>NC_138050.1:104485056-105085056 GCF_964194185.1 Rhinolophus hipposideros
CGGATTTTCCCCCAAAATGATTTCAGCAAATATTTATGAAGACCCTGGTGATCCAGAGAAAAACCCTGCCTGGCGCTCACAGTCCTCACAGCGAGGTCCCTAAGCGCAGTGCCTGGTGCTAAGTGTCACGTGTCCTGTGGGGGAAAGTGCAGTTAGGGTCTCCCGTGGGAGGAAGGGTGGCTGGCTGGAAAGGGAGACGTGGCAGAAGAAGTGATGTTTGTGTGGGACCTCCAAGTGCTGGTCGCGTCTGTCAGTGGAGCAAGTTGTTCAATCCCTACCCGGAAAACTAGGGGGCCGTCGGATGCTGCCAGCCAGGGTCTGTGCTCCAACAGGTGTGGGCTGAGTCCAAGCTCAGGGAGGCCTGAAGTCCAGTTCTGTCCTTTTGCACCGGGTGAGAAAATAGGACACTGTTTGCGAGGACTGCATTTGGGTAAACACCTTGCACATAGTAGGAGATGTTTCGGATGGGTGGGTGTAGAGATTGTCAGGGTGCTTGAGGCTGCTGCCCCCCCCCACCACCACCACCACAGCAATGGGGCCAGTCAGTGAGACTGTGTGTAAAGAAAGACAGCGACTGGCCTTGCTCTTCAAAGACCTCCATTGGTCTGGGAGAGGAGGTGGAGAGGCAGAAGTAGGTAAATGCAGTACGTACGCTGCCATTCCAGAGGGCAGCTCTGTGCTGGGAAAGAGAACAGAGTGTTTAATTTTGTCAGGAGAAGTGAAGTTTTTCAAAGATGGAGATCTTTTAAGTAAGTTTTGAAGGTCAGCTGGGATTTTGCCAGGCAGAGAAGGAAAGCTCTGAAAACCAGGTCTCCTAGGTGAAGGCAAAGGGAAGCTGAACATATTTGTGTTTAGAGGGGGCCTTGGTCCCCATGATCTGATCATTGGGTTTTTTCTGCATTATTTTAGTCAAGTCCAAGGTAAGTCTGTGTATAGAATGGTTTATCATACAAATGCATATGGCATGTCCTGGTTATTTTCTGGAAGGTATTATTTCTTGAATAGAATGCCCCAGTAGTTTTTGGCTTTGTATTGAACTTGAAAGCACTTGACACTATTGAGTGCCAATCACACTGGCGAGGAAACCCTGATGGCTCAAAAACCAATGTGCCATCGAAAAGCAAGAAACACAAAACGGCTGAATCCCCCTATAGACATCCAAGAATCTTGTGAGTTGTGTCAAGTATACATGGGTTATATGAAAAGAAACATTTTCTCTTCTGCAGAGCTAATTCCCAAATGCAGGGGTTTGAATTGTACCCATTTTACTGTGAAATCAGCATAATGCAGGAATCACAAGGTGTAATGAATAAGTCTCGCCCATTTTTCTTCCATGGGCTACAGTTTTTTTGTTTGTTTTCTTTGGGGTCTCTTTTTATGATCACTGAATCCAGTGAGGATTACATAAGGAAATGTTTTTACTTCCTTAGGATTGTATTATTCAGATCCAGAAACCCACTGGCCAACCCTTGGTCATATATCACACTGTATTCTCTCCAAGGAGATTGCAAATCAGAAAGGAAAATAAAAACTAGCTTAATATAAACATCTTCCCTTTGGTATTAAAAAAATTCTATCAAAAGTCTGTGAGCTTGTACAGCCTACAGCAGGAATATAAAGTATTCTGTTATGATGTGAAGGATTTTTCAACCAACTTCCTTCTTAATTGGCCTGGGTCTCTTACTTTACATGGTGAAGACCAGGGATTTGCGCCAAAAGAAAAGACAGCCTTACCAGCAATTACTGCTCATGAATTATATGAATCAAGCAGTCCAGGTGACATTGCTCACCCGTCCACATGGTTGGGAGCCCTAGACTGTTCTGCGGGAGGGACAATTCCTAGAATAAGCTATTCCATGAAATCAGGACTACTCAGAACAACCCTGAACTATGGGGGGGAAAGTATACTACCTTGTTGTAGCTGGTAGGTTTTGATTTAACTAGAGATATCACACTGAAGTATTATATTGGAAATAAATCATTTGCCTGTGTTGTGATATGCAGTGATTGGTTCAGAGAATAACATGGTATTTTAAATACTGCATTCCTTTCTTACAGACTTGATTTGCCTAATGTCCAAATTATTAAGTCTCTAGCTCACCAACTAGATGATGGGAGGCACTCAGGTGAGAATATACTACACATTCTTTGGAGCTGCTCGTGAAATAGTCTTAAAACGTCTACATTCTTGAACTCTTACTATAAAACTAGTTCTCAAGAATGTATTGAGGTCAAGTTAATAACAGGGCTTTAGAATAGACTCTCTGGATTTCTGGTGCTATATCCAAGGGAGCGACCACAATGTCCGTCCTCGCTAAGGAATACTTGTGCAGGTCTTTCTTTTTGATTCTCTGAAATAACCAAATGTCTTTCCGAAACGTCCTCATTTTCCAAACTTGTGTCACATCCAGGATGGTTCAGGATGATACACTGGAGATATTGGTGACAGCTCTATTTCTACCAATTAAATCAACGTCTTCCTATATGTCTACTGGAATGAGCAGAAAGTACTTCATTTTATAAGGCTGACTGTTGAAAAACCCTTTCAGGCCACTTTGAGAAAAATGTATGGAATATCAAGTTTAATAGGTCTCTCCCCAACCAAAACTTGAGTTCATTAAAACTAAACCGATAATACTAGTCATTTTTTAAAAACAAAACAACAATGTCTTAACTATAATGTTTTATAGTTCAGACCTTTTATAGTTAGATAATTATATTTTTGCTGCTGTGATGTTAGAATAATTTTAAATAAAATTATGTAATTTTAAGTACAGATTCAAGGTGAATGAAAATCACTTTTTAAACATGTGCGGTCTGTTTATTTTCCATGAAAGATTCACAGTTGTTACATTATGTCCATTACTCCCGAGTGCCAGTGATGGGTGATTCGTGAGTAAGTTGGTTTGGTGAGAGATTTGACACAAACTGTGGCATACTTGTGACATTATGTCTAAACTGAACTCCATCCCACGGTGATAACATAGTGGGTGGATGCATTGTTATTAAAGTAAGCTAACACATTTAAAAACTGTTACCTTATTTTGACTAACTGCAAATCATATTTTGAGTAATCCTTGAAATAGAAGTGATTTTTGAGCCAATGTATATATTTAAATTATGGAAAATTCTCAAAAATCAAAGGGCTTCATTACAGCTATTTAAAATGACTGCCATTCTTTTTGCCTAGTTTATGAACTTATTCAACTCCACATTTCTCCTTTGAAAAGTGGATATTTAAAAACCACCATTAGGAAATTGCCTCACTTTCGGTTTTTAGTTTTAGTATCCTGCAGCGGCCTTGGGTTTGGAGGCAGTGCACTTCTTATCCAGAGCCCCTGTAATTCAATATGACAATTTGGTATTTCCAGTAATTCTCTTTTGAAATCAGGAACGGATTCTGACCCATTTAAAAAAGATACGCTTCTCTAAGATGAAAGAAAGAGGCTAAGACGGGGAGACACGTGCTTTTCTCCCAGACAGTGTGATGTGATGTATCTGTCCAGGCATGGTAGTGTGGTATTAGGTTGGTGCAAAAGTAATTGCAGTTTTTGCCATTGTGTTTAACCTTTTAAACCATAATGACTTTTGCACCTACCTAATTGAAAGAACACTTTTGGGTTGCTGCCCGTCACCCCCTTCTCTCACAACTGGAATCACAACTTCCAGGTCAAGCACTGTTTCCAGTCTCTGTTATATAACCCTGTCCTCAGTAGATTATTTCATCCTGATGTTTGCCTGATAAACGTCTACAGAATTCCTTTCACTCAGGAAAGTATTGAGGTGAAGTTCATGGCAGGGCTTTAGAAGAGACTCTCTGGATTTCTGGTGCTACATCCAAGGGAGCGACCACAATGCCCGTCCTCGCTAAGGAACACTTGTGTTGGTCTTTCTTTCTGATTCTCTGAGATAACCAAATATCTTTCCAGAATGTCCTCATTTTCCATAAGATGGTGATTTTCTCTATGGAACTCATAAGAGGAGTGCATTCACCTTTCAAACCGGTGGTGGCAGCTCTTTTGAGGTAACTAAATAGCAAAGCATTATGCTCTGTGAAGGAAGGTGCATAAGGAAACGACTTTCCCTTTTAAAATTAGTACTATTTATAAGCATTTCTCAGAATCACACCATCTTATGTTTCACTTTTTAAATTTGTGGCATTGTAATACATGTTTATAACAATAAGAAACGCCAACTAGTGGAAGGGAAATAAACTACAGGCAATTTCAGAGCAGTTACAACTTATTGACCACCCCCCAATTTCTCTTCATTATTGAGAGATCTACTTCATCAAGACAAATAAAACCAGCCAAATAAGAAAACCAGGCTTTCACGTGATGCCTGCTCATTGCAAGTATTGTTTGTAGCCTACATTTTGCAATAAACATTTTTTTCCACTTTAGTTTTACATAGCTTAAATTGCAACTGTGTGTATAAAAAACAACTTCCCGCAACCATATCATTACCTTCTTCCATTGCCTTGTTTCTTGTAATTTGCACTATACCACACTCTCCTTTATACTTATTTTTTTTGACTCTTTCTATTAGACATTTCCTTTTTTCCAGACGTGAGGGATTTTATCTGAGCAGTATCCATGTACTAATATTAAACAACAACAACAACAACAACAAACCTCTTGCAATGTGAATTCCAAATGATCTAGATAACGGTAAACTTAAATTGTATTACCTTATGTATGCCTGAAGTATGTATGTATGCATATATTTAGCTTATAAACAGAAATTTCTTACTTGCAGTTCTGAAAGCTAGAAATCTGAGACTGGGCTGACAGCATGGTTGGGTGAGGGCCCTCCTCCAGGTTACAGACTTTTTACTGTGTCTTTAGGTAGGGCTGGGGAGCTCTACGGGGTCTCCTACATAAGAGCACTTATCTTATTTGTGAGGTTTCCACCCTTGTGATTTAATCACCTCCCAAACATTTCCCCACCTATGAAGTCCATCACCTTTGGGGTTAGAATTTTAACATGTACATTTTGGGGAGACACAAACATTTAAACCATAGCAAGATCATCTTAGTAAAAAGATTGAGGAATTGAGTTCTTCTAAGACTTTTTGTTACTTTATGGAGGCTTGTTTAGTACACCTGAATATAAAGTTCAATTTTTTCTTACCCATTCCCCAACCTCCCATCCCTTTGCCAACCATCAGCTTATTCTCTAAATCTATGCGTCTGTGTCAGTTTTTTTTTGCATTCATTTATTTTGTTTCTTTACGTTCCACATGTAAGTGAAATCATATAGTAATTGTCTTTCTCTGTCTGACTGATTTCACTTAGCATAATACCGTCTAGGTCCATCCATGCTGTTGCAAATGGCAAGATTCCATTCGCTTTTATTACTGAATTATATTCTATTGTGTGTATGTATCTTCTTTATCCATTCATCTGTGATGAACACTTAGGTTGCTTCCATATCTAGCCTAATATAAGTAATGCTGCAGTGAACAGAGGGGTGCATGTATCTTTTTGAATTAGTGTTTTTGTTTTCTTTAGATAAATACCCGGAAGTGGATTTGCTGGGTCATAAAGTAGTTCTATTTTTAATTTTTTGAAGTTTTCCATAGTGGCTGCACCAATGTACAATCCCACTATAGTGCAAAAGGGCTCCTTTTCCTCCACATCTTCTCCAACTTTTGTTTGTTGATTTATTGATGATGGCCATCCTGACAGGTGTGAGGGGGTATCTCATTGTGGTTTTTATTTGCATTTCCCTGATGATTAGTGATGTGGAGCATCTTTTCATATGTCTGTGGGCCATCTGCATGTCCTCTTTGGAGAAATGTCTGTTCAGATTCTCTGCCCATTTTTTAATTTGATTGTTTGTTGTTTTGTAGTTAAGTCGTATGAGTTTCTTGTATGTTTTGGATATTAATTCTTTTTCAGAATTATCATTTACAAATATATTTTTATTTAGTGAGTATCAACTCAAGTTGTAGTACCTTTTTAAAAGTTATATAATTCAAAGGCAGTTTATAACTACATTATTTCCAGTCTCTTTTTCATTCCCCAAAGAATACTTCTCTTGTTATTAAGAATAGTATCGTTCTGGGGAGGTCAGATGGCTGTTGGGTAGAGTGCAGCTCTCAACAAGAAGGTTGCGGGTTCAATTCCCACATGGGATGGTGGGCTGGGCCCCTGCAACTAAAGACTGAACACGGCGACTGGACTTGGAGCTGAGCTGCGCCCTCCACAATTAGATTGAAGGACAACGACTTGACTTGGAGCTGATGGGCCCTGGAGAAACACAGCGTTCCCCAATAGTGCCCGATTAAAAAAAAAAATAGTATCATTTTTTATTTTTAAAAGAAAAGACACAATGATGCATGGTTAAAGTCATATATCATTAAATTTTTCATTATTAATGAATCTGCTCAGCTTTCTCAGTTGCTTCAGTATACCATAAGATTTGCCAAAACAAAGAGCAGAATTCCATCTTCCTGTGACCCCCTCGTGTATACATGTGTACACAGGGAGTATAGGCAATCACGTCCTGGTCAGTCCGCCATCATTCAAAAGACAGTCTTTTTTAATGTTAAGCTGCTTTCTAAAGCATTGCAATTAAATTTTCCAATAAAAATGTACTTTTGTTTGTGTTAAGCCCAAATTTCTGAACTTTTAAGTTTAAAGACCTTGCTTATAGAAAATCTCCAGTTTAAAAAGCTGTATTAACATAGAAAGAAGCACAGAGCATAGAGTGTGTGTGAGAGAGTGTGTGTGTGTGTGTGTGTGTGTGTGTGTGTTTGGAAAATCAATATATTTCAAACTAAGTAGGATAAAATGTATAAAATACTAGCTATTTATAAAATAATAAGTATTTAGTAATTTAGTCCTCCCTATTTAGTGTTAAAAGTATTAAAGACATACTTTGTAGGATATAATTTCCATAAATATATTTAAATAATATACCGTGTTTCCCCAAAAATAAGACCTAGCCAGGCAATCAGCTCTACTGTATCTTTTTGAGCAAAAAATAAGATAAGATCTGTAAGACACATTAGAGCTGGTTGTCCAGCAAGGTGTTATTTTCGGGGAAACAGGTACTTTTATAATATAAAGTAATATCATTTAACATATTAAAATATTTGTCCTGAAGCATCATTTTGTGCTCATTGCTTCTACCAGCTCAAATGCTTGTTAGTTTGGTCCTCATACACCTGTTCCCTCACCTTCAATCTTCAGTGTCTTCTCTTCATGAATTTGGTCAAAGTGGCAGTTCCTAAGTGGGAGTTTTATTTATTTATCTGGTGCATTTGTGGGATTCACAACCCCCTATCAAAACATTGCAAATTTGAGATTGCCTTTTTTATTTAATTTAAATCAAAGAAAGAATTAACAAAGTTTGCCCTGCCTAGAGCAATTTGGCGAGGACTCATGAAGTAAGTTTTGCTTCGTGTAATGAGAGAGGAAATAGAAATTACAAGGTCAGAGGTCCTAGGCTTGTGTTTATATACATTTTTAACTATTGACGATTTACTGGCAGACAGTGGGCATCACACCAGCACAGAGGTGTGGATTATCAATTCAGAAAGCCACGGCTATGGACACGATGCTGCTGCCCTTGGTTTGGCCTGACTAATTGACACACATTTGTCTTTGGGCCCCGTAAAATCTGCACAAGTGCCATTGTCCTGAAGTGCACTAGTCACTAGAGAATCATTGTGTGTGAGTGGTCTGACAATGCCTTTGCAATGTTTTTGTGTTTTCAGTGCACAGACACACTGAAATGAATGAAGAAACATGACCTGTCAATTCTGGAGGGCATAGTGGCAACCCAGTATTGGAGGGAAATTTAGACTTGGGATTACATTCCATTTCAAGAAACCCACAAGCTAAATCATCTCGGGCAATTTACTCATATCCGAGGATTCTTGTCTCCATTTAAAATAAGAGAACAGGACAATATGTTTGTGTCTCTTTGCATTTTTTCTAGTATCCAGGAGAGAATAAATGAAGAAGATCCTGGATAAAACAAAACAAGCAAAAAAGAAAAAGAAAAACAAAACCACAACAGCAACAACAAAAACTAATTAGTCAAGTACCAGTCAAGTAATATGAATTGTGAAAATGCCTTTACTATTGATCAGAATTCAAGACGTACCCAAAAATATGTGTACACTCACTGGATATAGTGGGAAAAACACTTTCTGGGTTCATTATTTCAGTAATGAAATGTTCATTTGACCAAATATTGACGTTGTCTTGATATCTGCCCTTTGCCCTTTGAGGCCATCATTATAGGAGGCACATACCAGCCCTGGCTAGTCGGAAATTAGGGATAAAACTGGATGCGAAGGCTCCTAAGTGCTAAGTTCTAACTCATCCAATACTGAACGATCCCAGACTTGGTGTCTGAGGAAACATCGTTAACCCTGGCTTACTTATTTTTTAATCACACAGCAGTTTCTATATATTTAGGGTTTATAACGTGATGAGTTAATATATATATCATTGTGAAATAATTATCATCCCCTTGCATAGTTACTTCTTTATGGTGGTGAAAATACTTAAGATCCACTGTCTTAGCAAGTCGCAAGTGTACAGTGCAGTATTATTAACTATAGTCACCATGCTGTATATTAGAGCTCCCGAAGTCATTGATCTTATAACTGAAAGAGTGTACCTCCAGACCAGCCTCTCATTTGCCCCATCCTCCAGCTCCTCGCAACCACCATTCGGCTCTCGACTCTGTGAGTTTGACTTTTTATAATTCCACACATAAGGGAGATTGTGCAGTACTCGCCTTTCTGTACCTGGCTTAGTTCACTGAGCATAATGCCCTCCAGGCTCATCCGTGTTGTCGAACATGGCAGGATTTTCTTCTTTGTTGTGGCTGAACAATTGTATGTGATGGCACGTCTTCTTATCCATCCATCCCTCGATGGACACTAGGTCGTTCCATGTCTTGGCTGTTGTGAATAACGCTGCAACAGATATGGGGGTGTAGACATCTTTTCAAGATAGTGATTTCATTTCCTTTGGAATCAAACACAGAAGTGGACTTGCTGGGTCACATGGAAGTTCTGTTGTTAATTTTAGAGGAGCCTCCATACTGTTTTCCATAGTGGTTGTACCAACTTACATTCCCTCCAACACCGCCAGAGGATTCCCTCATCTCCCCATCTACCAACACTTGTTATCTCTTGTCTTTCGGATAATCTGCCTTATTTTTTGAGAGGAGAGTGTGGATGACACAATGGGACTCTAAACATAACAGAGAAGTTAGTTGCTCCTTGGGAAAAATGAGAACAAGCCTACACTTCATGTTAAATTCCAGAAAAAGACTGACCCCTGGGTCCGTGGTCATCAATAGCTTTTCTGAGACATAACAGATATTATGATAGCTGAATTACTTGTTTTTTATTTTTAATTTTTTAATTTTTTTATTAGTTTCAGGTGCACAAGACAAGGTAATACTTACACAGACACATGCAAGAAAATGAAGCTGGACCACCTCCTTACACGATATACAAAAATAAATTCAAAATGGCTTGTTTTTTATTTTTAATTTCAGCTTTAAAGATCAAATGAAAGTATCTGACTTTTGTGAGTGAAACTGGGCATTGTGGCCTGTGGCGCAGTCATTTGGGGGAGACAGCTGAAATGGTGCTGTCTTCATGCAAGAATGGCTGTGTGATGACTGTAAACAAAAGAATAGTCATCAAAAAGCTTGAGGAAAAGCCAGTCCGAGGGAAAGTACTAGAAAATGAGGCATTTTTGTGTTTCATCCTTTTAAGGGTTGGGATAACTGTACAAGAGGGAAATGCAAGCTCAGGTCTACAGGAAATGCTCATTTTTAAAACCAGTTTCAAGCATTGGAATGAGACAGTGACTAGAGCCATATTGATTGATTCACTCATAATTAAACAGTCTGAAAGCAGGCTGTAATTGCCAGGATGCTCTTAAGCATGTTTACTTTCTGTGGGTAACTAAAAAAGGAGACATAAACATGGTAATTAAAGGGTTATTTTTTTGTCCTTCAGAGTCAAGAATGTTCTTGCTTGTATCAACCTGATTTGTACGTGAGCTGAGTAAAGTATTGAAAGTTTTGCTTTCCTGCTGCAGTAAAGGGGTCCCTGGTGGGGGTAACTGACCACTGCCTGTCATTCACACACGGGGACTGCTGTTCCCACAATCAGTGCCTCTGCCGTGGTCTGCATGCTGGAGTTTACCTTCCGTCTTCGTAGATCCCCTCTCTGCAGCTTCCTGACCCATTCGGAGTCAAGCCGTGACAGTTCTGTACCACGCAGCCTGTGACGATTAAACGTGTGCCCCTGGCACTTGGATGGTAGCTATAAAATCTGTTGTTTCCACCAAGATCAGGTTATCTCTTTAATAATATTAATGGTTGGTCTTCACCTGTGGACTTTTGGAGGACAACAAATTACATGGATGATAAAATTTATGTAGTGCAATAGATGTAGTTCCTCACAGTGTGCTTACACTTAAACATATAAAACAGAAACGTCACACATGGGTATGAATAAGTGGATGTTTAGAGTGACTAACCAACACTATCTGGTTAGAATCCTGGTGAGTATTTACTTCTAGATCTAGCTAGTTAGAGTACAAGATTTGCCCTTATTTCTGATTTGCATTTTGGGATTCTGAATTCTACTTCTCAGTTTTTGGTGATGGTAAAATCATAAATAATAAAGATGGAATATATGAGACTGCAACGATTCTATTTTTCTAGCTGATTTTATTTTATTAGTTGCTAATGCCAGTCTTTGTTGTGAAGGAACTGTACTCAGTGACATTTGGCTTCCATCGGTTCCTAATATTATTTTTTTTTGGTACCTTGATGAAGAGTAATCATTTAAAAACAACCTAATTAAATATACATTTTGATAGGTCTACATAGGATTCTGGGACTAAACAAGATCACCTGAATTAATGAAAGGGTTGTTTTTGTCTTTTCCAATTTTCACACAAATCTATTTTTTTTAAATGGGAAGTTATTAAGAACTCCAGAACAACGTATCATACATACTCAGAGGGAGTTGCCTGTCACATTCCCCTCATCATTTGGGATACTCTTAAAGTTTCATAAATAATGAGCTATTTGAGAAAGATTTCTAGAGATAAGCTTTTTTAGATTAAAGTCACTATCTATCATTGTAGGATGAATGGCTAAAGTTAGATGTAACTTCCCCTCCATCATTAAATGAAATGACTATATGAATATCAGTGTGATGAATTATAATGATGTTATATTTTTCTGATGTTGAACCATCCTGCATTCCTAGCGTAAAATCAGCCCTGTCACAATCGTGTGTATGTGTGTGTGTGCGTGTGTGTGTGTGTGTGTGTGTGTGTGTTATGGGTTGAATGGTGTTTTTTTGCAAAGAGATGTTGAAGTCCAATCCTCAGTGTCTCAGCATGTTACAGATTTGGTAATAGGTCATGTCAGATGTAATTAGTTACTTTAAGATGCATTCATTCTGGAGTTGGATGAGTCCTTGATCAAATATGAGTGGTGTTCTTATAAGAAAAGGAGAAGAAACAGAGGCATGAGGGAAGAAAGCCATGTGAAGATGGTTGCAGAGACTGAGGAGCTCCTTCTACAAGCCACAGACCACCAAGATCTGCCAGAAAACACCAGAAGCTAAGAGAAAGTCACAGAAGAGTCTTCCCTAGATTCTCCAGAGAGCGTGACCCTAAGAACACCTTGATTTTGGACTTCCAGACTCCTGAAGTAATAGAAAACATACTTCTATTGTTTCAAGACATCCCTGTTATGTCAGCTCAAGAAGCTAATATACTGTGTCTACATGTGGACACACACACACACACACACACACACACACGTACACACACAGAGATACAAACAATCTTGAAAACTTTTAAGCTTTAATAACTTTAAAAGTATAATTGATATATATTATTAAAAACATTTTTGAAAGTTTTCTAAATTTTGAAAAACAATTTTTAATTTAAATTTTTTCAGGATTTTCTATCTTCAAACAGGAACTGAAACATTTAAAATTAAAAATATATGTATATGCATTTGCAAGATTTTATTATTCCATTTTGACTTCTGTTAGAATAGTAAAGCTGGATGAAAGCTTGCTCTGGCCTTTACCACCATGTGTATACTCTACAAAGAAAGCTGTATAATCTACAGAATCACAACTTTTCTTTAAGGCATCTGAGAACTGAGGCAATAAGGCAACCAACTCCCCCAAATCTATGGAAAGTCAGAGCTCCAAAGAGAGACGGAATAAGACCGTTTGCTTACCTGGATGGACGTTGGACACCTTACAATCCAATAAGAATAATTGCATCCGATTTTAAATGTATGTATGGTGAAATGGCAAGTATAAGCTAGCATTTGCGAACAGAGTCCCTGGGAACTGCAAAATCAGGGGGTGGGGCTTACACCCACTTGCAGTCTTTCTCCACAGGCCCCGCAGGTTAGCAGAGAGGAAAGAGGCCTTGGGCTTCGCCCAGTCCTGGGAGGAAAAGCTCAGAGCTGTGGGAGCAGTTTGAAAACCCTGTAAATCCTTCTTCCCTATCTTTTCTATGGAATAAAAGCTTTAAACTGCTGTGGGAAGGCAGCCAATTCTGTCACCTTCAGGGCATAGGTGAAAATTCAATAGAACTGGGCAAAAGGAACTGAAAAACAATCATGTATGTTTAGGGAGGGGCATATAAAACCCTGCGGTCGGATCACTGAAGATGCTTTACTGTTGAGGAAAGGAGCAGGCTCCCTGAGCAGGTCCCTCTGAGAACTGGCACATATCAGCTGCCTCAATCTTAGGCTTAGCTGGACGCACAGTAAGAGAACCCTAGGAAGTCCTTCATCAAAACTTTCAAGTTATTAGTTTACATTTTATCACAGAATTAATATTATTGCTGTTATCATCATCATTATTATAACTGTTATCCTGCTTCTCATCCCATTTGGGCATAATGCATCGTATGGATGTCCTAGTTTTTATGCTCCCACTAAATATACATATTTAAATAATCCTTGGGCCTCTATGCAGCCCAGTTCAAAACAGACCACATTTGGCCTCCTGGGAATCCTGTCTTCTTACTTAGGACATGGGCAACTGCTCGGGTCCACGCCTTGGCCCAGCCCTAGCTGTAACAGATGTGTCTGTCCCTGTTCTGGAGATCCAGGAGTGGAGTACAGCCTCCTGCAGCCTTCCCCTCCTCCAGGAGGGCCAATCCTACATGCAGCCACTGAGTTCCCCTGTGGCGACCCAGTCTAACCTGACCTTGCACCAAACGCCCTCTGGTTCAGCATGCCCTGAAGGCATGAAGCTACCTGTTACCACTCTCTGTTTCTGAAGCTGGAGATTGGATGTCACCATTGTAGCTCTGGTCAGGTTTTTGTGTATGGTTGTTGTGTATATTATCTGTCTCAATCCGCTCTGGCTGCTCTAAAGAAATACCATCGACTACGGCTTATGAACAACAGACGTTGAGTTCTCACAGTTCTGGAGGTCAGCATGCCAGCATGGTGAGGTGAGGGTCCTCTTCCAGATGCAGGTTTCTCATTGTATCTGCACAAGGAGGGGGCTAGCAAGCTCTCTGGGCTCTCTTTCATAAAGCACTAGTCCCGTTCAGCAGAGTGCCGTTTCCCAAATTTGCCCAGCTTTTCTTGTAGATGAAATCAGGCATAAGCAAACACAAACTCCTGGAGTGCTTCAAGTGTTCCTAATATATCCATCCTATTGGAACACATTCATGGTTTCAGAGCAAGCATTATAGCAGAACTGACTTGATCACGAATTCTGTATCATTTTTGTTAGTTGCTTTGCCATGAAAACATTTATAAAGATTTCACATGACCCCAAGAAAAAAAGCATAGATAGATGTGATCCTCTGCTGTTGAGCATAGCAGTTGTTCCTATTTAGCTTTATGCTTTTGGAATATATTTATAATCACTGACATATCAATATGTCTTTAGGATAAATTAGGACAAAATATACGTAGTAGTTAATGAGTAGTATCTGAGTAGTGAAAAGTGAGAATTTGACGTCAGTTCTGACTGTCACTTAAAATGGATTTGAACTTGTGCAAATTATTTAAAATCACCAAGCCTCAATTTCTTTGTCTAGAAGGGAGATAAAAATAGTATCTACAGTCGAGCGTGCGAAGAATAAAAAGCTATAAATATTCAAAAAACAATCAGATCAGCATTTGAAATATATGACACACTCAGTAAACGCCAGCTCTGGGCCTGTAATCCTACGGGGTCAAACATCTGAGTTCAGTCCTCAATTTGAGTTGAGTATTTTTAAGGTTTCTGAATACATTTTAGCAAATAACTTTCCAAAATCAGTGCGGGAAAGAACCTTTTATCATCACAACCTTATCAGAACTATTACCTTAATAAACAATCTGTCATTTAAAAGCACATTTCCTGTCCTTTCTTTGGTTGATACTTTCCCTGTGGCCCGAGGCTTTGGTTTTCCTTTTTCCCTCTCTACCAGACACCTCTCCTTGCACGTTTACTGTGTTCTCATTTGCTAACTTTGGGTTTAAATCTGCAAGTACCTTTAACAAATCTCCTGCCTTCCCCTTGCGTCCTAAAGGCCTGGTTTTTAGCTTTCGAGCTTATGATGCTCTTGAACTCTCTCCCTGTGTGTCCTCTCTTCTTCCGTCACCTCTTGACCCTCACGTGACTGAGTACAAACCTTTCAGGCAAGTTAGTGCAGGGCTCATCTTGTTACCTCACTAGGGGGAATTCTCCCCCAAAGTTTCTGCCCACACCCCCTCCTAGTGTGTGGGTATTCCTGCGTTTCTAGGGAAGGTCAAAGTAACTAAACTTTACGAAAGACAACTCAAGAAGCCAGAGGGACTAGTGAGATTTACATCGGAATCACTCCCAGAGTCCTTTGAAAATTCCAAGGCCGAACATAAGGTGAAAGGAGCGTGTTGAGTTTTGAAGAGGCCGCATTCTTCTCTTTGCTGCTAATCCTGGCCTGATAGGTAACCTGTCTCCACTCTTCAATTATTTGATTTGTTTGAGAGTTGATAGGCCTAACGTCCCACTTACCACGATCTCTGCCAAGTAACTTCTGAAATGGGACCACGAATCCCTTCCCTGGAAATTGTGGGAAGCGCAGTGCAGAATGCCCCTAGCTGAGGTCCATAGGGAACCCTGCTGTCACGTTTGACTCACCATTTCTTCCACGTGCCTTAGCGTGCTTTCTTCTTCCCAGTGTGATTATCTTCCCATAGCTGCATAACCTTTTGCTTCTGGCTCTGCTGCCTCTCTGTGTACCCCAACATTTTCTGCTCAACTTAAATGTTACCTCCTTCACTATGTACTTCCAGGTTCCCCAGGAAGCATAGCCCCAGCCAGAGACGTCGGAGTATTAACTTTATTAATGTATAATCTTTGGGAAGCTGGAGGGAGGAAAAAGAGGAGTAACCAGGAAAAGAATGAGTCAAAATGAAGGCACAGTTCTCAGATGTTCACCACCTGTTACCTCTCAAGAGAAGCCGGTTGTTGAATCTCATCAGACTGTCTTCCAACATGATGTATCACTAGTGTCTCAGGATATGCCATGGGGTGGGTTGGCTCAAGGGAGAAAGGGAAACAAATACATCTGCGCTTTCCTGGCTCCGCTGGTCAAAGGGTCACCCTGCAGGGCAGAATCGCACCCATACCCAGATTGCGCAGGTGTGACCATTAAGTGGCCCCCAAGGTCATGGAGTCTCAGTGTCAAGTGAGAAATTCTAGGGCAGACTAGAGGCATGTGGGAAGTTCCTGTCATATTTGAGTAAAATTAGGTGAGTTTGCTATAGAGCAGTGGCTGGAATAAGAAACGGAGGCTAGTGAGGGCAAGAGGATGAAGGGGATATACGAGGTGGTCGGAGTATCTCCCCAACTGCAAGCCTCTCAACCTCCCAAACAGACTCACGTGCGCCCCCTTCAGTCAGGTGAACACGTGCAGTCTTCTATATGTATCTGTCCTCAGCTTGGCTCTAATGCACTCAAGTAAGTGCTAATAGTATGTGTGTCTAACTCCACGGGGATACATTGTATGTATTCCTATCACTTTCAGAGCATTGTTGACAATCAATATTTGTTTAATACAGTTAATAAATATATGTAAAATAGAGTAAGCTCCTAAAGAAAATGATTTTTCTCTTGAATATTTTATTATAATTCATTACTTGTTCATGTTCCTAATGAGCTAATAATTTTTTTAAAAAAGTTGAAAAGTATTGATAGAAAAAAGAAACAGAAAACAAATTAAAATCTGTTAAGACTTGTGAACCATCGGCTAATTTATTCTGCTTGCACGCTAAAACTCTAGCTCCACGTTTCATGGATGCTGGCTGAGACACGAGATTCCTGGGTCAGAAATAAATGGCATCATTCCTCACAAAAATCGTACACTAGTAAGCCAGAATATCAGCATGTTTTTGCAAGCGATGCCACGGGCCCTGCTTCTCTCAGAACCACAGGAAGAGGCCAGGTGACACCTGCATATACAGTGAGTTACATTACACTGAAGGAATCTGTCATTGGGAAGATAACTCTTTTATTATGGCCTGTAAATACACTTGCCCTTTGCTCTGGATTGAAGTGTCATCTCTATCTTCTAAGACTGGTCACTATGAAAGCTCTGAGAGCTCCTTTAAGAAGAGGAATTGATCAGAGCTCTCCTTGACATTTTGGAACAAAGATATTATGGAACAAAGGCAATCAGTACCACTGTTTTATTGCAAGATAAGCGGAAATATGAGAGGCTCCCAGGGATTTGTCTTCCGATAATAAACACCACTCAGGTCTACAAGTCTTGGTTGGCAAAATTTCCTAAGAGTTAGCCACTCTGTTAGCCATTCTGATGAATTCAACCTAAAGAAGGCGGGACAGAACCCATTCATTTTGTCTCCTACAGCATCAAGTTCAGCCTGCCATTAACAAGACTCCAGTGCAGTGTGGAACCTCAGCCATGTTCCCAGTGTCCTGGAAACAGCCAGCTGGACAAATGCAGTAAAGCATCACGGTCCCCCTTAGACCATGATGGCTTTCTCCTCGGGTTTCTCTTATAGGCCTTTCCGTTGGCCTGTGACATTGTTCCAGGCACAAAAAGATACAGTGGTGTTGTTCCAGCTCTGGCCTGGCCCACAACGAGGCACTCACCATCTCTAAGACCCTGGTCAGTGACTGACACTGGACTGAAGTCTGTCCAGGGCCCAGGTGTCACTGGCCACTTGCACTGATGCCATGGAAACCTTTTTACCAGCTCTTCTCATTGGATGACTTCCATTGTAGGAATAATTGCCTGCATTGTGAACACAAATACCAAGTAAGTAATCCCTCCAGGAAATGTCCCCAAGTAACCAAGGGTGGACCCTAGTTAAAATGGAAACAATAGACTTTATCCAGTAATAACTGTTACAATAGAGGAAAGAGTCCAACATGAGCTGAGCTCAACTCTGATTTGTGGTGAGCTGACTGGGCATTATAAAGGGAGAATGACAAGAGCAGGGAGTGAGAATTATGGGGGCTTGAGCAGAGTCAGGAGAGTGGAAATATACAGTAAAGGAGAAGGGAATTGGTTAAGCTGGGTTTTTTAACTGGGTTTATGGAATTTGGGCTCCCAGGCTCCCACAGAGACAGACACTGACACTTACCTCTTTGTCTTTCAAAGCAGAAAATTTCATATCAGAGAAGAGGACCCTGGGTAGTAGCGATTTACATCTCAAAGGGGGATTTATAGAGAAAGGACTTATAATTGCTAGCTTTCTAACTGCTTCAAGAGGGTTTCAGGGGCTATCTGCCTATCATTGAATGTGGGCTGAAACAACAGTAAAATGCCATGGCAGTATCCAGCTTTCTCAGGCAGGAGCTTGAAGCGAGGCTGGGGTCAATCTTGGATGAGGCTTTGAGCTGTGAGAAAATATGCTAGTGCTTTGTTATGGACTGCGTGTCTGTCCCCCCAGATTTTTTATGTGAAAATTCTAATCCCCAATGAGATGGTGTTTGAAAGTGGGCCTTTGGAGTTAATTACCTTTAGATGAGGTCATGAAGGTGGAGCCCTGTGAAGGAATTTCTGTGCTTTCAGAAGAGGAATTGATCAGAGCTCTCTCTTTTCCCAGTGTGAGGACCCACTGTCTGCAAGCCAGGAAGTGGGCGCTCACCAGGCAGGGACCCAATCTGCGAGCCCCTTGATCTTGGACTTCCAGCCCCCAGAACTGTGAGAAATTAATTTCTGTTGTGTCAGCCGCCCAGTAGTTTTTGTTATAGAAGCCAGAGCTGAGTCATGCGTGTTTGTTCAAGTCACTCAGTGTGTGTGAGGTGGACAAGAACGAGGTTGTGGTCTGGTCAGGAAGAGGGCTCAGAGGAGCCGGACGAGGGGTTAGTCACGGAGAGTGTCTGCTATGTTATCGAATATACCATTTCATCTGAGCAGTGAGGTCCTCAAGCCCTCCCTACGAGAGGCGCCTAGAGTCTGAGTTGGCTCGTCCAGCATATCAGTCATGTGGCCTCTTGGGTCAGGTGTTTGCTTTGAACAGAAGCCCATAGTACCATTAAGAAGCTAATGGCTGCTTTTCAAGCAGGGTTTATGTGGTGGCTGTGTCGACAGGTGACAGACAGTCCAAGACCCCTGAGGTCTGCCTCTGTGAGGAGAGGGCCTTCCTTTGCTGGGAGCTCCCCTCGGAAACAAACACTCCAGTCAGAGGAGCTCGCATCTCAGCATGCTCAGCAGGGTTTCAGGGAATCAGAAATCTGTCCATGAGACACCAGTGTTTGAAAAAATCCCTCCGGAATTTTTATGACATGGGACAGAGATATGCAAGCACACAGCACCTCAAATCCTACTATATGCTTTGAGGTGGAAACAACAACTAAAGCACCTGGAATTGGCCAATCTCTCCCACCCCCAAGGTCAAGACCAATTTCACTTCCCTCCCCTGTTGGGAACGCTGCTAAAACCTGTTAGGTGAATAAGGCGTTCCCTGACCCCACAGTCCCAGCAAGGTATGCTGGTCACATAGTGACTCTGGTTACAACACTCGGACACGTTGTAGCCCCTCCCCTTCCAGAAGGCTGAGATCCTCCTGGCATCCACAACCATCTGTCCTTAAGCCTGCTGAGGTCTGAGCAATGGCGAATGGAGGCTAAGAGTCCTGAAGGGAGCGTTGGCTCTACATCAGTACACGAGACACACAGACTTTTGTTTCTGAGTCAGGTGTGGCTCCTGCTTGCCACTCAGACAAACAAAATCCATGCTTTCGGTCCTCCCTACATTGGGTAGCAAGGCCATTGTTACTGACAGCATCTACTTCGGCTCGGGAACCTCTGACCTAGAAGTCCCAGCCACATTGCCCTCTGTGGGGTTGTAGGATCGATGCCCTTTGCTGACTGGGGTTGGGCTCACACCGTGGTACCTTTTGTAAGGACTCTGCCCACCTCAGTGCCCCGTCACTGTGATAACTTCTCTGAAGTTCACTGCTATTGCCCACAAATGGACTAGAAGGGTCTTCTAGGGTGCAGAGATGACTGGAACAATTGAACTGAGATTCCTCTGTTCAGTCTCACTCTCTAGTGGGTCATTTTCATCTGTGTTGTAAGCCCTACTCAGAAGAATAAGAGCCTCACACAAGTGTCTGCCTCTTCTGTGGCTTCCTATGGGAGTTTGCCCTGGGGAAATCTCAAGAGGATGAAAACTCCCTTATAACAGCCAGGACACATTGAAAAAATCTCTAGAACCTTTCACTATTGTGTCTGAAGGACCCAAGTTTGGCATGAGAGACTGCAGGAAGTGCTGAGGCATAGGATGGCTGGTTGTTGTTATCCTTCTTTAAGAAACCTTTATCGCCCTGTATCCTCGTCTCCCAAGCAAGCCGGTCAGTCTTTTCACACTGCACCTGGTTTCTGTCCACCATGCTTACATATGTCTGTCCTCTTATAATCAGTGTGTGTAAGCATCTCCTCTACTCTTGTGAAAGGGGGTGGAGAATTCCACACCCTGAAGGAGAGCTTCAGTCCTAGTATTTACCATGGGGCAAAGCTGAGGCTGGCATCACACTGGCCAGGAAGTACCCCTTTTCCTCGGGGGAATTGGCATGATGAGAGCACTATTTAAACCTCCTTGATGGGATTTGGCTCCCCCGTTCCTAGTCGTTAACAATCAGAACCATTTATTGCCCAGGTGACTGTGCATTTTGAGCAATATGGTTGCTACAATAACTGTGGGTGTCCCTCAAATCCTGTTCCTCTGCCCAAAAGGTTTTTGAGTCTCCCCCTTCCAAAGAGTCCTGCCTTTGTCAGCATTGTCACACTGTGGCCACACTGTGAAGGTGTGATCTTGTACAGCTAGCCTGCCATGCCCTGAGGGGTGCTGGCTGGGCAGCAGGCACATGGCTCCTGGGTCAACACCAAGCTCCTGATTACACAGCAATACAGGAGCCAGAGGATCAGCATTTTCTTGTCCTGGGTCTCTGATCCCCAATTCCCACAGGATGATGCAAAGAAATCCAAGTGACACAGCCCCCGTGGCCTCCTTTACAGGAGAGTAACCCTGAGGTCAGGGAGCCCAAAGCTTTTATAGTCACTGCAGTAAGCTAATTGGCCCTGGGCTTGGAGAGAGACACCCATGTCCTTTAAGGCTTTATGCAGATTTTGTTGTTGTTGTTGATAACGAGGGAGACTAGATCTCTGGCTGCCAAGATCATTTCCTATGCAAACATCCTTGTAAAGATAATCCATAGCAAACTAGAAGTACCTCTGCTTGCAAGAATGAGGAAACACAAGATCCAGGGAGAACTGTTTCCCCAAAGCATAATTACTCCACCCAAAATACTTTTATTTGAATCCTGCTCCTCTAGCAGTAATTCTTAAACTTTGTTTTGCAGGCCATATTAAGAATCACTTGTGATCCCATGGATGTCCTTTCCAGAAAAAATGTTGCAAGTGTTAATACACAAAATAATTCAGTCTTCAAAGACTAGCCAAAAGCTTTGTATGGATCTAGGTCTCCCTAGTTATGACTCTTGAGTTTAAGGATGTTTATTGTTTTTAGTGTAAATTATGAAACAACTGATGCTATAAGATTGTACACAGAAGGGTTTTGATATGGTAAAGAGAGAAAGTATTATAACAACGGGAAATACAAATAATTCCTAGAACAGACATTTATAACTCAATGCCTTTCTCTTCCCTCCTCTCCTACCTCAGCTGCAGTCTTGCATTGCAATGATCACATTTCATTCCTGTAAGCTAGTATCTGAGACACACCCAGACATATTGATGTTTTGATGTTTTAGTGTGGAGGGAGCAGGTAGTAATGACCTGCTTTAAGAAGCATGGTGCTAGACTTCACTGCAGACTCAAATATCTATGTTTAAATCACATTTGATTTTTATTTTTATTTTTTTTGCTTTTTACTTCCCCACTCTGCTTGTTTCTTGGAGACCTTGGATTTACAGAGGACCTCTCATTTGCCAGTTTCTAATAGATACACATAGAGTTTTACTTTATGTAATTCGTTTGCACCAAAGACTTAAAGTTTTTTTTTCAAAGACTTAAAGTTTAACGAAAGCACCAAGGTATCTTTGACCCCACTTACAAATGTAGATCTTGCCATCAGTCCATCAACTCTTTCAGCGTAAATGTAATAGTGGTTTTATATCAGGGTGTTCCAGGAAGACTTGTCAAATATAACGGAGACCTCTTCTCTAACATCAATATTTTACAAAGCCATCAGAAGCTCTTAAGAAGAGCTTACGCTGTTAGCATTCATGCATAATTTGCCATTGTTTCTCTTAATGATGAAAAAATATTTTTGGCTTGCTATTAAGTTTTCTTCAGTATTAAGTTTTTATGAATGATTGATTATAATGGATGTTTTCCCTAAAATTATAATATAGAACATTGAAGGTGTTTGTCCACTTTTACATTTCACAGCTCTAAAAAGTTAGGGCAATCTACAGGCAAAAATTATATAAATATACAGAAAAATAAATAAAAATATGGAATAAGTTTTGAACCAAGATTTGGTTATATGTACTGTATCGTTGACATGAATGGATTCATTCAAATATAAAACATTTGGGGCATATAGTTCAAAGTGGAAAGGATATAACAAAACAAAACAAAAAAAGTTTTCTGACATCAATTACTTAATTCAATATTCTGTTGAGGATCGATTGAGTTAGTTTGAGAAGCTTCGGTTTAATATAATTAGATACAAGTCCAAAAAAAATGCAGGGATAATATTCTGACTGCAGGCAATGTATAAAACTGTTTTGCTTTAATTATTTAAATCAATCAATAAGAGGAGAGAAAAATAAATTAAGGAGAAGAATGAGACCTTCATAATATTTTCTAGCTGAAAATTTTATAATACCTATGAGCCTGATGATATATGAGAGAAAATCAGAAAAAGTTGTTTCTGAAAAACAGAATAGTTTGTGTTCCTCCCGAAAGCACAGCCATTTTCAGGTCTTTCCTAATTTGGCCAGTCGCCGCTGTTTCCTGCAGCCCCCAAACCTCTGGCCCCAATGTTTTGAACTATTTCTGAAACTAGGAAGGCTGAATTTAAGAAAATCTGTAATAAAAATGTGAAACTCATCTCTGTGGCCCAAGGCCTAAGCCTGACCATTGGTCCTGCCATGTTTCTAAGTCAGACGCCCAAACTCCAGCCATGTTCTGGCCGTTATTCCTGACCTCACTCTCCCTTGCTTCTCCTTTAGACTGGATTGTATTCTGCTGTGCAGAGCCACGTAGGTTCCCTCCCCTATGTTGGCTTTTTGCTGCTTTAATAAGGAATAATCCCTGATGGTTGATCTTCTTCAGTTGCCTTGATCCACTAAACCAGTTCATGCCATGTGCGAATACATACAGAGAGGATGGTGAAAACGATGGTACCCTATGTGGTCGATGTCACTTGAGTGTCACCTGTCCTGCTTCTATGTTTTATATATATGTTTACTTCCCCCTCACTCCAACATGAGGCCTCTCCTTTCCCCATCGTGTGGTCTAAGCTTGAACCCCGTCATTTTTCACGTGATCAGAGAAGGCCAGACTCTTGCCTGTGGACCCTAGTGGATTACAGTCTCTGCTCCTGAGAGCTTCAGCTGTGAGAACCCAGTAACCCTAGAGAAGGTGGAGGCAGCCCTTGCAAAGGCGCCAGAGCCCAGCTGGAATATCTCAGTAACACAGAGGAAAGCAAGCTCAAAGCTGGGAGAACCACGTTTCTCACGTTTCACAGTCGTTATTCCCTGAACATTTCGGTTGAGAGAACCAAAACATCTTTTGTGCTAAAATGTTTGCATAGACTTCTGTCACTTTGTCTGTCTTCCTCTTTCTCTCACAGTATCTCTGGAAGTGACAGTGTCTCCTTACTGGTTTTTTTCTCTCTCTGGGGCCCTGGCTACTGCCTGGGGACCCCTTCCCCAAGAGTCCAGTCCTGGCCAGGCCACCTCAGCTCCTGACCTCTGCGGCAGCCGCTTCTCTCTTTGCCCCTCTGCCCCAGGGCACCTCCTTCACCTTTAGTTTCTGCTTTGCTTTACTTCTTCCTGTTTGATCTCTTAAACAAATACACGTCGTGTATCGATTCCCTCTGTGGAATATGATGCCTTGGGTTCTGTTGTTGCACGTGTACACTAACTGATAAAAAGGCAAGTCCCCTCCTTTAAAGTGGTTTCCCAGGTAGCAGGAAAAATATAACTTTCCTATATTTTTAAAGGGTCATTTCATACAACTGAAATACCTAAGGGAAGTACACTTGTAAAATTTGACGATTTGGGTGCAGGTTACGTTCCTGGTGTTGGCACACAGTCTACGATCCAATTACTCTCGTTGCTAAGAACAAACCCCACCCTGATGTTAAGACCTACTGTCTCATGAAATAAAAACATGGCAATTTGATTCACTCACGAGCACATGAGTCCTAGAGGGGAAATGGAGGATATCTTAAATTAATACCTTTGAGAAGAGAGATGCTACAAGATTCTAATTAGCTATGTTGAAATTTTTCTTCTTTATAGTAGAATCAGACCAATCAATCCATTATTTTCTATGACATGTGTTAGAAAATGAAAATCCATAATTCAGAGAACTTACACTGACATTTTATAATTATTTTTTATTGTATAATGTTTGTGTAACATATATAAATCAGGAGAAAACCATTGAAACTGCAACATTTACTTCTGTTACAGGGGCTCATATGTTATTTCCTCATTTAAAATGCCATTAATTTCTAGATATCAATTTATGTGAGGTTTAATAAATCTAGCTTTATTCTCACTTTTAATTCTCCAATTATTTTTGTCTTCCATTTTAATGTCTGCCATTATTTAGGGAATAAAACGCCAATATCAGGGAATCTGACCCATTACACCTAAATACTGAAGTGCCTAGTTCTAATTCTTAAATTCCATGACTCTTCTATCACTCTGATAACTTTTTGCTTACAGCTGTTCCCCCCACAGCCATCCCTCAGGTAGGCTACCCTGGGCTTCCCCTAGATTGTGGCCACCTGACCACCTCCGTGGCTAATTTCACAGACATTCGGAATCAGGAAGATTAAGTCACAGCTTCACTCTGAGATCAGAAATCAACAATTCACCTGTGTTCAATCGCTCGCTGTTCTGAGTGCTCGCGTGACGCGCTCTGTCCCGCCCCCACGGGGACGTGATGTGGCCGCGGGTCCAGCGTCTTCGCGTGGACACTCTGCGCCCGAGAACCACGCCCGTAGCGCTCGCTCCGGGCCAGATGGCACGTGGCTCTGCGGCTCTCGCAGGGCTGTGCTCAGGTCGCCCTGGTTTTCCTTCCTCACGGCCCCCAAATGCAGGAGCCGCGATGCTGGCGCTTTGGATTCGCCAAGGAGTCGTGGGCAAGCGCTTCCTTTAGGCGACAAGGTGAGTCAAGTGGGATGAGACGAGGGAGAGAGACCACGTTCACACAACTTTGTCGCAGTATATTGCTCGAATTGTTCTGTTTTGTTACTAGCTGCTGTTGGCCTTTACTGTGCCTGATTTACAAGTTACACTTGATCATACGAATGTACGTCCAGTGTACCTGGGGTTGGGTCCTATCCTCAGTTAGGGGCCTCGCCGGGGGACCCCGGAATGCAGCCCCGTGGATAAAGGGGGGCTGCTGTGCACGTTTCTTACCAAGTGGTGTCACTGCCAGGTTGCACGGCAAGGTTCGCTTGCAGCCCCCCGTTTATTTGTACCTTAAGACACTTCCTAATCGCTCCATGGAAGTCATCGGGCGTGAACACGTTGGATGCAGGGCACACCCCGCCGCAGCGCAGTCAGCCCCCGTTCTTCACCCGCGGCCCGCGGGGCTCCTGTGCAAGCAGGGGGGTACCTGCGCGTAAGCAGGGTGCCGGTGCTGAGCAGGGGTCTTTGGTTAACAGTAGGGCAGTTATAGAAGACACGTTTGTAAGGTGTTTGCTATTGCTCAAGTTTGAAAAGCAATACATTGCATTTAATAACTTATTTCTTAAATAATAACATTTAATAATAAAGTAATGATAGAAATAATAGAAAAAAGTATAGAAAAGCTCTCATCCATTGAATACTACATATTAGGAATTATTGTGGTCATTTTATGATGTAGTCGCTTATTTAATACTCTAACTGTATGGAGAGATATGTGTTTTATTATTTACATTTTATTCATGAGGAATCTGGGGTAAATAATCCATGTAGAACTGTAGTACAGTACTACAATTAGTACAGTTTGCTAATAAGCAGGATGGTTGGGAGAGGAAAAATAACTTCTTTCTAATTTTCATGTTTTTACTGTCTTACAATGCCCTGATGTAATCATTATCAACCATCTCTTTTCCTAAATATTAGGGCATCGATGCCTTTCAGAATTTATTGACTTTTAAGAAGGGAATACAATGTATATATCGCATAAACCCCTAATGACCCCGTGGCCCTGTCAGGGCCATTACTGTGTAATAACATCATGATTTCTGCAACAAAAGTCAGACATGCTTACACCACATGGGATAAGCAAAGGCATTGCATAACAGCAGAGCAGAGCAGGTCAAGTTGATTCATCATGATATGAATGGATTCTGTTTCAGAATGTTTTGGATTTGATAATTTTGAGTAAGAAATTTTGGTTGAAACTTATGGATTTATGTGGAAGACATACAAATGGCCATCAAGTACATGAAAAATGCTCAATATACGTAATCAACAAGAAAGTGCTGGTTACAATGACAGTGAGATGTCACACGTCTCAGGCCGTCTTTTATGAAAAAGAGAAGAGGTAACAAGTGTTGGTGAGGATGTGAAGGAAAGGAAACCCTTACACACTGTTTCTGGGAATGTAAATTGGTGCAGTCACTGTGTAAAGCAGTGTGAGGTTCCTCAAAACATTAAACATTGGACTGTTATATGACCCCAAAATGCCACTTCTGGGTATTTATCCAATTGAAATGAAAACAGGAAATGTAAGAGATATATGTACCCCCATATTCATTACAGCATTATGCACACTAGCCAAGACATGGAAACAATCTAAATGCCCGTCAACGGATGGACACACACACACACACACACACCGGGGGTGCCCAAAACATGTATCCACATTTTAAAACATGTTATCTATGCTCAAGCAGTAGTTCGCCAGAATCAGAAGTGCCTGGACGCTGATGGCAACCACTTTGAGCACCTCTTGTCATTGCAGAAGTCCAATGTGACCTGCACTCATCTTTTGTTATCGGTATATATTGAGTATTACAATCGAGTACTACAATTAGTACAGTTTTGGCTCTATATGTGTGTATATATATGTATGTATATATACACACACACACATCTCACAATAATATTCCATTGTGCACAATGGAACATTATTCAGTCATAGAGAAGGAAATCCTGCCTTTTACAACAACATGAATGAAACTTAAGGGCATTATGCCAAGTGCGATAAAGCAGAAAGATAAATGATATACAATATCCCTTATATGTGGAATCTAAAAGAGGCAAACTTGTAAAACAGAGAGTGGAATGGTGCTTACCACGTGCTGTGGTGTAGGGGAATAGGAGACATGTTGGTCAGAGTACAGACTTGCTGTTTCAGTTCTGATAAAATATATTTTAACAGTACTGCTATCCTTTTTTTTAAAAAAAGTATTCCCTATTAAAATTTTTGTGTTCCTAAACTGATATTAAAGCAATTGTACCATCAAATTGGGTTGAGTTCCATTTCATTTTTATGAATAAATACATGCTTTCTGTACATGTGATGTTTAGAAATTAGTATTAAATGGACATTTAAATAGAGTTAAAATGTCATTGTGACTGACAAAAATTGAATTAAATGAGATGAAAACAATCAAAGGCTAGGTTTATTTGGGGATGCAAATCAAATATCTTGCATGTTGAACCACGTGCTACTATTATTATCGTCTCATTAATATGTATAAAGACTTTGTATTTCAGTTACTGTTGCTTATCTCATTTTGCACATGAAAGAGTCAAGATGGGGTTTAAATACGTCATTTAATGTTATATACTAGAAAGTTTTTGACAAGTGCAGTGTTGTAAGTTAGGATGTAATTTCCAGCAAATGCCCTTATCTTAAGGGTACATTCCAGTCACTCTTCTCTAGGCATACACTTTTATACTTGCCACTCAGAACAAACACGGTGAATATCTCCTGGCCCATTACACTGCATACGGCCACCCATGGGCACCTGTTCTTACTTCTGTCACCACACATTGCTTTTCCTGTCCTTGGACAACACGTAAATCGGAGCACCTTGTAAACTCTCTCTCTTTTATTTCCCTCATTATCATACCGCTAAAATACATTCCTGCTATTTATGCTTCGGAATATTACTCTCTATTCCATTGTATGAATGTACCACAATTTAGCATTCTACCTGTGATTGGCATTTGGGTTATTTCCAGTTTGGGACTGTTACAAATAAAGCTGATATGAACATCTTTACACTTCATACATGTGGTCTTTTCGTGGACACAATCAATTATTCGTTGGGTATTATATGCCCAGGTGTAGGATTGCTTGCGGCAGATTATGCTAATGTTTAGCTTTAATCCACTTCTCACCTTTGTCCAAATGCTTATACCTACTCACATCAGAAATGTAAGCCACTTCTTGGTGTTGTACATCGTTGGTTCTGCCAGCCTTCTGAATTTCAGCTGTTACCATAGATTAATTGGCATCTTGTTATTTTTAATTTCCATTTGCTTGCTGAATAATGATGTTTAACAGTTTTTCATGTTATTGGATATTTTTATATCCTCTTTTGTAAAGTGTTTATTGAAGCTTTATGTCCATTTTAATTAGTTTCTCATTTTTTATTTGAAATAGTTCTATATTTTGATGGCTACTAGTCTATTGAATAAATATAGTACAAATGTATTATTCAATCAGAGGCCTAATTTTCCACTTTGTTTTTTTTAATGAGTGAAGATTTTTATTTTTAAAGTTACCTTACTAATTTCTTTTCTTTTATGAAAAGTGCTTTTTGAGCTCAATTTAATAAATTTCTTTTTCTATCTTAATCATAAAGCTATTTTCCTAGGCTTTCTTCGAAAAGCTTTGAATTTTTAACCTTACTTTTAGATACGTGATCCATCTCAAGTTAAAATTTTGTTTATTTTCTAAATTATCCAAGTGACCCAATACCATTAATTGAGAAGACCTTACTTTATGAACTGAAGTAAAGTTATGCCTTTATAAAATCAAGTGAACTCATGAGAAAGGATCTCTTACCAGACCCTGTCTTCCAGCCCTTCATCTATTTGTCAATAACAAGTATTCTTAAATTCTGGAGTTTTACAGAAAGCCATGTCATCTTATTATCTGATAGTATAAGACTGCTAGCTGTCAACTTAAAGATATTTATGGCTATTCTTGGATCTTTGTATTTCTATATGACTTTTAGGATGAGAACGATAATTCACTCAAAATCCATGTTGTCATTTGAATGTTTTGCATTTAATCTATAGATAAATTCTTCCAAATTTCAAGTTTTCTCGTCTATGAACATTCATAGCTCTCTCCAGTGATTTAGGTGTTCTTCAGTATCTCTCAAGAATATTTTACAATTTATAGTGTAGTAGTCTTGTCCATGCTTTAGTTGGCTTATTTCTAGATATCTGACGATATTTTTAAACATCATTATAAATTGTGCTCTGTATTTCAATCCACCCGTCTTGCTAGCATATAGAAATACAATTGATTATTTTTATACTGACTCTCATTAAGTTTATCTCATTAAGTTCACTTGCGTAACTACGTTAGCTAGGGGTGTCTGTACGAGTTGACTGAAGTGGTGATAATGCTTATCCATGTTTTATACTAAATCATATGAGAAACGCTTCCAAAACTCCATCACTAGACGTGATGTCACCTGTAGCTTTCATAGCAAGGGCTTTATTAGGTTGAGAATGTTCCCGTTTATTCCTGATGTGCTGAGAATTTAATCAACAGATATTTTTTAAAATTCAAAATTTTTAAAATATCTGTTGAAATGATCATTTTATCATTTATTAATGTGACAAATTACATTCATTTGTTTTTAAATATATTCAATCAGCTCTGTATTTTTGGAGTGAATCTCATTACTTGAACTTTTGTTTTTCATTATTCCTCATCTTTGTAACTATCCCGTTTGTTAATATTTTGCTTAGTATTCTTGTATTCGTGTTCATGAGAGATATCAGCTGCTAATTTTCCTTAGTTGGGATGGCCTTAAGGTTTTAGGGTAAAGCTTCTGCTGGTCTTGTAAAATGTGTTTGAAAATATTTCCTCTATTTACTATCCTCTCTAATTTTCAGGCAAGATTGGAATTATCTCTCACATATTTTTAAGAATTCTCAAAAACATTTGAGACTGGAGTTTTCCTTATAAAAAGGTTATTGATTAAAAGTTCACTTTCTTAAAGACATAGATCACTCATGTTTTCTATTTCTTCTTGTGTCAATATTATGTTATATTTTTCAAAGAATCTGTCCATTCCATCAAAATTTTCAAATTTATTGTCAAAAAGTTTTAAAAAATTATCCCATATTTTCATCCAAATATCTATAAGATCTGAAGTGGAGATCTTTTCAGTAATTTCTTTGAAGTTATTGTTTTTTTCTTCATTTGTCTTCATTAGTTATACTAGTGGTTTATTTTATTCATACTTTCAAATAATAAACTTAGCATTGATTTTTTTCAATTCTGTTTTTTGATTTTTGATTTTTTTCTGCTTTTATTTTTATTACTTTTGTCCATCTCATTTTTGTGGATGTAATTTGTTATTTTTCTGTATTCTTAGATGGAAGCTAAGATTTTTTATGCGTTTTTATTTTCTTTACTAGTTGTATACATTTAAAGTAATACATTTTCTTCTAAGCCATTGCTTGGCTGCATGTCATATTTTCATTATCATTTAGCAGTCATCTGTTGATTTTTCTAGTTATCTTCCTATTCTTGACTTTTAATTGAATTCTTCAGAGGTTAAAAAATACTGAATGATTTAAATCATTAAAATATATGGTGATCAGATCGTAAGATATATAAATATCTAATCATTGTGTTGTACACCTGAAACTAATATATTGTATGGCAACTATACTTTAAAAAAATTAAAGATAAATATATCCTTATGCCCATGCCATGATCTTCCTTGGCTCTTAAATGAAAACCTGCAGTGTGCTCTAAAAAGAGTCCACTCTGCCCGAGCCTGAACCCCAGCATTTCTGTGCAGCTGCTGAAATCGCTGACACTTTGTGCTCATCTGGCTTCAGAGTCAGTCAAAAACCTGGCAGGAAAGTAGACACACATTTTGCAGGTTCCTTCTTTGGTGCTTTCTTCTTGTTCCCTTGGAGACCACCCTATTGTGAAAGCTGCAGCAAGCAGAGCTCACTTTTGTAGCCTAGGGTGGATACTGCCCAATGCGTTTTATAAAACCAGTTGTTTTTATAAGTTGTCACGTTTCTGTAGTTGTTTACTGTGAGGAGTTAAGTCCATTAGAGCTGGGGTCTGAGGTTAGGATTTTAGATTGAAGTGTGTTGGTGTCCCAGTGCACAACCGAACTTCGCTGCTACAGCACTGAGAGCTCAGAGTGAAGTTCCCGACATCCTCTTCAGACGGTCCAGTCTGACTTCAGTTTCAGGAACGAGGCGGGTGAAACCAGATGAGGTGAAGGCCTCTCTTCTTCAGGGAAAAGCTCTACAAGGATTAATTTTTGAATGGCACCCCATTCTATCTAGGTGTACCCCTCTCTAGGGCTATTCCTGTATTTCTCTTTACAAATACTTTATATCTGCTACTAGCCAGATATGTCCACAGATAACTGTGGACTAAATCCTGGCTATGACTAAATCCTTACAGTGACTGTGAGAAGAATATACCATTATTATCCCAACTTTTCAGATGAGAAAACTAAGCTTCAATTTATCTAAGTTCTCAAAGAAGCAGTAAGCAAGGACTAAATATGCAATCAGTGTCAGATTCCAAATTCTGGGTGCTTTCCGTTATGTTACGTTACTCTTTCCTTCCTCTGTTCATTTTAAGATTCTTCTTCTCTTGTTGACAAAATGTATCCTTGAAAATTTAGGTATATATTCTAAATCCACTGATATTTAAAAGATAATTTGTAAGCAAATGAAATGAATGAGGGTGCTGTTGTAATTTCATGATTCCCTTTCTCCTGACTTTTGTGAAGTCTTTTGCTATTATCACTTAGGTTGACTTAGCTTTCTTCATGCACGCTTTGTGATTTTTCTGAGTAAAACACATCATTTGTATAAATCAACATGATGCTAGCTTTTGGTTTCAGGTTAGATGTAGCCTGTGGTTCTCACTAAAATACATTGTTTTTAAACGTTTTCTAATTAAAGTAGAAACTACTATAATATAGACTATTTTGAGGGAGGGATAAAGGATTAAGCTACAATGGACATAATGTCTTATGCTGTCACATGATATTACTGTTAAGACCTTTTTGTTGAAACTAAACACGCCTGCATGCTTTTCCCCTTGCTCTCTCTCATTTCTACTTTTAAGAAATAAAAGTATCTTTCGTTTATCTTTCATTTCTACTTTTAAGTATTGGAAGTGGAGGGGAAGCAATTCATGATTGAGAGCTAAAGAAAGTCAGATTCTAGAAATTCAGTGAGAGCTTCCTTCCCCGTGCTATTTAGAGTGGATTATAATGAATTTTTGTGTCAGTTCATGGGGAACTTGAAGTGTCATTGGGACACACGTTTCTCAAAGATACCGTATGTTAAATTGGTACATGAACTAAAGGCAATATTGGCTTAGCTCATTGCCCCTTTTTTGGACACCCAGAGAGTGAATCTTCAGTTCTTTAAAATATAAGTGATTCATGGGTAAAGTTAGTTACAGATTTTTTATTCATTTAATCCGGGTACAGCACAAAGTACTGAATAGAATATAAATAAATAGAAAGTTCCGGGCTTATTTCCAACTAAATCGTTGGCAAGGTGGTCAGTCCCCATGAGCACCCTTTGTCCTCTGATCCTAGGAGACCTGCTCCTACCTCAGGCTGACACATACAGATTTTCTATATTTGTCACTGAGGCCACTGGCAAATTTCCAGAGGAGGGGACATTAGACAGACATATGCTGACAAGCACAATTATGGTGTTGTGCTAGAGAATGTGATAGATCTGTGTTTCTTATTTTGTTTCCCACAGTTCCATACAAACAGTGACACCAAAATACCATGCATGCTCGGTTAAACCCATTTTTGAATCCCATTGCATAGAATCACGGGGTGGGTGAGCCTTGGCTATAATAGGAAGCAGTAAATAATCCAGTACTTCCAATGTTTCACACAGAAGCTACTCTGAAATTTGCTTTACAAATCTGTACAGGAGCAAGTCATGTCAGAAGCCCGAGCAGATGTAAATAACAAAAAAAGCTCTTGCCTGGGAATGCTTTTCAGAGATTCGTGCACCTGCCCTCTACAGAATGCCACATATACCAGTCAGCAGGGGACAGAATTTATATGGGAAGCAAGACAGATGGCAGTGGCCAAAACAGTGCCACCAATAGCGTGCTTCTGTGCCCAGGCAGGCATTCGAAATCTTGGCCCAGGAAGCACTTGGCAATCATTGCTGCCTGGCCTCCCGTCTGATACTCCTAAGCTGATGGCTGTTTCTTCAAACTGTGAGTAAATCAATGCTAATCAGGATGTGAAATTTGGCTGGTTTTATAACTCCAATCCAGTACCAAAAGCCACTGCTGAATTGCAGTCCTTGCTTTCTGTGTATCTCTTTTACATATATACACCCACAGGATTTCTTTATTTGCCTGGTTTTCGCTCTTGTATATCAAAATCTTGGAAGCTGTCGCCCACACACTTACAACAAGAAAACACAGAGCAAACTGAATATGGAGAACCTTTCTGGACACATCACTGAGCGAAATTTGCAGGGTACCATCACCCAGGGAACCACAGGGCTGCGGCTGAGTCTGGTTGCCTGGAACAGAAGCTGCTGGAGGCCTGAACTGGTATGAACATAAACAGTAAACCTGATGAACTGCCAGAAGGTGAGAGGAGAGCAGCTCTGGAACCACGGTCTTGAGAAGGGGCCCATGCAATGGTAGAGTTTACCTCCAGGACCCCTTCCTGGGTTTGCACAGTGAAGAGACAGAGAAACGGGAGGAAGAGACACAGAACAACCTTGTGAAACATAAGGAATAGTCTTCATACCAGAGAGTCCCTCTTCACAGAAAAGTACTTAATGCAACCTTATCTCAGCTGGAGAGAGGACCCGGCTCCCCCCACCCAGCCCCCTCTAGCCTTTCTCATTCCCCACAAAGGACTGACAGGGAAGTTACTGTGTTTCCCCAAAAATAAGACCTGGCCGGATCATCAGCTCTAATGCGTCTTTTGGAGCAAAAATTAATATAAGACCTGGTCATATTTTACTATAAGATTGGGTCTTATACAAGACCCAATCTATATAATATAATATAATATATCATATCGTATCGCATCATATCATATATATATGTGTGTATATATATATATATATATATATGTATATATATATATATATATATATATATATAATATAATATAACACCGGGTCTTATATTAATTTTTGCTCCAAAAGACGCATTAGAGCTGATGGTCCGGCTAGGTCTTATTTTCGGGGAAACACGGTAGGACACTGAGGAAACGCTTGTGAATATCGCAGCCCAGAGCACAGGCCCACTGAAGGCATTCAATGTACTCATACGATTATAGAACTCTTTCCCTCTACCCATCTCGCCAACACTCCACCAGTGGCCCTGAATAACGATGATGAATTACAATTTAAAAAGCTATAAGACACAGGTTCTCTCTGATAAAGTGTCCTTATGGGACCCCAAAGTGCTGGATAAACCCGGTGGATAAAAATAAGGACCCTGGAGGAATTTCACATCTGTGGTACCCATAGCTAGAGCAAGCACTAAACAAATCCCAGCTCTTTGCCGAAATAGCATAAAATCTCACACCAGCGGCCTATTTACTTCAGTTCCTATCACCTCATACGGTAGCACCAGCTTTCAACAATACATCACAAGGCATGCTGGAAGGAAAAAAAAGAAAAACCACATACAAAGAGAAAAAGCAGCATCAGAAACAGACTCAAATATGACACAGATGTTGGGATTGTCAGGATACTGAAAATAACTGAAGAATATGTTAAAAGTTCTAATGGAAAACAAATGTGGACAGCATGAAAGAGCAGGTACACTTTAGTAAGCACAGAGGGGGTCACTATAAGAAAGAATGAAGAAGAAGAGCTAGCAACCTGAAACACTGTAAATAAGTGAAGAATGCCTGGATGGGCTCATCAGTGGAGTAGACACGGCTGCATAGGAAGCAGTGCGCTTGAGGATATGTCAATAGAAACTACTGATACACAAGGAGAATAAGGAATCAAAAGAGAACAGAACATCTGAGAACAGTAGTACAATTTCAGAGAATATAACTGCAATAACAGAAGAGGAAGTCAGAGAATGGAGTAAAAAATATTTAAGCAGTGATCGTGACCGGAAATATTACAAATTAATGAGAAACACAAAACCACAGATTGTGGAAGCTCAAAGAGCACAATGCAGGCAAAACAAAAGACATACACCCCCAGCCATATCATATTCAGTTTTCATATCTTTGTCAAATGACAAAGAGGAAAACTTGAAAGAAACCAGACTTAAAAAAATAAATAAATAGAAAGATGTTACCCAAAGAGGAACAAGGATAAAAATAATATAGGCTCTCATCAGAAACCACACAGGCAACAAGATTGTGAACTAAACCATTTAAGATGTTGAAGAAAACAACAAACTAGAATTCTACACTCTGAAAGTAATCTTCAGAAAATAAAGAAAAATAAAGTATTTCTTCTTCAAACAAAACTGACCTGCAGGAAAGAAATGTTTGTTCTGCAGAGAGAAGGAATATTACATAGATCAGACTCCCACATCTATGAAAAGAAAGGAAGAGCATCAACTAGAAAAACAATGGTAAAATAAAAAGTTTCATTTTTCTTAGTCTTTTTAATTTTTATGTTTTTAATTTTTAGTTATAAAAGTTACCCACGTCCTCATGTTTAACTGTGCAGCTCAGTGGTGATAAGGATATTCATTCACACTGGTCATCACCACCACCCAGAGCTCTTTCCATCTTGCAAAACTGGAAATTTATACCCATTAAGCAAAAACCTGTGTCCATCAATGGATGAATGGACAAGAAAAGTTTATATTATTCAACCTCTAAAAAAAAAAAAAGGGAAATTGTGTTCTTTGTGATAACATGAATGGACTTTGAGGGTGTTATGCTTTGTGAATTAAGTCAGGCAAACAGAGACAAATGCCATATGATCTCATTTATATGTGAAATCTATAATAACAAAAAAAGCCAAATTCATAGAAACAGAGAGTAGAATGGTAATATGCTGGGGCTTGGGGAAATGGGGAGATTTTAGTCAAAAGGTAAAAACCTCCAGTTATAAGATAACTAAGTTCTGGGGATCTAATGTTCTTACAAAAGTACATCTTAAATCTTCGCACTACAGAAATCAATGGTAATTCTGTTGAGGGGATTGAGTTGTTAACGAACCCTGTTTTGATTATTTCTTGTATATGTGCATCAAATCATTATGCAATGCACCTTAAACTTACACAGTGTTATATATTAATTATATTTCCATAGAGCTGAAAAGTGGAAGTCCATACTGCAATTAAAGTAGATATCAATCATAGACAGAAAATCTTCAAATATTTAAAGATAAAACAACACACTTCTAAGTAATACATGGACCGAATCTAAAAATCTGAAGAGAAATTTACAAGTTGTTTTATCTAACTGAAAGCAAAAATATAACATTATAATTTGTGTGATGTGGATGCAGTTTTGTAGCGTTAAAAGCACACGTCCATAAAGAATAAATATTTACAAGCAATAACCTAAGTTTCCAGTTTGGGAAACTAGAGAAAGAAAAGCTCTTTATTCCTAAAGTAGGTAAAATGATAGACATAATGATAATAATAACGATGATAATAATATACTAATAATAAATACATAAAATTCAATGAAATTGAACAAACAGAAAAGCAATAGAGAAAAGCTGATTTTTTGAAACTCTATAAAATTGATAAACCTCTAGCCAGGCTAACCAAGAATAAAAGAGAGAAGATAGGAATTATTGCTATCAGAAATAAAGGGGTTATTACCACTGATCCCATAGACAGTAAAGGAATAATAAAATGATACTATGATTAATTGTGTGTGACAATGTTGATAACTTAGATGAAATTCCCCGAAAGATACAAACTACCAAAACTCCCACAAACAGAAATAAGTCATCTGAATAGGTCTATATGTATTAAAGAAAATGAATCAATACTTGTTAACCTTCTAAAACATAAAGCACAAGGCCCAGATGATTTCACTGGTAAATTTCCCAAACATTCAGGAAAGATTTATACCTATTTTTCACAACTATTCTTGAAAATAGAAGCAAAGGGACTACGTTATCACTTATTCTACAAGGCACGCATTACTCTCATGCCAACCCAGATAAAGATGTTACAAATGAAGGAGAACTGCAGACCAATGTATCTCATAACCATACATGCAGAAATCCTCAAAATATATGGCCAGATCAAGTCCTAAGATCGTTGTACACCGTGACCACAAGGTATCTGTTTCACTTATGGAAGGCTAGATAAACGTTTGAAAGTCAGTGGATGTAATTCATCACATCAGCAGGCTCAGAAAATCATTTGACAAGCTCAGCAAACTAGGAAGAGAGGAGGACTTCCTCAACTTGATAATGAACATCTACAAAACACAGCTAATATATTTTTTGGTAAAAAATAAAATGGATGTTTTCCTTCTAGTATCAGAAAAATGTCAAGAATCTCCTATCTCACCATTCTATTAAAGATTATACTGGAAGTCCTGGGTAGTACAATGAAACAAGAGAAGGAAATGAAATGTATATAGATTGGGAAGGAAGAAATACTACAGTCCTTGCTTGCAGGTGATATAAAAACATGGAAATTGCTCTTCAATAGAATAATGGTTAAACATACTGTGGTATATCCATTCAGGGAATGTTATTTAGTCATAAAAAGAAATGAGCTACCAGACCACAAAAAAAGACATGGAGGAAACTTAAATGCATATGACTAAGTGAAAGAAGCCAATCTGAAGATGCTGCATGCTGTATGATTACAACTATATGACATTCTGAAAAGGGCAAAATTATTGATGCTGTAAAAGGATCAATGGTTGCCAGGGATTCAAGGTAGGGAGTGAGGAATGAAGAAGAGGAGTACAGGGAGTTTTTAGAGTGGGTCACCGAGTACATGACATCATACATTTGTCAAACCCATAGAAATTTACCCAGATTTATAGTGAATTTCACTGTATGTACACCGTATATACTTTATAAAAGCATTCTGAATATATATGTATATATAAATATATAATATATATTATATATAACATCCATATTATATATAGCATATATATTATATATGTTATATGTGTATATATGTATATAGATGTGTAAATATGTATATATGTGTGTGTGTATATTATATATAATGTATAATATACATAACATACATATATACACACATATATAATATATATGTATACTGATGTGCCAAAAAATGTATGCAAGTGGGCACTTTGGTCCATGTTGCTCAAGCAGTAGTTTGCCATAATCAGAAGTATTTGGATGCTGATGGTAACCACTTTGAGCACCTCTTGTAATTGCAGAAGTCAAATGTGACTTTTATTCATCTTTTATTATTGGTATATATTGAATATTACAATTTTAATAATAATTTCCTTTCTTAAAATATGTATTTTTTGGCATCCTCTGTTTGGATAGATAGATAGATAGATAGATAGATAGATAGATAGATATCTCTATATATGTCTATATCTATATTTCTATATCTATTAATATATATATGTATCTATCTATCATCTATCTGTCTATCTATCTATCTATCTATCTATCTATCTATCTATCTATCATCTATCTTTTTAGAGGATTCCAGAATGGAATGAAGAATGTGATATTAACTGTTTTACGAAAGTATGAAACAACCTCCCCATATGTGTTGGGGAAAAATGTGCTGACCTAAGTAACTTTGGATATGAATGTAGTGTGCAGACGAAAGACAAAAGAAACTTTCCAAAAACAACCTATTCTAATTGATGAAAGTTGTTTCCTGGAGGTCAGAAGTTTACTCTGACATGGGAATTGAACAGCGGTGGACATGGCCGTGGACGAGGGGACCAGTGGGATTTGACCGAGAGGCGTGGGGAGGAAACAGGAAGCAGCCATTTGGCACTAGGTTGGAGACAGCAGTAGGACCTCATGTTTAATGGTCTATAGACAGCCATGGTTACATACAGAAATGTTGTAGATATGTGTATATGCGCAGGCTGGTGTGCACACTTGAGTTTCCATCTAAGAGGACCTAGAAGCAGTGATACCCCAGTGGCAATGAGCACACCTAGTTTCAATTCTTGGTTTTTAATACCATTCTCCAATAAAAATGATCAGAGCTCCTTGGAGAAGCAGCTGATTATAGTCGACTAGGAGAATATATATATATATATATGATGAGCCTGGAGTACCTTGTAGTGCCAGAAATACTGACGAATCCATCCTGTTATAAAAGTGGGATTGAATAAATAAATCAATGTGAAAACAGGGACCGCTCTCCCATGTGCAAGAATTCCAAATAATCTGGGTATATTTTTTGCCCTCAAGGGGGTGGAATGGAAGTCCCCACTGGATAGTTTCAGCTGTGTGTGGTGACATCTTTCTAAAGGGCATGGAAAGCAGGGGTAAGAAGAGTAACTTCACAGTGGAGAAACCTGAGAGACACTACTTTAGTCAGGTGGTCAAGTTCAAATCGACTGTGATAAGTCATGTCATTTTTAGGTACCCTTGATATGATGTGAAAAATGTCAAAATATTAACAATGGAAGAAACTAAGGAAATAATATATAGGGAAGTACAAGAGAGATTGTCCCACGAGGCTGGTCAGACATAGAGAACTGCATTCATCTTACCTGTATATAGGTTTATATTTTACGAAATGATTTTAGAGTATTGCTATTTATCCTTAAAACCAGTACATTCATTAGCTCTCAACATCATTATTTTTGTCAGGCAATTGTATTGGTTCACAGTATTTTAAATATATGCATGATGACATACAGAAAATTTTATTCTAATTCATGAGAATGTACATGCAAGGAAATTAACTGTTAGGTTAACTAGATACATATGTAACTTTTAGGTATGTATGTATATAGTTATATGCAAATTTATATTCATCACATAGGAATATATTAGTAATGCTGACATTTTAAGCAATTATAATTTTTAAACTTATTTATTAAAACACCCATCACTGCATTTGTATGGTCATGACCCCCTATTACTAACTTTGCTTTAAATTATTTATTTTCCTTTTTATTTATATTCAGGAATTCCACCAAATGATCTCTATAAGCATTGGATTTAATAAAAGCTCATGTTGACTTAGGTGCTGTCACACTAATAGGACTTTTTCAAATAGTGCTTAGTTGCTGAAAATAAATCAAGTGTACTATCATAAGAGCAATGCAGGGTGTATAGTCAGACATGTGTGGGGCTCACGGTAGCGGGTTTCATCACAAAACACTGAGTTTTATTCGTTTTCCTTTGTTCACATTGTTCATCTGCTTGAAACTTATTGACTCTGCCACCTCAGTTTCACATATTCTATCCATCCGTCAAGGTAGAATTTAATTTTTTCATGTGAAGAACACCCCACGACCACAGCCGTAGGAATAGTTCATTTCCTCTCACTTTCATGGCACCGTCTTGCTCATTTATTTGGAATACGAGCTATTTTACCATATCCAGTGATTTATTTATGTTTCACAAATATGTCTTTTCATAGCCCTGTGTAAATAAAGCTTATGACAAACTACTTTGTATCATCAGCTTTCTGAACAGAGTTTAGTATTCTCCACAGAAAGCACATTTTCAATAAACACTTTCTTTAAAAATGTCCTGATTGTATTCAACAGATGTAGGGCTGCAACATCCATGTGTAACACATTACCAGAATTTAGGGAAAAAAATAAAAGACAGCCGTGTCCTAAATTTGAATTAAATATTTAAACATTAATACCTTCATTTTATAATTAGTATTATAAATAATGTTTATAATCAAAGGAAAAGGTTAGTGCTTTCAATAGAGTCCCTCAAAAAAAAGAAAAAGGAAAAAGCATTGCTTAGCAATATTTATCCAAGATTATTCAAAGAAAAGAATCAGCGTCATTCAAAAATGATTGTTTTGACCATGCATTGATGCACTCAGCAGAAAAGAATTTGTCATCCAGCAACTTAAAGAAAGACACTACCAGGCCGTGTGGGAGATACAAGTCAGCCTTCTCCAGTTGCTTACAGTGTGGGGAGATTAAACTGCATGCGTAGATCCTAACCTAGATCTTTCTGTATGTAAATTCCTCATGTTTTAATAAGAAACCTCCATCTTTCTTTACTACAGTGGTAAAACCTGCTAAATCATGCAAGCTCCTGATGTTTCCTCTAAAATTCTCTATGTCAAAAGAAATTAACTTGGTTTGATTATGTGACCAGTTACATTTGCTAAACAAAACCCTTATGTACATGGACAAAATTCAGTTCTAGAGCCCATATTGGAATTGTGCTTTTAACCCCATGGGATTTTCGAAGAAGTTTCTACAGAGATTAGAGGAGGGGAAGTGAAGGGTCTTTTATTCTTGGTTGCCAGTAGGGTACCATGGCAGCAAAGAATATCATTCCAACAAGCAGAGGTCAACTTATTAACATTTAATGAGGAAAAATTTGTGTCTGTCCATTTTAAAGTTCTCTTTAAAAGTCCTGGGTTTTGAATTCACTAGAAGTCACACCCACTATTCCATGTAATTTTCAAAGATACCATTTTTGTGTTGCCTGTTGTACCAAATTTAGTTTTTCTGATTATAATGAAGAATTTCAAAGTGAAAGAATCAAGGCCAGAACACTCATAATATTTTGATTAAAAAAAAAAACTTAATTAGATGGTTGTATATCCTATGATTGATTACATTTGGAGGAACAATTTCTGAAATGTGGAGTTATTGAGCCCCAAAATGATAAAATCTGTTAAAACAATAATAAAAGCTAATACTTGTGTTTTGCATATGTGTGAAGTACTGTCCTGAAATTATGTTAATTTAATCATTAAAGCAACTTCATGAAATATGTATGATACTGCTGTTTTCTGTTGTGTAGATGAAGAAACCATGACAGAGAAAGGTTTAGTTACTTGTCCAAAGCCACAGACTTAAGCAAATGGGGCAGTGAGTTTAAAATTCCATCTCTCCAATTCAAAGTCCCTGGAACCCAGCTCCCCACTCCCACGCACCCCCCACCCACCATTTCTCGGTCACCTTCCATCTTGTCAGGACTGCAGCACACAGCCGTATGCATACTGGGAGTGCAGTCACATGTGCTTAATCATAGGATGGGCTGATTTCCTTGACTTTAATTCGCATTAGTGCTAATCTTTGAGTAGATATTTTTTGATGTTGATCATACAAAAATATGCTTAGCTGTAACTTTATTTGAATATATGTAATTAGTTGGTATTTCTCTGATGAAGCTACATTAAATCAGCATAGGTGTCTTTGCATATATTTTAAAATGAGCAAAAATTCAATGATATTCCCTAAGGCTTTAAAAAATAGAATATAATAGATTATCTTCAAAAACCAGCCCATTTGCCGATTGTCAGATGGCCGCTATCTAAGACTGGGAATGCTTGATTCATAGTTTAAATTTTACAATTGTACTTTGCTATTTGTCTTCTTTTTCTCCTCCTCCCTTTCTCGCTCCCTCTTCCCCTCTCACTCCCCCTCCTTCTCCTCCTCTTCCTCCTTCTTCCTCTTCTTTTTGGTATATTTGAAGATTTTGTCTTAAAATAAATTCATTTGTATATGTCTTGGGTTATTTTCTGAATGAGAACATTTATTTAAAAATCATAGTTCTAAAGTCAAATCATTTTTTTTTAACTTAATTGTTCATGATTCAAGAAATGTGTTCCTCTCAAAACCCAATCCCCAACTTGCTCACAGCCTGGAGGTTGCCACCCAGCTGTACTTTGTATTTCTCATTTTTTTGCAATATTTATTTAATGTATTTATTACTCTTCTGTGGCTCTGTGCTCTGTCACAACTACTCAACCCTGCCATTGTGGCAGAAAAACAGCCATAGATAGTAATCAACAAAAGACCATGGCTGTGTTCCAATACACCTTTTCTGTAATATCTCAAACCCTATACCTCTAATTCTAACTCTGAACACGGACTTTAACTCCAACCCTAAACCTGCACGAAACCCTAATGCTAAAACTAACTCTAACCCTAAACCTGAACTTGTTTTTGTCTTATTCCTCTTCAGCTTGTCTCCCACCCCTACCCCCACCCCTCTGCAACCATCAGCAGCAGTACTCTCTCTAAAATTAGCTACTTAAGAATCTTGTGTTTGAACTTAGAGTGGCATTTGGTAGAATTTCTTCAAGGAATTAACTGGCCTGCCTTTGTCTTCTTCATTTTCTTGTACTAAAATTGTTTCTGGTTTATTTCTCTTACTTACATCACTTGTCTTTTTGTTTGTTTGTTTGTTTGTTTTTGTTTTTTTCCTGAAATAAGGGCAGATAAACAAATTTCTACCCATTTAGGGAAAGGACCTGTGAACAATGATGGTATTTATATTCTGAGGGGTCTCCATAAACAAAAGAAAATGGCAGTAGTGAGTCCTCAGATTTACCAAAAAAAAAAAAAAAATGTAGTAAAGGTTGTTGTGATCAAAAAAGATTTGTCTGAAGAGATTTGGTCTGTATTGCTAAAGAAACCAAAATCCTAGTCTCAAGAAGGGTTTGCGACGGTCCAGTATGACAGCCATCCTTAAACTCCCATGTTCCATTGGCAGGAAGCAGACTGGAAAATCTGCCCAGGACCCAGCAGAGCATGTTCTCCACTCTCTGTGACAGATGAGGCCGAGGCAGTTAACGGCATCTCCCTGAAGGCAGACCCTGGTCCCCTGAAGGTAAGGATCAGGCATAACCTGAGAACAGCCATCACCCTGTCATGCCTGCCCTGTGGCATTTCAGAACTGCTAGGGACCATGATATTTGTGTGTTTGACATCCTTCCTTGTTCTAAAGGGACTGGTCCTATTGTTATGTGTGGCGTGAGTGCAAGGGAGAGTTCATTTTGGTTCAGTTTGTCAAGAGTATTCACAATAGAACATCAGATGAGAACAATGGGCACCATCCAGAGATTTTAGACTTTGACCTTCATACAGCATCATGCTGGGGTAGAGATTACATCCGTTGAGAGCAGGGTGAGTGTATCTTGCATGAAGGAATTGTACTAAACTATGTGCTGTGTGCAGAAGGCTACCTACCTGTCATGGTGGATAAACTTGGTGAATTATACTCGAAGAAGACATCATGCAATCCTTATTAACATAGATGGAAATAGCTTTACAGCTAAAGAGAGAGACTGAGATTTATGTTCATGAATTGGCTCACGTGATTATGGGGCTGGCAGGTCCCAATTCTGCAGGGCAGGCCAGCAGGCTGGAGACACAGGCAGTCTGGAGGCAGAATTCCTTCTTCTGGAGGAGTTCGGTATTTCTTTCTTAGGCTTTCAACTGATTGGATGAGGACCACTCATGTGTTGGAGGATAATATGCTTTTCTCAAAGTTACATCATTTCTCTGTGATTTAGATATTAACCACATGTAATAAAATACCCTCATAGCAGTACCTTGACTGATATTTGATCTGAGCCTTATAGGCTGGCCAAGCAGACACATAATTAATCATCATGAGGACACAGTGGGACTTAGCTCTTCAAGATTCAGTATTTTTTTTTTACCATTCCTGTGGTTTAACAAATATATGAGGCTAGAGAGGTGTTCATTTATGGGAGGTAAAATGCACTTATGTAGAAGCAACACATTTTTACAGATTTAATTTCTATCGGCAACAATGGGGGGAGGGAAGTGCATGGGAGAAGAGCTGGGGAAAATTCCTTCTCTGTCTCCCAGTGCAAAGTGCACATTAGAGTAACTGTGATTAAGTATGGAGTGTTAGAATGCACACTTTGATACCCTTCCTGTGTTAAGATTGAATACCACAAATCTGACTATCCCTCCAAAACTGCAATCTTTTCATTAATGTGTGTCTTTTAGAAAATGACTTTGGACTCATGGCTTCCATTAGTCAGTGAACTTCACAAACTGCTATTCTTTAGGTCAGAAGGTGTGCCTGAAAGAGGAAACACAAACAATATCTTGTTTGTAAATGGTCTTTTCTTCTGGTCTGAAAAGGAAGAGAAAATATGATCTCTTCCCCTCTGTCCTTTGGGTTTGCTGGAGGGTCATTTTTACTGGAATCTACTCTAGGGCTGAGGTTCACTGTCTACATTGTTGTGAGAAGTGCTCATAAAACATCTGAAGAGTTTACCGGGGAGGCTTTGGGTAAGAATTTTCTTAGTTTGAAATCTTCTTTGTTTGTTTATTTGTGTTTTTCCTTTCCCTGCATGGTTATTTTAAAAATAATTCTCAGAAAAGTTTATCCTACTGGTGAAATATAAGTGCACATTCTTCTAACTATAATCAATTTAATCATCAATTAATGCATATAACTTGTTAAATCCAAGTGATAGATGCATGTAATAAAACATATATAGTATTCCATTCTAGGTTGTGGCTATTTCTTAAATCTATGTTGTTGATTTGGTAGAAATAGCTGAAGCTGCACACTTATAATTGTTATGCTTTGCTTCAATACTAAAAAAATCAAATGTTCTAGAACATTTATTGTGAAAACAATAGTTTCTCACTTACCACTTTTTACCCCTGCTCCAAAACTGGAGCCAGTGTAAGGTAGTAAAAGAGCAAGTGTACCCCTCAAGGGCTTGGGGTCTGGGGGCCAGACCAGAGTCCTGGAGCTGCTGTTCGCTTGGGAGGGAAATGGGCTGTGTTCTCAACCTCTCTGTGCCTTTGTATCTAAACCAGACTAAGATAATATATGCTAACCATCTTGGTCCATTTGGGCGACTATAGCTGAGTACCATAGACTGGGTAGCTTATAAACAACAGAAATTATTGCTCACAGTTCTGGAAGTTAGGGAGTCTAGAGTCCAGGTGCCAGCCCATTTGGTGTCTGCTGAGAACCTATTTCCTGGTTCATAAACATTCATCTTCTCGCTGGGTCATCCAAGGCATAAGGAGCTAGGGAGTTCTCTGAGGTCCCTTTTGTAAGGACATGAATGAAAGGAGTTAGAATTTCAATTTGTATCGACTTGACACAAATTGTATTACTAACCACTAAATTATACTGGCACCGTCCGTGAGACTCCATTGTAATGGCAGCCTTTCCCATCTTCATTGTACCCCAAAATTCAATTATGTTGAGGAATGAAAACATGCCCTCACCTCAGTCCTTGGGTGTTTCTCCCTAACTTTCTGGTCGCCCATCCCCACAGCCATCCTTAATCTTAGCACCTATACCAATAACATAGCCCCATCTTCCATGGTTTTTAATCTTAGCTTTCATCCAGGCTATGCCGTCGTTCATTTTCCTTAATGTGTGAATACATGGACATATCCAGGTAGATGCTGGCTCTATGTTCAAAATCTTTATTCTTTATTTCGTGAACTTCCGCACTTGGTCTGTGAGGGTTCCCTTGATATGATATGGATATAAGGAATTTTACAGGAGAGTGAAGTTGGGGTGAAATATTGAATCCTGTACCTTTCATAATCATCAGTTGTTGGACAAGGAGAATCAAACATGATAAATACAAAGATTTGAAAAGAAATGTATGGTTACCAGAAAATTTTGTAATGAAAACAATCCTGGAAGACCATTTCATATACCTTTCTATAGGTTTAGGAACTTTTGAATATGGAGAATTATAAATGGTAATGCAAAAGTTAGCCAGTATGACATGGATAGTTAAGTATTCAATTGGGTGAAAATGTGCCCCAAGTACGTTATGGGTTGTGTTAAATGGTTATAGACAAATTTGAATTATCTTTTCCTAAGGATTGATGGTGAAAGATATCCCTTATGTTGCAGGTGAATGAGCAGATAGATTGTTCAAGGAGCATGGTATGGATAGATAATTTATAAAACTGGAAAAAATGAAAGTCTTTTTTTTTTAATAATGGAAATGGTGTTCAATCACATAGTTTGAAATAAACAGAAAAGAGCCAAAAGATCAGGTACTAGCATGACAGTCATAATAAAGGACCTGTCAGTCCCATTGCGTAATTGTTCATTCATCTCTTGCTCTTTGTATTTATTTATTTATATAATTAAATAATATATACATATTATTAAATACACACACACACACACACACACACACACACATTTAAATTCTGCTTGACCATTGTTGTCAGATCCCAGGAGCAAGTGAATGCTAACTAGCGCCATGGCCATCTTACGTCTGATTCCCTCTTCCTCTCGTCTTATTCATAGTTCTTAATGAAAGTAGTTGAGAACTAAGGTAATGAAAGTTCACATGATCTGCAGAATTTAAATTGTTCTGTTGTCTGTGATTGAACAATTCTGGGTCAGTCATAGTTTTAGCATTTCAGACTTGACATTGTAGAAAAATGAGTGGATTTGTACTCAGAGAACTTAGTCACTGTAGTCACAGCACCTCTAGAAATATCGTCTTCCAACCACAACTTTATCACCAGTTATCTCCGGGGGGGAAAGAGGCCTGATGCTGGGCCAGTTAAGGGTGGGCGGCCCTGCAAATGTACTTAAATTAGCTAACGTACATTTGTGAAGACAGTGGCAACCAAGGTTGTACAAGTTAATAACAGGAGAAGTTCCAGAATATGTATTTCTAGAAGATTCAGTATTTGAAGTCCCTCTTTTCTGATAGAGAATAAAGTTAAGCATCCAAAACTGAATGTTTATTTTCAATAAAGCATATTAAAATGATAATAAGCTATTAAGAGCATTTTCAATGAGAAAATGTCATGAATAGCTTCAAGACAATAAGTCAACAACAGATGAAGTAGAAAAGTTTCTTTAAGGACACAATTTATCAAAACTTCACAAGAAGGAATAGATAACCTGAATAATTCTACACATATTAGAGAAATAGAATTTGTTGTTGAAAACCTTCCCCTGAAAAATATCCATGTCTATATGACTTCACTGGTGATTTCTACAAAACATTTAAGGAAGAAATAACCATTGCTATACAGAATCTTCCAGAAAACTGAAGAAAAGGGAAAATCCACAGTTCATTTTATGAAGCCAATCATTCCTCTGATACTCAGACAAAAACTTTAAAAGAAAAATACAGAACAATATGTCTGATAATATAGATGCAAGTGTTTCAACAAATTTCCAACAAATCCAATAAAACAGCATTAAAAGAAGATAATATAAAATGAGTAGGTTAAGTTTATCCCAGGATGCCTTAGTTGTTTACTGTTTGAAAATTAATCAATGTAATAAAAAATGCTAACAGGCTGAAAGTCAAAAACTATGAATAAATCTATATACACAGGAAAAGCATTTGAAAAAAAAAAAATCATCATCCATCCCTGGTAAGATCTTCAGAAATACAGGAATAAAGGGGAAATTTGTAAAACAGATAAAGAGCATAAATTAAAAAAAAAAAAAGAACAAAACAAAAAAACAACAACAACAACAAAACTAATGTTAGGAAGATAATAGGAAAAGATTGATTTTCCCTTAATATCATTATAAAGACAAGAATGCACTCTCTCACCATATTAATTCAATATCATGTTGGAGGTTCTAGCCAGTGCAGTAAGACATGAAAAAAAAATACAAAGGGAGAGATAAAAACAGCTTATAAGGAACTCTGCATGGAAAATCCTATGGATTCTATAAATCCTATGGGTTCTGTGGGTTCTCGAGAAAAGCATACACAAGTGAGCATAACAAGTTTGTAGGATACAATATCAGTGTACAACATTGAATTGTATTTCTATGTGGTGGATATGAACAAATGGAACTTGAAATTAAAATCATAGTGTGATAGTATTAAAAACATAAGATACTTTGGGATAAACCACTTAAAAGTTATGCATAACTCTAGAATAAAACTATAAAACATTGTTGAGAGTAATGAAAGAGAACATATGGATAAATATATCACTTTTATAAATTGGAAGGTTTAACATAGTTAAAATATCCATTTTCCCCAAATTGATCTACAGACCGATGGAATGTGATTCTAAACATAATTTCAGAAGTTTTTTTGTAGAAATTGAAGTGTTAATTGTAAAATGTATGTGTAAATACAAATAAACAGCCAATTATGAAAAAAACAAAGGCGGCACTAAATTGGAAAGCTTACACTACCTGACTCTAAGACTTACTGTAAAGCTGTAACATTGAAGACCATAATGGTTAAAGTAGACAAATCCGTCATTGGAACAAAATAGCGATTCCAGATAGACATCCATATGTTTTTGGTCAACTGACTTGTAAGTGAAGTGCAATAGCAATTTAGTGAACAAAATGATAGTTTTATATGATGCAAAGGCAAAAAAACAAACTTCACTCTATACCTCATACCATGTACAAATATTAACTCAAAATGTATCAGGCCTGAGCTATTAAACTTATAGAAGAAAATAGGGAAGAAATCATTTGTGACTGTAGGTTAAGGAAAGATTTTATGCATACAACACCAGAAGAGTGATCACCAAAAGAACGAACTCAGAAATTGGAGTTCAGCAAAATTAAAATTCTGCTTTTAATAAGATGCTGCTAGGAAATGGAAAGGCAAGTCAAGGACTGAGAGAAAATATTTGCAAATCAGACATCAGATAAAAGACTTTGTATCCAGAATACATAAATAATGATCAAAACACAATAATAAGGAAAACTATATATATATGGGCAGAAGATGGAACAGACACTTCACCAAAGAGGAAATACAGAAAGCAGTTTAACACATGAAAGATGCTCCATTCAGTAGTCATTTTAGGTAAATTCCAATGAGAACCACAATGAGACACCACTACCCACTTATTACAATGACTGAAGAAGGAAAAAATACAGTAAAAACAGACCATGACCAGTTTTAGCAAGGATGCGTAGGAATGGGCATCCCACACAGTGCTGGTAGGGATATAAAATAAGACAGTCATTTTGTAATACAGACCAGCACTTTCTACACAATTAAAGTACACCCCTAGCATACATGCACTCACTCGTTCCCGTCCTAGGTATTTAAGGACTCAGTTTTCTTGGAGATGAGGTAGATAGAGCACAGAAGTTCCTTTATCTTTGATCCCGGACTTCAGGTAAATGTCAGAGCACGATGCACCTGGGAATGGAAGTGGTACCCAGAATTAGGATGAACAAGACATCCACAAGACAGCACAGAGCTCACAGATTGTCAGAGGACTGAATGTGCGCATGCTCATAAAGTGCAGGGCAGTTTGGACTGCTTGGTGAGGGTTCAGCATCAGCACTGCTGACCCATCCCCACGGCAACCGCCACCCAGACCTCATCACTGGTGTCCTCCATCACGGGGAGCGATGTCTCAGAATGGTTCCCACCACAGCAAACTCAGCAAACCCTGCAGGGTGGTGGCCACCCACGGTGTTTGCCTTCTCCTTGCTACAGACTGTCTTCTCCTCTCTGTTGCCCACTTTTACAAATGCAGAAATCAAAGCCCCCCTCCCCTTTTTTTGTTAATATTCTGAGGCAGATCCATTCATGTTCACACAGGGAAAGATCCCTCCTAGTGCTACAAATTCTCCAGGGAACAAGGCACGAACGCACAGTGATGAGCCCACCGCTGGGGCCACCCACGATTCTGGGAATCACACGTAATCTGAGGATTCCTTGGTCAGGAAGCAGAGTCTGCCAAAGGATCCCTGGTGTTCTCTCTCCCAGGCATGTCCTGCAATGTAAGGGCTCATTGGGGTCCCCTTCCCAGGAGTCTCTGACTAGGCTTTAGGCCATCTGTCACAAGAGGCTGACCCATACATCACAGAAAATGCCCTTTTACTTAAAGTGGGTGGGCTCCTGGATCCGCCCAGCCTGTCTGCACACAAGGCAGGTGAGGAACCTGCTCCAAGTCCTATTCTTTTCGAAATCGGGGAAGCAGAGAATTTACTTTTATTCTGCCCCCATTAGCCTGCAGGATCCCAGTTAATTTTCAAACTGCAGAGTGAATACTAAAAACCGAAGGACAGCATGTGGAATGGTGAGTGGTGGTTCACAAGCTGATGTTTTGGATCCACAAACACGCCAGCAGATTGTGTTTGGTGATGACACAGAACCCGACTCTGAGCTGTGTTTTCCTCACGGGCCATTGTCCAAAGTGCCGGGAGACCATGTGCCTTTCATTTTGCAGGAACAAACTTAAATCCATAGCAGGCACCCATAGAAAAGTAACATCCTGAAATCTAGGGCTGTAGGTAAATGAAATTTGCTTTATGCATAGGGCATGATCAAATAAAAATTTATTTCATGAAGCATGTATTTGCCATACATGCATTAAACATAAAACATAATTTTTCAGACATATTAAAAAGTCCCTACTGTCTTGAAGCTGTATCTGTCATACCCAATCTTCTTTTGTATTTATAACTGAATGTGAACTCTCTACATTGGATAATCAGTTGGTTTTATTTTCTGTGTTAAATTTAGCACTGCTTTTAATACTATTACTGTCAGTGATATCTTCTTTTCAGGGTGTTTTTCTAATTAATTATTGGTGATCATCTTGTACCTGACAAGTTTGCTGAGCCTAATTTATTTTGAACATTTATCTGATGATGCTATGGAGTTTTTTTCTTTTTTCAACAATGAGCATATCATGTGGACATAATGCCAATTGTTGATTCCCTTTGTGCATTCTGGGACCCCCGGAAAACAGCCACTACTGCAAAGAGTTATGTGCTAATAATTTATTAGAGTACAATTCCAGGAAGGGGACTGAGGGCCAGGGAGGGTCAGCCAATATGGCAGCTCAGTCAAGCAGTTGTCTCCATGTGGATCTCGGTCCTAATCCTTGGCTTGACCAAGAAATAATTTGAGTTGTACTTTAGGGCAGTGCATGTAGAGAGAGAAGGGAGAAGAATGACTCTATTACCTCTCACCTCTGACTGGCCAAAGATTTATACCAATTTGCATTCAGTCCCCTAAACTTACCAGTTCACCACCCTGGGTACCAAACAAGCCTCATGCCCAGCATACAAGGCCTGACAATTAAGTTCGCAAAGTCACCTAGAAAAAGTGCTACATACCCCAATGCTGAATATCACTACAGTCACCTTTGAAGTATTCCCCTTGGGGAGCTCTGCACCGATGCCAGCACCTAGTCCACCCTTCAGAGCAATTTTGGAACTCCTTTGCTGGAATGGCCAGAGCTGTCGTTGTATTACCCTTGATGTCCTGAATGTCATCAAAATGTCTTCCTTTCAGTATTTCCTTTATCTTTTGGTAAAGAAAGACATAATTGGGGGCCAGATCAGGTGAGGAGGGAGGGTGTTCCAATAGTTATTTGTTTACTGGCTAAAAACTCCCTCACAGACAGTGCCGTGTGAGCTGGTGCATTGTCATGATGCAAGAGCCATGAATTGTTGGCGAAAAGTTCATGTTGTCTAACTTTTTCATGCAGCCTTTTCAGCACTTCTAAGTAGTAAACTTGGTTCACTGTTTGTCCAGTTGGTACAAATTCATAATGAATAATCCCTCTGATTTCAGAAAAGGTTAGCAACATCGTAGCAACAAGGTTGCGAACTTAATTGTTTGACCTGGTACACACTGAGGGAGGAGAGAGGACTGCCATTGGGGAAGCGGGAAGGTCCTCCTCTCCTGTTGTGTTTGAGTGAAAATTGATTAAGTCATGGACCAGTCAGTCTCTTGGCTGGAACAAGCCATAGGGAGCGGAGGCCAAGAAAATTGCTGTGTCACACAGGATGTGTGATCAGGTCCTCCCTGGGCTGCACTCAGACCCACTTGCCTCCCCACCCCCACTATAGCTGGCTCTCTTACTGCAACACAGGGGCTCCATCAGTGTGAGCACAGGTGTTGTCTTGTTCCCTGAGAGGAGACTGGGAAGTCCAATCCAGCAGAGTCTCCTTCCAGATGGTACCAGCTGTAGAGTCTGCAAAGATTCCGGGCGAGGGGGAGGGCGTGTTACAGTCGCTGCCGCTGAGCATTGCTGAGGTCACGGCTGACAGTCACCCTGTCCTCCGACATGCAGCCCAGGGTTCTCTCCCCACTGGCCAGTATTCCAGCTGGTCGTGGGTGCTGGAATGGTGCTGTAACCCGACCTTCACCTCAAGGGAACTGAGGCATTGTTCCTCTCATATCTGCCAGGAGACAGCTGTGCTCCTAGAGCCCTACTGTACGCAGGAAAAGCGGAATAACCCCAGGGCGAGTCTTCAGGTCTATCAGTCCTACTGAAACAGGCCTCAGTGGAGCTCTGAGGGGTCACCACCCCCACCCACAGCCCCCTTTATGCTCATGACGCTCCTGCTCATCTCCTGCCACCAGTGCCAGCTCAGGCTCCATTTCTGTTCAACCTCAAAATATCTCGGGTTCCCCATCTCCATCTCCAGCAGGTGCCTCAGAAAACAGGCACAGATTGCTTTGGGAAGAGCTGGAAAAGGATTTGGGCAGATACTTGTGGTGACATCACAGACATCTCTTGGTCTGTGGACTGATTTTGATGCAGAAACGTAGGGAAGGACCATGATTTTCCATTTGTCAGCTGATATTAGCTTTGCTTCACCAACTACGAAGGACGTGTCAGCACAGAAAAGGTGTGTGTGTGTAAGTGTGTAACCTTACCCTAATTTTATATTATACATCGTATATATTATATGCGTATAATCTTACCCTAATTGGCTTCCATTTCTCTTAACTGTGAGAACATCATGCTAATTGCAACCGTTCACTTCATTTAATGCAACATCCTCCATGAGGTGGGACAAACTGCATCTCTCAAGAGTCTGTCTGGAGGAAGATGGGGTAGAATGTGTCTTCCAGCTCCTACATCTCATTAGTCAGCTCCTACATCTCATTAGTCAGTGCCCATGGGGCACTGAACAGCTCGTAGTTCTGAATTTCACAACCTGGTACCAAGTAGGGTCCTAGAGTGCCCGTGCCTTGATGTCCACAGGACACTGTGGGCGGGACACAGCAGGGCACAGCTTGGGCAAGGATGCGGTACTGTCAAGTGACATCAGAGCACATTTGGTTGGAGTTCCCACAAAAGTGATCACTGCAATCGTGGCTGCAGCTGAGACAGATGGAGTTCAGAGGGTGTGGCATGGTACAGACTCAGTGTCTGGTGCACCTACCAATTTTTACACTTTAGTTTTCTCGTTTCTTTTTTGTGCTTTACTTTCTAGTCAAATCCTTTCATATTTTCTTTTTTTTTTATTTGTATTATTGTTTTTATTTTTATTTATTTATTTATTTTTTTATTTTCTTTTTTTATTTATTTATTAGTTTCAGGTGTACAAGACAAGGTAATACTTAGACGTTCATCATTTATATCCCTCACACTGTGAACCTCCCTCCCCCCATCCACTATCCCTCCGACCTCACACTGAACCATCACATTACATATATAAAATTATAGTTGGCATTCATTAATGTTTAGCTTCTGGTGTACAATGCCATGATCATATTTTCTTGAATAATAATAATATCAGTGCTGCTTTGCTCCACATATTAATGTAGCATACTCCATTTGTTGGCTGCATTTTAGTTTCTTTTGTATATGAGGCTTGCTGTGCAATGTTTGTAAATGCTTTTTTTCACATACGACAGTTATTTTTTACTTTTCAGATATTGTTATTGAATTAGACTTTAAATGGTATCAAGACTCTTGTGCATCTCTTTAGAAAATTATGTGATTATTATATGGTTGATTGAAGTGATGAGTTCAATTGTTGGATTTTTCTGATGTTATATGTTTCTTGTATTTCTGGAATGTACTCATGTTTGTTGTGAGGTTTTGTTATTTTTTTATTGCACTTCTGGATTTGGTTAGAGAATATACTTTGGATTTTTAGAGCTATGCTATGAGCTTTTGGTTCTTTATCTGGCTTTGTTGTCAAGGTTACATTAAAGGTACCAAATCAGTTGGGTGACTTTCATTTTCATCTGTTATGAGGAAGTAGACCTTTTATGAGCTCGAGGGTTTTCTCTTAATTGAGTTGTTTGGGCGCATCCTCATGCAAAGCCTTGTCGGAGTGGGACTTCTCAGGGAGCAGCTATGCTCGCGTGCTGATTTAACATCTCCATTCGCACTGCATTCTTTGAAGGTTTCTGCTCTTCCATTCATCAGCTTTGGCCCTCTTTTTACTCTTTCCAAAACTTGTTCTGCTTGGTTGAGAGCACATGACCCCTGGGGCATGATGGGACTCAGAGCCTATCCTCACCTGCTAACTGTCCCCACACCATCCATTCCCCAGGAACCCCTTGATCGCGACATGGCTGCCCCTGTTTCCAGTAAACCCTTTAAACCTCAATGAGAAAACAGCAAACATCCACAGGACTGACTGAGTGTTAAATAAAAGATAAAGTGATGATTTTGTTATTGAGGAAGCTTCCTGACAGGCTTGCAACTTGTACAGGTGTGTCAACACTGACCCTCCTCATGGGGTTTGTACTGAATGATATCACTTGTCCACAGAAAAGCAAGAAGATACAGGTCAGAAGCAGAAGCACGAATTTCAAAGGGGTGTAGTTATATTTAAAAATCTGTGCCCAAATTGATGGTTTAACGTGTTGAACAGAAGAAAGGCTGGGGACCCTCTAGGGATCATCAGTTTCCATTTAGATCAAGTGCCTCTTCTTGTCAGTTAACTTCATCTCATTTATAATAAACTGTGGGGGGGTGAGGAGGGGGCTGCATGTCTGGAAGGCTGAGCCGTGGGTGTGAATGTGTTGTTGGCTCACAGACATTGAAAAAGTCGCCGCTTTCATAGTAGTATTCATCAAATGAAAAAATCAGGCTTTTTCTGGTAGCAGTTTATTTTTCACACACATTTCTAGGAGGGTAAGAAGGGGGATGGGGGTGGTAGATGAGGGTAAAGGGGATCAAATATATGGTGATGGGAGGAGAACTGACTCTGGGTGGTGAACACACAACGTGATATATAGGTGATGTAATACAGAATTGTACACCTGAAACCTATGTGACTTTATTAACAATTGTCATCCCAATAAACTTTAACAACAATAACAAAAAAAAAATAATTTAAGAATTGAAAATTCATTATGTTAAAGGAGTAAAGCACAGATAAGTGAGAATACTACAATGAACCCAGAGATGTTTCAAAACCGGGAAGGAATGTCTCTTATATTTAGCCACATCCAAGACGTGATACTGTTTCATTACAATGTCCTGTCTCTTAAGGTTTTCTTTCTGTTTGAAGAATATCCTTTCACATTCTAGTACTGCGTGTGATGCTAATGATGTCTCTCAGCATTTCTTTGTCTAAAAATGCCTTATTTTGACTTTTTTTTAAAGTACGTCTCTAGCACGTGTATACCTTTGTCCTTTAGTGCTCTAGATATGGTGCTTTATTGGCACCGTTTCTCATGAGAAGTCGGTGATAATTCTCTCTCTCTCTCTCTCTCTCTCTCTCTCTCTCTCTCTCTCTCTCTTTGATTTAAAAATAAGTTTTGACACCACCCACACATGCGCACACACAGGCAGATTTTTAGATTTGTAGCTTTGTTACTGTTCTTCAGCAATTTTTCTTATGGTATGTCTTTGTAGAATTAATTGTCTCATGTTCTTGTGGTTGGAGGTTGTTGCAATTCTGGGATCTATAAGTCTGTATTATTCATCAGGTAGGGTAAGTTTCTACCTATTATTTCTGTAAATGTCATTGTTCTGTTTTAATTCCTTTTCTTCTTCCAGGGCTCAAATTGCATGTATTTTTACCTGCTTAAAATTTTCTAATGGGTCAGTCATGCCGTGTTCATTTCAATCCAGTCTTTTCTTTCTCTCTGTTTTAGTTTTTAGAGTTTCTATTGCTACATCTTCAAGTTTACTAATTTTATTCTGGGTTTCTAATTCTCTGTTAATCACACCCAGTGTGATTTGTTCTATTTATTATTATTTTAGATATTAAATTTTCATCGCTAGAAGTTGCACTTGGATTTTTATGATATGTTTCCTGATGCTTTTCCTCATATGCTCATTTTTCTTCCACATTCTCTGGCATATGGAACATATTTGTAATAGCTGTATTAATTACCAGGTCTACTGATTTTATCATCTGTCTTGTGTGTGTGTTTCTATTATCAATTTATTTTCGATTTATAGACCATATATTTCTGTTTCTTCACATGCCTGGTAATGTTTTATTGGATGACCCACATCGTGATTTTCCATTGCAGGGTGTGGAGTTTTATTCTCCTTTCAGAATGCTGAACTTTGTACAGGAATTCAGCAACTCACTTTGGGTCAGTTGTGCCCACGTGTGCTTGAGTTTAGCTCATCAGGGCCATGTCCCAGCACTGCTGAGTCTAGAGCCAGTGCTGCCCACTGCGGCCTTTGGGAGAAGCTGACCGAATGTGTCGTGTCTCTACATGCCGCCTGGTAGGAAACAGACTCTTCCAGCTCTCGGTCAGCTCTGCCAGATGCTCAGCCTACAGCTTTCCACGGTTTTCCTCCAGCGTCATTGGGTTTCACCTTATATATGCAGATTTCAGGAGTCAGCCCCAAATCGAGGGATTTTTCTCCAGATCTCTAAGGTTCTCTTTCTGTCCAGCTGCCTTCCCACTGGGAGTTCTGCCCCTCAAAATCTAGAAACCTCAGCCTCAGTGAGTTCAGATTTTTGTCTCCTAACTCAGAGAGAGCATCATACTGTGTTAGTTTTGGATCTCCTCCCATGCACTCTGGCTTGGAAACTGTCTCCTAGGCTTCAGGGCTGTCCCAGGACTTTTCATTGGTTCCTCTTCTCTTTAGAATCACAACCCTGTTGCCCAAATTAGGAAAATAGTAATTGCATATATTCTGTGTAGTGACCAGTTGTTAACTGTAAGACAGCAGTTCCCACAGCAGTTCCCACAGCAATTGATTGTTTGTGAAAGCAGCAGTCCATGATAATGCATTTTGATTTGACATACATTATAAACCCAATCAGGTATCGTGGTTTTATAATTCAATACAGACTTAGAGTTTAGAGGGGATTTGTAGAGCCGTTATTTTCTAACATATTTGAAAAAAATTGAGAAACATTTATTTTCAGACTTTGTTTTTTGGTGGTAGTTTTAGGTTCACAGCAAACCTGAGCAGAAGGTACAGAGATTTCCCATATGCCCCTTGCCCCCACACATACATATTATCAACATCCCCACTAGATGGGACATTTGTTACGATCAGTGAACCCACACTGACATGTCATTATCACCCGAAGTCTGCAGTTGACATTAGGGGTCACTTTTGGTGTCATACATTCTATATTTGGACAGATGTGTAATGACATGTGTCCATCACAGTGTCACACAGAGTGCAGGACTTCATACCCTGAGATCCTCTGGGCTCTCCCTGGTCACCCCTCCCCCACCTCTAGAAATCCCTCATCTTTTTGCTGTCTCCATAATTTGGCCTTTTGCAGAATGTCATAGAGTTACAATCACATAGTATGTAGCCTTTCAAGATTGACTCACTCCCTTAGTAATATGCATTTAAGCTTCTTCCATGTTTTTTAATGTCTTGATAGCTCATTTCCTTTTAGCATTGAATTGTCAGGATAAATCAGAGTTTATCCATTCACCTACTAAAGGACATCTCAATTGCTTCCTGGTTTTTGTAATTTTGCATAAAGCTGCTATAAAAGTTCACGTATAGGAATTTGTGTGGACATGTTTTCAATCTCTTTGAATAAATACCAAGGAACATGAGTGATGGATTATATGGTAAGAGTAGGTTCAGTTTTCTAAGCACCACCAAACTGTCTTCCAAAGTGGCTGTAAGAAGCTGCACTGCCATCAGCAGTGAATGGGAGTTCCTTTTGCTCCCCGTGTCCACCACCATTGGGTGTTGCCATTGCTCCAGAGTTGGGCCATTCTGATAGGTCTGTAGTGGTGTCTCACTGTTGTCTTAATTCCTGTTTCCCTGATGACGCATGATGGGAGCATCTTTTCATGCACTTATTTCCATAAAATACAAATTTTCCATCTGTGTATTTTCTTTGATGATGTATCTGTTAAGGTTTTTAATCAGTTTTTCTTCTTATTGTTGAGTTTTAGAAGTTCTTCATGTACTTTAGATAACCACCTTCATCACACGTGTCTTCTACAAATATTTTCTTCAGGTTTGGCTTCTTTTTTTCAGAGAAATTTATATTTTATGGAAACGAAGATATGATTGGACATTTCACTTGCTATTTACATATAAGAAATGTTCTAAAAACTTCTCAGGGAGCAATAGTTTATTTACCTGTTTATATATTTTTGCAGTTTGATGCCTATTAAAATAAAAGGAACCAGGGCAATGTCACATCTTCACTGTTTCTTAATTTTCCTTGGTTTTATATACTTAAGATTATTTAGCTTTGTGTATCCTATTACAAGTAGCAATTTTTTAAAATACAGGGACCATATTTAACTCAGAAAAGATTATACTACTGAGGTTTCCTCCAAAAATGGGGGCAGAATTCTGCCTTGTGAGGCTGCAGAGACATAAGGATAAGAAGAAAGCATGGGAATAGAATATAGAAAGTCACATTTTGCCACCGACACATTCTATGAGAAAAAATACGTTCTCAGTGAAGCTGAGGTGCTCAGTCTCCCCACCATATCCTCTCTCTGCATTCGAAACTATTCTCAGAAATCCCATGTTTGCTCTTCCGAGTAGCTACAGACCAACACTGGGTACATAAGAGGTGCTCAGGGAAGGTTCTGGGTATTTTACTGCATGTTTATTCAAAATGTTGCTTGATGTTGTATTAGAAGTATTGAAGTTATCTTTTTCTCTGCAACTTATGTTTCCTTGTTCCTTATTATATATCTGGATTACCAAGATGAATTATAGTTTCCAGTGTGTAACTGCTGATCACTATTATTTTGTATAAAATGCCCTCATATTTACACATTCTCCTGTCCAAAGACCTTGGGTCATTCCTCATTTTTGACATTAGAAACAGTGGTATTGCTGTGACCTTTCCTATACATTTGCCCTCTTGCTACTTTCTGAGAGATACTATTAATATACAACTTACAAGTGGAATGTGCTGATGGGATATAATTGTCTTCAGCTTTACTCAGTAGCACCAGTTTGTCTCCAAATGTCACTCATAATTCCAGTTCACACTGGCAGAGTATGAAAGCTCCTTTTGCTCTAAATTCTTGCCAACACATTTTCAGATTTTGCTATTGTAAAGGTATGGGCAAGCATACCTGGGGCATAGGCATGGAGTGATTATCTCTGTAGGTGTGCGTGTTTCCAAAGGGACTTCAAATAAGCCACAAGTAAGGAGGACCTGAACCACGCCATTGAGCGTGGGTGTGGAGAGGAGGTCTGGAGACATAAATAATAAGATGCAATCCAAAGGTGTTTGTTACTAAAACCCGAAGCGGGAGAAGACAGTCCCTCTACCAAGGAGAGAATGTAGCGGAGGTGGGGTGACATCAAATCATGTGACTCAGGAGTGTGGGTGAGTGACAGTCTCCCACTCACGTGGAGGATAGAGGGCCTGGGGCAGGTTGTGCTCAGTGGTATTTGTTTTATGAATAAATCTATATTATACGTTAAAACCTTGACCCCAGACAGACACAGATAAGTGGTCGGGGTGTCCTGAATCTCTCTGTCTCCATCCCATAAGTATACGGCACTGATTTTAGAATAAGTCCATTTTAAATTTAGATCTTTCCCCAATTTGGCCAGGATGACTATTTCAGAAGGAAAAGAGAAAGAAGATCAGATTCTAATTTTTGAGATGCCATCCAATCTATAAGTAGCACGTGAAATGTTAAACCTATACTTTAAGACTTTCCCCTACTAGGAATGTGATTCATTTGGGAAAATAAAGAGAACAGTGATCTTGCTACACTAATTATGTGAGTTCTCATTGTAATTACCATAAAATTATTAGTTACAGTAATTTTCAGTACTCCACGAGGGAAAATGAAGTTACTTTGAATTATAATGGCAAATTAGATGGCATCTTATAAAAGCATGAGAGAGCATATGTAATTTGGGTCACTGAAATATGTGTTATGTCCCCAAAATGTATCCTTTCCATTACCTGATTAAATAAAAGCCATATATTCACATTTGTGTTTTGCCTTACTCCTACCCACAGTGCAATAGAGGAAGAGATTCAGGGGACTGTGGGAGTCCCAGTAATGACGAGTCCCACCCCTGGAAAAGGAAAGCCCTGTAGGTGGCAGGGAGTGTGCGAGGGCCTGAGCTTGTGTAGGTCGCTGGGTGTATGTTACTCACAGAGGTACAGGCTCTGAGGCCAACAGCATGCGTGGGCGGGACATGCAGCCACAGTCACTCATTTTTCAGGACAGCCCCTCCCGAAGCATGCCCTCAACACCCCTCAGGAAAAGCTAGTGTTGAGGAGAAATTTCTGGCTTAACAGAAAGAAAATGGTGGTTTCATTCAGAGAAGCCTAGGTTGGAATCCTGGGTAAACCTTTTTCTTTGGAGTTCTGAGTTCTTTATTGATAACATGGGGATAATAGTCCCATTTCACACAGCTACTAGGAAAGTTCAATTACAAAGTGTAAAGTGCCGAGCAGTGAGCCCACTGCAGTCAGTTTTTAATAAGAATTATCACCTCTCGGGGTCCCCCCACATCACTGTCCCAAAACAGGCAGGATCACCTAGTGTTTTCTCAGCAAAATCACAGGCAGGATACAGCTGTTCGCCACGCACAAAGGACTTTTGTACATGTTGACAGAGCATGTTTTTTCATAACGTATTTTCTCATCACCACCCTTACTAGTGTTGAGGGGAGTAAACACAGAACTATTTTGTATGCTGTAACACTAATGAGTCAATATCAGACACGATGTCTCTCTCTTTACCCCCACACTCCCCTCCACATTAAATCATTCTTTACTTAGCTGGAAAAGGAGATTCAAATTTTAATGACATGTCCACGGTGACACAACCCTTAAAACAACACTGGACTGGAGTCTCTCAGGTCTTTACCATACACTATACTCTCATCCAGCCGCTGGTATAGCACAGGGTACTTTTCTTGTGCACGTGGTTTTTATTTCTGTCTATGACATAGGATTTTGGAAACATGGCGATGATTCGGTGATCTGGTTAAATGCGACAGAATGTTGACCCAGTAGAAGATCAGAAATCCAGAAAAATGGATGTTCCCCTTTCAGAGAAAAACGGGGGACTGTATCTCTAAGGTCCCAAAGGAATGGGAGAGTGACAGTGACCCGTGTCTCTAGTGGTGCGGGACTCCTGAGAAAGCCTTTCTCTTTGCCCCCTGTCCCCTCTTCTTGCAGAGGCAGCGTGCATATGCAATGAGGACCCCAGGGGAGAAAAGACCCCAGACCCCTAGGTGACCATCTCAATGAAAGCCCCTCTAACAAAGGCTCAGGACGCCCTGTGGCACTTCATTTGAATAAGAAATGATTCCGCTCTCTCACAAATCTGATTTGAGGTTTTTTATTTCATTGTATTGTATTTATATTAGCTGGTGTTTCCATCACATATCTGAGCTCATTCTACTTTGAGGAGCCTGTGCTGACTCACACATAACACAGGGCATGCCGCTTGTTCCTGAGCCGCAGACACGTGGTGGTTTATGATTTGGAGATGGTTATGCACTGCACAGGATTCTTCTAGCCCCGCAAAATGGCATCTGAAGCTCAGTAACATTATTTGAATGTACTTTATTTGATTAGTCAATGGTCTTTAACAGACCATTAGCCGTGGTGTTACCTTCTATTGTCAGAGAAAATCTCATGTAGTATAAAAAGCCCCACGGATGGCCGGGTTTCAATCCCTGGCTTCAACACTTTCCAACCACAAAATCTTAAAATGTCATTTGATTTCAACCTTGCTGTCTTCATCTGTGTAAAATTAGACATGAATGTACACGCTTATCACCTAGCAGTAGTGAGGTATGTAGAAATTAGTACTTATGCTCTAATCCTATGTATTAAAGTGCCCATGTAGTGTTTAAGTATTATTACTAGCAGAGCGTTATGATTCCTGGTAGTGTGACCATTATATAAATAGATTGAATATATATCACACACTCGTAGATGTTATGAAAACTACAGAACCCGTGAACTCAGATTACAGCTTTGTGAAACATGTCACATAATTATATTGTATTAATGTTTTATTTCTGCATTAAGTGCTCGGTATATTAAGTATTACATATATGAACATATTGAGTATAAATTATTTTAATTAAAAGTATAAAGACTTATACAGAATCTTCTATCTCATCCACTTTCATTATTCGTCCTGTAATTGTTTTCAAACAAGGGGGATTTATATTTCTTCACTTTTTATTATTTCTGTGGAGCCATCATTTTCCTCCATATGCCAGTAATCATGAACTAATAGTGTGAAGTTAAAATGCAGCGCCAGCTCATTCACACATCCGATTGGGATTAAGGTCCACTCCAGGTGTCCGCCTGTGTGGCCGCAGCAGTGGGTTACTCTTCTGGCTGAGAGGTAAACGTCTGGATCTTGTTACTGATCCCACAGGTCAGCCCTTGATGAGAGGAGATGCGTCTCCTTGGTGGCTTCTCAGGGGTTCTGCCACATATTTGCTCGGTGAGAAGCAGGGGGCCCAGAGAGGCCAGTGGTGCGGCAGTGTGCTATTCGTCAGGACCAGGCAAAGATAATTAACAGGACGTGATTACTCATTTCTGTGGGTTCACGCTCAGAAGATCTGAGGATCGAAATCATTCTTGCTGAAAGTTTACTTTCAAAGCTTTGACTCCATTGGCAGTAAAGGTCTCAAGACCTTCACCTCATCTTCCCACACCCCAAGTATATTTATGTGATGTATATATATATATGTGTGTATATATATATATATATATATATATATATATATATATGTATACACACACACACACATATATATGTATATACATATATATACATATATATATATATATATATATATATATATATATATATATATATATATATATATGTATATATATATATAATGTCGTATACACAATCCTGGGGTCTTGTAATGACTCCAGCCCCTCTGTCCTGAGTATTTTCCTTCACTCATAATTTAACACCTAGTCACCGTGAACACTTGTGGCTTTGACTCTTTTCCAGGCTGTTATCCTAAGCGTAACCTGGTGTACATCTGGATTATTCTAGAGGACTTTAGGGGGAGAGGAATCGGTGCTGAGAGGTGAGGGTGATCCTGAACTTAAGATCTCAGTTTCCAGGTTTTGCTCAGATCCCCACTCCCCACTAACAACAATTATTCAGAATTGGTCTGAAGTCCAAACTGTAGAGTGGTTAGAGCATAGGATTAGGAGTCATTTTCTCCATAACATTTCCCGTAGCTCAAACATTCTACATTATTAAAAGAACTCATTAAATTAATTCAGCTGCATGATACTTAAAACCTTTATGTCTCCCTGTTTCTACTCCTGCATCACTGAAGATTTTCATATATTTTTAAAAAACCCAAATTTTCTCTTGTGTATTGAACAGACCCAAGGCGAACCATCGGGTGAGGTTTCTAAGAGAAACAGGGCCTGATTGGCCTCAGCTCTGTCTCTGTAAAGTTAAGGCTACAGCAATTACTCTAAAGAGGTAGATGAAGTTAGACTGTAAACGTGAAAACTTTTTATTTATTTATTTTAAGGAGGGCACAGCCCACAGTGGCGCATGCGGGGATCGAACCAGCAAACTTGGTCCTACCAGCCCCATGCTCTAACCACCTGAGCTAACCAGCCACCCCAAAAGTGAAAACATTTAAAAAAAAAATGACTAAGAATGTTGTTTAGACTATTGCTGATGTGTATGTGTGTGTATATATAACTGCAAATAATATATAATAATTTATGTGTATATGTGTTTATATGAACATATCTCTGATTTTTTAATAGCTAAGCTAGAATATTTTTATTTGCAAGAGCTGAAAGATAATCTTCTCCCCCAAAAGTAGCAGTGATTTTGCAGGTTGTCCTGGCCACTTCCAATACACAGGGAAAGTTTTTAAACTGCATGTTAAATCTTGCCTTCTGAAATGACAGCTCTTCCCATGTGGTGAAGCCCTCTCTGCGGAAATGACTTTCTTGCAGGCTCATCTGAGCAAATGCTGTAATTTTCCCCCTGGCTTGCTCATTCCCTTTCCTTTCCTGTGCACTTTTCTTTGATGGAACAGTTCCCCTCCATGGCACAGCCTTAGAGATTTCATAGTGCGGCTCCTGAACAATTGTTTCTTGAAAATATTCAAAATGCATTTTAGGATGATGGACTGTCTGTCTCTTCCATCTCCAGATACTAGACAGTGAGACAGCCGAGGGGTGACTGAGGGCCACACCGCTTTCATCATCAGAGTGGCTGCTGCTGGCGGTGAGCTCCGGGCTGGTCCACAGGAGAGCGGCCGCCCTGTCTGTCTGCGCGGTTAGCAGATGCTGTGACTAATGAGACCGGGCTTCCTTTAAAGTGCCTGCCTCTGGACAGATCAAACCTCTTTGCATTCTGCTTCTCTCCTTGGTGGCTTCTGCTTTCTCCTGCCGCCTGTCTTCCAACAGGATTTCAAGCTTGCCCAGCCCTGCGTGTAAGATCCCCGACCGAAACCATATTGAGCCGTGGTTATTGCGGGCAGGTAGCCTGGGGGGCAGGAAGAGGCTGATGGGAATGAGGGCCTCTGCTCTCAGCCTGAGGTAGCCACAGGAGGAGGAGGAAGGTCTTATACTTCCTTTGTACCTGAACCTCTATTTTCCTACCAGTAAAAGGAAGATTTGGAACTCGGTAGTTGTAAGATCATTTTGAGCTCTAAAATCGAAGTAAAACTTTTATTGCAGAGCCCTTAGAAAGCTAGAATCTGTGCATTCTCAACCCCAACTGTAAAACTTGCCTGATGATATAAATTTTTAAATTGCATTCTATAAATTTATGCGTAATCAGATAGCGTAAGACCATAACCACACTACACCGATTTTCAGTGAGTTAAAAAAACAAAAACAAAACAAAAACTCCCTCGATTCATGCTGTGATGGTGTCGTCTTCTTTTCTGTGTCAGCAGTTTTAATGAAACAGGTGCCTGTTAAATGATGGTACAAGCAAATACAGAAAATGTACTAAAAATGTATTAAAAGACTGTGGCTGGTTGATTCATGTGAAAGTGTATGTGGCATTGAGTTTGAGGAAGTAGTGCTGAGGCTGAGTGACCTACAGTCACCATGGTGAAAGCGGGGTTATTGTCACAGAGAAATGATGGTGAGCAGAACGGAAGTGACAAGCCAACAGTAAAGTAGTATATGGTAGTATTTTGTAAATGATGAAAGTTCTTACAAATAAATGTTGAAAGAGTGACTCCATCATGATAGTTACTCTAAGAAAAAGAATTATTTGGGAAAACATGAAATTATTATAGAAGACTATTTACCAAACTTCCTTGCAAAAGGGTTTGGAAATGTAGCAAATGAAGGGACAAGAAGATCTAGAAGCAATTAAGGGAATACTTATTATACAAGGAATGAGAAGACTTCTAGGGATCAGAAGGATGGATTTGCAAATTTTAAATCAACTCTGTCAGCACTCACCATGAAAACAATGAAACGAGCTGTAATCACCTGATATCCACCTGTGCTGTGGGTTCCAGTTGTTTTTTTTCCTTTCTGTTGTTTATCAGTATTACATTGGGTGAATATTCTCAGCATGCTATCCCCCTGGTGGTGAAGACCCGGTTTGTTTCCAGTTTTTCCCCTGTTGATAAAGTCACTGGAAACATTTTGTAACGTGCCGTGTGTGTGTGTGTGTGTGTGTGTGTGTGTGTGTGTGTGTGTGTGTGTGTGTCTGTCTCATGAGGAGCTGACTTTCTGGGTGATATGGTAGTTGTATGTTTAAGTTATCAGACCGCCATGCTTTTTCCCACGTATAGATACCATTACTCCCACCAGCGATGCATTGTGTCCCATTTGTCCTATATCTTTGCTAATATTCTGTATTCTAAACCTTCTCCATTTTAGGTCTTCTAATAGTGTGTATTTTAGTGTGGTTTTACTGTGTATTTTCCTAATGATGGGGAGGCCTTTTCCACGTGTTGATTGGGCATTGGTATATTTTCTTTTTGGAAAGTGTCAGTTCAAATATTTCACACGTTTCTTTTGTATATTTGTGTGAGTTTTTTAAAGCACTGTGTTGTAAAATACACGTTTCACTGTTATGTGTTTTCTCTTCGTCTGTGAATTTCTTATTCATTTTCTATTTCTTATTCATTTTCTTATCACTGTTTTTCGACATTTAGAAGTTTTGTGTTTTTATAAATATCTGTAAAGTCTAATTTATCAATTTTTATCATTCTTGCTGTGATTGGTGTAAGAAAACTTGGCCTAGTTCCAAAGCATGGAGGTTTTTTTCCTATATTTTTCTCTAAAGCTTTATGATCTTTCACATCAGGCTTTTGATCCACCTTAACTTTGTTTGTGTGGATGGTATGAGTTGAAGGTCAAGTTTCTCTTTTATTTTCTAAAGAGTACCCAAGTATTTCAGCATCATTTGTTCAAAATATCTTCCTTTTTCTATAGGTTATTTTGACATCTTTGTCAAAAATTATACATGTGGGTCTATTTCTGGGCTCTCTGTGCTATTCCTTTCACCATTTGTTATTTCTTATGCAGGCACCATTGTCTTGGTTCCAGCAGCTTTAGAGTAGCTCTTGAAGTCAGATAGAATAAGACATTAACTATGTACTCTTCTAGCTTTCTTTGTTTTTTCTAAGTCCATTTTTTAAATCAGCTGTTGATCGCTACAATAAAATTCTCCTGGGATTGGGAATGCGTATTTACATTGCCTTTACCCTGTCTCCTTCTCGCCACCCCTTCACTATAGCTACCTGGAATCACCTCAAAAATCAATCACATGCATGCCGTTTTTTGCCTCAGGCTCTGATTTGGGAGTGTGGGCCAATGAAGCCGTCTTCTCTGTGTGTGGACCATCGCTGATCTCACAGCAACTTCACGTTGTGCTCTCTCATTCTTACCGTTTTAATATACTGCAAACATACTTTTAAAACAGCATATCTAAATCTTCACCAAGACTGTAAATTGGGTTATGAATCAGGAGGCCTTGGTTGAAGTAAAGCATTGCTACGATACTTACTTTCTGTATTTCCTTGAAAAACATTTAATTAGGATAAGTTTCTACTTTTTAAAAATAAGCATAATTGCATAAGCTCTGACTCCTTATAAATACTTCATGCAAATTGTGTTTTAAAATAAAATCGTGTGTATATATATACATATATATGTATATATATAGTGACTTAAAAATTAAGATTTTTTTTAAACAACAAACATTTAGTTTTCACATTCCTAGAACTGAGAAGTCAAAAACCTAAGCATAAGGCCTGAAACAATAAACAACATAGAAGAAAACATAGGTACTAAACTTATGGACCTTGGTTCAAAGAGCATTTTATGAATCTGACTCCAAAGGCAAGGGAAGTAAAAGCTAAAATAAATGAATGGGACTATATCAAACTTAAAAGCTTCTGCTCAGCAGAAGAAACCATCGACAAAATAAAGAGGCAACCAACTGAATGGGAGATTTTTGCAAACCACGCCTCTGATAAGGGGCTAATATCCAAAATATATAAGGGACTTATACAACTCAACAACAACAAAAAAAAACAAACAACCCAATTTAAAAATGGGCAGGGGACATGAAGAGACATTTCTCCAATGAGGAAAAATTAAGATTTGTTGTACAAATGATAGAAAACTTGATTTCATTACTCATTAATAACTCATTTTCTGTATGATAACCCGTAAATTAAAAGCTAATATGTTAAGTGTGCAATTAGATTCATTAACACATGCTTATTTTTTTCACTGGAAAAATGAGCATCCTGGAATATTGACAGTTTCCTTCCAATTTCAGAAATATTCTTCATCTCCCCATTAAAATGTCCATGTGATCTGAGGCTATTTCTCCCTGGAGTCCCCACTGTGAGACATGCCCATGAAAGCAGAAGATAAATAATTTTTGTTTGTTTTTTCATTTTTTTCTAAAGTGTAACTGGAAACACTTTTGTGAAGACTGTCCACAGTGTAAAGTGTTGAGTGATTTGCAATTGCTCATTTTGGATCCAGGGGCTGAGATTCCTTCCTTCCCTATTTAGAACCTGTATGACCGACCTCAGACCTATATGCAAAGACACATGGGACGATGGGCAGGTGAATTTCCTTGTTACCTCGTTTGAATTCCTGGTTCTGATCCGTCCCCTTAGCCCTGCCTTTCTGTGCTTACCTGGACAGCCCACACCTCCATGTTATCCTTCCATAAAGCCCAGAAGGTTAGAGATGGATGTTGTTACCTTCCCTTTGCCCCATGAAGCCTACTGTTTCACTGTTTGATTTTCCTGAGTGGCAGACTTCCCAAGCCAAAGGAATAGGCGAGAGCAGTCTTTCAATTCCAGTCTCAGATGACAGAACACAATAACATCTCTAACTCTATCTTTAATATTTAATATTTAACTCATTCTTCAATCTGTATTTCTGCAAAATGGTTTGGGATGGATATTGAATACTCAATATTATTTTTTGGTGGTCTGAGAGGGCTTGGTATCATCCTGGATGCCTGTCCATGTAGTTGTCTAAAGAAATCCAATACCTGCAGTTCATTTCCTGTAGTATATTTTTACAGAATGTTACTGGGAGTTCGGTCAAGCCCGGTGAAGCATGGCACTCTGTTTTTAAGTAATCTGAGATTTTGTAGCTGGGGGGTGGGGGGCATTTGTTTAAAAAGCAACGTTAATAATCAAGGGGGAAGAGGAGGGGAGATCATTGTTTTTTGTAGCATCCATCCATCCTTTGCTGCCAACAGCACCCACTGGGTCCTAGAGCAGTTAGTTTCCTAGAGTCTGCTTCTCTGTCTGCCATAATCAGGCAGAACTGCGGGTCGAAACGGCACTCAGATCTGTGAGAAGATGAGGGTGCAGTGATGAGCATACGCGATGAAAGGAGTGGCTTAGCTAGAAAATGGGGAAAGGCAGCTGTTAATAAATGCAAATGGACAGATTCCACTACTACGGATAAGGCTGTCGGTTTATATTTATCTTCTGGACATTATAAATAGGTAGGAATATTTTCTTGTTAATTTAGCCATTAGAAAACACATAGAAAAAAAGTACCTTTCTACTGCTACATTGTCTTAACATAAACACTGGAGGTAAAGTGATGAGAACTCTCCATTTCTCCGTATCCCCTTATTGTCAAAAATAGTTCAGGAAAAATAAAAACACAAATGAACAAACAACACTGAGACTGACTTATAGATGCAGAGAACAAGCTGATGGTTGCCAGATTGCGGGGAGAGGGAGGAGAGATGAAGGGGAATAAGAGCCATAGCCTTCCCGTTATGAAATAGGGAAGTCACAGCGGCGTCATGTCTGGCACAGGAAATACAGCCAATGATATCATGGTGCCTTTGTGCAACAACAGGTGGTACTAGACTCATCACAGCGATCACGTAAGGTCCGCCCATGTCCTGTCACGACGCTGTACACCAACAGCCAGTATAATATTGTATGCCAACTAAACGTTAATAAACATTTAAAATAAATAGTTTGCGATGTGACAAACAGAAGGTTAACAGTCAAGTTCTTTCTACTCTCCAGGTGTAAGGAAAACCTTCTATTTAAACTGTGTCATTTAATGCCATCATAATTTGGAAGTATTGTTTATGGCCAAGTTCAAATGAAATTTTAATCTTAATAGTTTACCAATTTCCTCTCCTCCAGAGATAACATTCACTTCTTTGATTGTGGGTTGAATGAGTAAAGGGAAGGGAAGGGAAGGGAAGGGAAGGGAAGGGAAGGGAAGGGAAGGGAAGGGAAGAGAAAGGAAGGGAAGGGAAGGGAAGGGAAGGGAAGGGAAGGGAAGGGAAGGGAAGGGAAGGGAAGGGAAGGGAAGGGAAGGGAAAACCTGCAAAAATATCAATTATCTACAATATTAAAAGCATGCTTATTTAAAGGTTAGCCAAAATGGCAAGAATATGAATCATCTTAAGTTGTTCTCGGTACCCACCTTTTTCTTGCTATTTTTGTACAACATCACTGATGGTTTCAGCAGACACTTCAGAAGGCTGCCAGGTAAAGCAGGTGTTCAGAGGCTGCCACTCTCACTGGGTAGGTGAAGTGAGGAAGGATGGATTCTTCTATCCATCACTGAAGAGTTGCTTATTTTGTTCTGAGTTCCAGTGTCTGCAGAACCAGAGCACTGTCACTCATAATGGCTCTGGCCATTATTTATTTATCAGTCCAAGCAGACGCTGTTATTCACAGTGGGCTGGACAGCTGCTGTGTCTGCCTACCCGTCACTCATCTGCTCTTCTTCTGTTAACTCTGTGGCTTGACTCTGACACCTCCCTTCTCCCACTTCCAGCCCATGTGGTTTGCGTGTGTTTGATCTCTGAGCCCGAGTTCCAGAAGGCAACTTCTCACCCGGATGTTGGACACGACGACTGGACATTCCTCGTTTACGAGGTCGTTCGGAACCAATGAGAAAGGCTAATTTGACTTGAGCTAATGAGAAAGAAGATCTTCCTTCCACTCAAGTTTCTAGCTGGTAGAATGTGGGCATGAGGCTGCTGAGGGCAGTGAGGTGGGAACCTGCCAGCAGTAAATCCACACCAAGCGAAGAAGACAAAGAAGGGGAGAAGGGATGCCTCACTCTTCAGGCCATACATTTCCCCTCAAGCCAGTCTGAGCGGGGTTTGTGTCCTGCAACTCAAGGAGTTCTGATGACTAAACAGGCAATCCTGAGGAGACAGGAAAGTTGACTACAGACAGCAAGGCGTGAAGCTGGAAAGCCCAAACTGCTTGGCTTAACTGACCCATGCCTCTGACGACACTGAGTGTTGGCACATGCAGACATGGGTGGAGTAAGTTCAGACAATCACGTTTTTCCAGAAATGCTGAACTAATTCTCCAGGATCTCCTGGAACAGAGATTCTAGGCAATTTATTTCAAGGCAGGGTAGATGTGTGTGTGTGTTGCAATGTGTTTCTTAGCCTTTGAAGACTACTAGAGAGCATTGCACTTTAAAAAGAGCATAAGTTGGGTACAGGGAAGGTGCTCTATAATCCCCAAATCACACACAAGAAATAGGGGTCAGAGTCAGAATTGAAAGTCAGCTTTGCCTGACCGGAATAGCCATGCTTATCTATTATCAGTTTGTTAATAACATTAGTGACACTAGTTATTTGACTAACTCTGACAGTTAGTTTTCTAGGGCAGTAGACACACTTCATCCACATGGCCTCACCCAGCAACCAGCCAGGGTCCCAACATCTTCCCTCCGAGACTTTCCTCTGAATTCAGATTTTCTTCACTGCTGTGCTCCTAGGTGGAGCACTTGAAATATGTCTAAATATGTTATACTGAATACTTTTCCAAATGAAAAGGGCATTTTGGCCAGTATTAAGTCATTTAATCTCATTGATTAAAGAATCTTTGTTTTAGGGTCTTACTGATTAAATCTCTGTTTCAAGCATGATTCTTTAGTTTGCTTTTTGTTTCTGTTCATTCTTTTTTAAATGTGAACCTTTCAAGGACCTGTGTGGGCTCCACAAGGCTTCCGTTTACATCTCAGGTAGTTGAGGCTTGCAAAATAAAGGCCGTTTGAGAATGGCAATGCTGAGCATATGAAATGTGGAGCTGTGACAAGGGCGGAAAACCTTTGGGGACATACGATGTTGTCAAGGAAGACCATATGAGTTTGTTTCATTTGCAGTCCATCAAGAAAAGAAACAAACCTTTCAGAAAAAAACTGTGATTAGTTGTGCCATAATGGAGCTGGATGTTATTAAGCAACAGTAGTTATGAAAGATGAAGGGTACAAGGAGAATTCATAAACTCAGAAAGATTCTAGAAGAGGCTTCCAAGATACACTCTGGGATCAACACAGTCTGAGCTGAAAGCAGTGGAGGAACTGATGAAAAAGACACCTAAGATGGTTGGAGAATTCCTAAGAGCACACTTAATCCAGTTAGTTATAATATAGGATAGGGAATTAGAAGTTTGCAACTTATGTTGCTGGAATAGTGTCAGTGACGTCCGAGAAAATGTGGGTATTGGGTTGGCCAGAATCTACATGAGGCAGCACCCCACACCCCCATGTGAGGTTCAACATGGGTTCTCCTAAAATAAACCATGTCGGTGTCACGTGTTTTTTTTTTTTTTTCTTTAAAGAAGGCATTAGATAAAATGGGGTTGTGAAAATGAAGCATGTGTCAAAATCCCCTGGTGGGCTTGTTAAAAATCAAGTTGCTGGGTTCCAGCTCAGGTGTGTCAGAAAGTTTGGGCTGAAACTTGAGAATCTGTATGTTTAGCACATTTCCGGGCAATGCTGATGCTGCTGGTCCAGGGACCCCACACTGAGGGTCACGGGGGAACCACGTCGTCGCGCTCAGCTGACCAGCTGGCATAGCATGTTGGCACCCACCTGGGAAATTCCAGGTGTTGTGTAAGCAGAGGGTCCATTGCATCTGAGTCTGCAGGCCAGGCCCATGTAAAGATTTGTTTCCTCAGAATTCTGTGAACTGTGCCGTTGACCACCGTATGAAGTCTCGGAACACACTGGCTCTTTTGTGTGTTGCCCAGCTGGGTGATGCATGCACCATTTTTTCTAACTTCAGAAAAACGGAATTCACGCTAAATAGTTTCAGCAGAAAACATTTTTTCAAAAGTTCTGAAGGGAATCATAGAATTGTTGGGATGACAAAAAAATATACTTATGGATAAAATTGTAGGGGTGATGCTCAAAACCATGACCAACTACAGTGTACTCCTGTGCCTGCTGGTGTGTCTTAACTTACAATCCATCGCCGATCCTGGAGCCACACTGCACCGGTCCCCTGCCTTTCAACTCGTCAGCACGTCCTTGGCTGCCATGCCTACCGCAGAGTCATTCTTCACACCCAGAGCCTTTTCCCTAAAGTATCTCCCCTCTGAACTGAGATCTGTAGGTTTCTCTGAACCTAGATCACAAGCATGCATCCTAACCACAAGCCAACTAAGAAATGCATGTTTTGGGGCTCTGGTTTGGGAAGGCGCTATTTGGAATGTGGGAACCTATTGAAATTCAGGGAGATGTTCCAAAAATGTCAGATGGCCTTCGCAGCGATGGTTCTAGTGTACTGTCACGTGACAAGCAGTGCCAAAAGGGGTGTGAAGACAACAATTTCTTACACCTCACGGTCTGTGGGGCATCTGGAACAAGCTAGGCTGGTCTGGCTTATGGCCACTTACACAGTTATAGTCACAGTGGCCAGGGCTGTGTCCTCTGAAGAGCGCACAAGGCTAGTGTCCAAGACGCCTCACTCACAGGGCTGTGAGTCGGTCGTGGCTGTTGGCTGCGACCTCATCGGGGCTGCTGACCGGTGTGTGTGCACGTGTCCTGTCTATGAGGCAGTGACTTCTTAGCATGGTGGCTGAACTTAGGAGAAAACTAGCAAACGTGATAGTGAGACAGGAATGGGAATAGGAAGAAACCAGCAATCCTGTAAGGGACTGTCCAAGGACTTGGCCCAGCGTCACTTCCATCATATTCACAGAACCCACCGCATTCAGAAAGCAGAGGAGTGGCCGTGTCACACATGGGGGCTGTTGTAGGGACCATCTTTGGCTGTATGATCTGCCAGTGTGGTTTGAAAGTGGGCAGGGAGAGCTTATTGTAGCTAACTCAAGAAACACACGCTCACCCGTCACACACATGCATACATAACACACACATACCCGTCACACACACATACACACCCGGTCACACACACACACACATAACACACACCCATCAGTCACACACACACACACACACACACACACACACTGCACACACATAACGCACACAAAGACACACATACCCGTCACACACACACACCACACACATCACACAAACATACACACCACACACACACACCCGTTGCACACAGGTACACATAACACACACACACAATCTTGGTACTCTATCAAATGAGTTCCAGTGATGGCCTCAAGTACTAAGGTACTTCTCTGTGGTGCCCAGGTATCCCTAGGTACCCAGCTGGAGTTTGAGACCCCCGCTGTGGTAGAAACAGGGAGGAGCGGAGGGGGAGCAGGCAGGTTATGGGCATTTCCCATCTTCTACTCACAGGGAAGAAAAAGAATTCTCGGTGCAGGTTGTCAGAGTGATGCTGTCTAATGATGGACATGCTTTCTTGCTCTCTCTTTTGTCCTAACTTGAGTGTCTGAAAACCGGTGGTGCTATAAACATGGGGTTACCCCCGAGCCGTCAGGTTGACTGGAAGTCTACTGTTTTGAACTCAAACCCTCCAAACTGAATGTTTTCATGAATTAGTACATTGCCATAATTAATAAGTCATATACTAGAATTGATCTTTTAAAACTAAAGGATCCTTTCACTCTGTGACTTTACTGCTTAAATGTAAAGCTATTTTCTTCACAGAAAGACAACTGTGTTCACCACCACCACATTTTCCTTGTTAATCCTCATTTAGATGAGAGACTAATGATCCTCATTACTTTTTGTGCCTCTGGAAAAAGCAGAGGAAAGTGGGGACTGTCGCTAGCTATCCCTGTGGAGAAGCTTTTTAAACACAGTGTTGCTGTGGAGTCGCTCTCAAGCTAAAAGAATTCTAGAAAACACTCGAGATTTTTCACACTTGATTGCATGAGGCATTTCATGGACATCTACTAAGGTATTTACAAGTACTCCCTGAGATCACTTAGAACTCATTTAAAACCCAAGAGCTTTCTCGAGTCTCTGGAAATTGCTTCCAAATTCCAACAGTTGCAAAGAAGTTATTTCATTTCAGTACTTGTAAAATCATTTAGTGCAATCATGAAAATGAACACAGATGGGGATATCGAGTGGCACCAAATGAAAACTGCCTTGCATCTTGAATTAAAGGATGTAAATGTCGAGATTTCATTTTCTGGCAGGCCCCTTTACAACTGGGCATTGCTTTGATGTGAATAAAAGTCTCCACTATTATGAAACTCATGATTTGAAAATAGGAGAGTTAAGTTTTAGAGTTAATTAGAGGAAGAAGTTTGGGAATCTCAACATTTCACACATAAACATTTACTTTGTTTACTTTCTTTCACAAAGCACTACCTTCCATTAGGCCTGTGATAGGAAAGTCTGGGGATCCTAGGAAAGGCCTTGAACAGAAAATAATTATCTGGTTTTCTGCTGAAGCGGAGGACAGAAGCTAGTATGATGAGCTGAGGGGAAGGAGGGTTGCTTAACTGCGTTTTAAACTTCCAACCCATCTTTCTGTTTACATCCCTACCTTATTTTCCAACTTCCAGACAATGGGGAGTTCTTCCTCAAAAACACAGTTACTTCTCAGCGTTTGCCAATGTCATTACAAACTTTTCAGAAGTACTAAAATCATTATTAATCTGCCAGCTCCTGCCATTGCTACTTTTTGTCGTCTTGCTGCCATTTCCTCTCAGTTTACATGTCTTTGTTGAGTTTTGCCTAAAAGTGATCTCCTGTATTTTAAAGAGATTTAGGGAATAAAACTGCAAGAGCATTTTTAGGGCAGTAAAAGTACTCCATATGAGCCATTATGACAGATACATGTCATTATGCCATTATACATTATTCCAAACCCATAGTCCAACATACAACACTAAGCGTGAACCCCAGTGTAAACTATGACTCTGGGTGATAATGACGTGTCAGTGCAGGCTCATCCTTGGTAAACAACAACAACAAAAAAAGCCATTCTGTTGAGTGATATTGATAATGCGGTGAGGGGTGTCTATGCATGTGTGGGGGGAGTGGGTATCTGGGACATCTCTGTACCTTCCTCTGAATTCCGCGGTGAACCTAAATCTGCTGTAAAAATTAAGTCTTAAAAACACGTAAGAACATATGATCAGTTTGCCATTTTAACCCTTTTGTAGGTTTTTTTTACCTTCTGTGCCCTGAACATAATTCAAGATCCAATTCAGCAGATTGAATGACTGCTAAGATGAACGATAAAATATTTATTTGGTAAAAAAAATCAAACCAACAAATCATGTTACTATAATGAATTAAAATATGCTGCGTCAATTACATCTAAATCCTGAAACTAATTAGTCTATTTCAAGTGATATTTATTTATTTTTAATTTCCAAAATATGAATATGCATGTCACCTTTAAAGTAGTTGTCGTTAGAGACTCAGTAGGGATTGTTCCATTGAGCTACTCCAGAAATCCCTAAATGAGGACCAAACCGTGTTTTAATGAGCTGAATGGCTGCGAAGCACATGGGAAGTGATGGAACAATTGGAGGGAGTGTGAGGACTGAATGATGTTAATTTCAGGAAGGAAGAAATGAAGATTGTTTTTTCATGAGGAGAGAAAAGGTGTAAAAGAAAAGGAAAGTTGTAACGGGATGACAGAGAAATGATGTACGTAATGCTTTGTAAAAGTCATGAATATGTGGTCAGAATTAAGGGCTCCGTGGAATCATAACAGGCGAAATGGTGATGGGATGAAAGAGCAGATGATTGCACTGTATGGGGATCATCGGAGGGACGCCTGACATTCCAGACTGGCTGTGTGCTGTGGGCCAAATCACGTTACCTCTTTATGCCCCAAGGACTTGCCTGGATTATCCGCAGACCCCTTTGAATTATGACATGAAGACTGAAGTGATGAACTGAATTTGGCCTGGACTTACTGAAAACATTCATAGGTTAAGTTTTATCCTTAAGCTGCAAGCTCATTCATCAAAGGGATCAGCAGACCTTCTGAGCCTTGAATACTGAGAATCAGTGATTCTTCATCAAATGTGTAGTATATAATTGTCTTAGTCAATTTCCCTTTGGCTGAAAGAATAGCAGAGCCCAGAAGGACTGAGATCCCCACGACCCTCCTCCTAGTCTTGATAGAGGCCACTGACTTTGGCATTGTCCCCTTCCGGAAACCCATCATGCCTGACCATTGTATTTCATCAACTATGAGATTCTGCAGTATCAGATTCTAGGATGTCTCAACTCTGTCCTTTGTTCTTTAGCTCTACTTTCACTGCCACAGTCACTCTTTGTTTTTTGTCCTATTGGAATAACTTATGGACATTGTTGGACCCCAGCCCCCGGTCTTGGTCTCTACATGACCATTAGAAAACCACCTAAGATATGCATCTTACGATGTCACTATCCAAGGTACTGGTAAATGAAGATACAATGATTTGAAAAAAATCAAAACCCATGCCCTTAGCACGACGTAACAGGGTGTGGGAGATCTAGATACTGTTCCCCTCCCCATTAACCAATGATCTATAGTTTTCTACCTCGATTGGGGGGATCCTACCACGGGTCCCCTCTCATTGGAATGCTAACCCACCTGTTTTGGGACCACCCATCACCTACACATTTTGTTCTCAAGGACTTGGCTCTGGCATCACTTCCACACATGTTCCCCTTGTTCTGCATTGCTCAGTCTGAAGTGAGTGCTCTTCTCTTCTCTGCTCTCATTAAACCCTGAGCACCTCTGTAGCAGAACCCTTGGCATATTTTGTCATCACCTGTGGAGGGCATCTGTATGACCACGATTGAGGCCCTCTGCAGGCCTTATTGTCACACCCATCACCCCCAGCATAAGTAATCAGTAATTACTTGTTGAATAAATAAACAATTTTTTCCTCTACCTGATCATCGGAAGACATTTCACATCCTTAAAAAAGGTGTTCCATATCCTTTGTAAATGTTCTAGAAAATAATTCACAGAGAATTGTTACATATTAAAAATTGTCACATATTAAATTGTTACATATTAAACTGTTACATAAAAATTAAAGGAACTTTGAATTTATTTCCATGCATACTAAATTTCAGTTTTATACCCGTGAGAAAATGCGATGTGAGAAAATAAAAAGAGGCATCGTCAAAGAAAAAGATATTCATGGCACTTGTTAAAACAGTAAGGCCCACGTCACTTAGGACAGTCATCGTAGGTGTGGGGACCACTGCGGTGGGGCTTTGCAGTGGGGCAGGGAGATAGGTCTCAACTCTGAGTAAAAGACTGGGTGTGTAGAGCCACAGCGAGTGCGATGAGTGGATAGCGCATTGCTAAAGGAGCTAGGGACTGGTGAAACTGCCTTAGCTGGAATCTTGTTGAACTTGGTGTCTCGAGGGCATGCCCTAGGGTGATGCCTAGCGGGAAGAGGGCGTGGAGGGGCCTGGCTAGGGTTTGGTTGACTGTCCAAGGTTGTCAGAGTCCGAATGCCATTAGCACATCTTCATTTGTCACACGAATGCACAAACATTTCTGTACAAAGGGTAACTTATTCCCCCGAGGAAGTTGTGGTTTTGATTATATATAAACTTTGGATTGGTAATCTTTCTTCAACACAATAAATATGATTTCTACCAATTACAATATAATGCAGACACATCACAGAAGGAGACTACAAAAAAACCAAAACTCAGACGTGACGGTCATTCAGCAAAGTTACTGACTTCCCGTATCCTGGGTTCTCTGAGGTCCTAGGGTGAATAGAATGCATTCAGCAAAAGAGTGTCAGTGGACAAAGAGTTAGCAAGGTCAGGTATATACATCGAACTTAAATGCAGAAGTAGAAATAGCACAATTTAAGGATGTATACCACAGCCTTTCCCCTCTGTAAGTGGGAATCACAGTGTGATTTCTGAATAAACCGTAAACAGCCATTGGGCAGGTTGTAAATGGAGGAGCTGGATCATAATCAGTCAGTCAAAGTTTCCCTGTAAACCACTGCTTAGAAATCAGGTGTGTGACTTTAACAGAAGGTCACCTGTCAAAATTCGAGTTAAGTCTGCTCGATCATTTTCTTTGTTGGTACATTTGCTTAAACATCATGTGAGAAAGGCAGTTGCTGGGAAAGCTCTTCTCTCTGGCAACTGGTACATGTCTTCTGTCCATCACTGAATCTCAGCAGAAGCCAAACAAAATGGAAGAGAGAAAGTTTGGCAAGAGATGAGCAATATCAAGACTTTAATTTTGCCTCCCCCCCCACCCCCCGCTGGGAAGTGTTCAGCTGAGACTTTGGCTGGTCATGAGTTCCTGAGAAGGTCTCACAATTGTGGGAGCGCACCAGTAGGACTGATTAGGAAACACAATCGCTTCAGAATGGCTGGGAGACACTCCAACCTGAAAAAGGAACAGCACATGCCAAGTTGAAGCTCACTGACTATTCATGATCATTGAATTTCATTCAGTTTTACCCATAAAGAATGAGCAATAAAAGAACTGTTTCCAATTGCAATTTCAGGAAATGACGGATAGCACAGATCAGAAATACACTTTCACACTCAGAAGCTGTTTGTCACCAATTTTATACAGACGACTTTACAACACTTATTTCTTTATTTTTAGAAGAAATCCCTTCATATCTGAAGAATGAAGCCTGTCAAATCACATGCTTGTGGAGGAAAAGCAACGTCCAGATATTGTGTCTCCAGGGCAGCAAACTGTCTTAGGGACCATTTTAATAGATGCCACTCTGAGCGTTAATGCAAATGAGTGTCTTTTCTAGAGCCAGTGGTAAGAAAAGATTTCCTAAGTAACACTGTTGTCCAGACTCAATACTTACTCAGCTAAAGGGAAATGGAATGCCTTTTGTGATGTTGAACTGATTGTGCCTAGTGGGTTTATTTCCAAAGGCGAGCACTGAGGTCTTGCTTTTCATGAGAGCAGTATACTTGTTTCATTTCATTTTGTTTTTCACATAGCTCAGATTCACTCTGGCACATTGCACAATAGTTTCAGAGAATCTGCCTGTACAAGTGATGGGTTAAGCAGCTACCGAGAGGCTCGTGTTCTCTACTAAGTTAATTAAGGGTCATGACACATTTTATCATTCATCTGCATGCATTTAAGTAAATCAGATATAATACCACAGAATTTCTGTGAGGAAATCTTGAGAATAAGTGCTTCGGGGTTATTTTTTCCAACACTTTTCACCCTCAACCCCACTATCAGCCTCTACTTTCCACCCTCAGTGTTTAATACAATACATCAGATGATTGTTGAGATAATACTAGACTAGCAGGTGCGTTCACTACTAAATGGACAGTTGAGACAGACTCCAGATTTGAAGAAGAGTGTTGTTCAGACTTGAAAAGCATGTTTTCCTTCAGATCTGTGTGGCATGTGGAAATGATTCCCTCCTGTTCCAGGAGCCAGCGTTCTGTAACTACTTGGAAGTGGACTCGTATTTGGATATTTAACCAAGAATATCCATCAAAGGGAAACACGATTATTGTAGCTCACATCTCTTCATTCTTAGAAGTGTTGTAATAGAAAAATAAATCTATTTTTAAAATAAAACTAAATTTTACCCAAACTGTCATCGCTTTTATTAAGCTGAGGCATACAGAAAAGTTAAAGAAAGAATAACAGATCTTTCCAAAACTGCATTTACTTTTCTTTTATAGTTTTCTTTTTTATATTTATGAGCACGGTCCTATCTTTAAGATACGCAAGTGCTGTTATTAAGAAATAAGTCATGGTAATAGATATTTGGCAGCACCTGATGATCAAATACAGATATTCCTCATGAAAAATGAGCTGTTCATTTTCACTGGTTTAAGGGAATGCACAAATATTAATTCAAATAGATCCATGAGGAGAACGTTCCCCCTCAATTCGACTGTGGAACTTCCATACAGGCTTCAGTGTGACTGGGAAACACCAAACACAAAGGGGGAAATCCTACCATTATTTACTTAGGTCGTGGAAACGGGGCATGGTGTTGGTTAACAGGGGGCTACCCACACACCTCCTGTGAGAGCTGGGGAAATGCGGATGGCTAGAGAGGGTATGATACATTTGGCAGCAATTAGCATATGTATAAATGTGAAATCTTTTCATCTAACTCTAGGAATTGTTCAGTGTTCCATTTACGTGACCACAAGACAAGCATTTGTTTGGCTCAACCTGTGGTCTCTTCTGTGCTTAAAATCTTCAGGGTTTGTTGGTGTGCATACATTTATATTGTGTAGTTTTTAAAAATATTTTATATTTGTGTCTTTAATTCTCTATCATAGCCCAGGATCTAGAAATGGCTTCCATATGATAGTTACTCAGTAAATATTTGCTGATTGATGAATACATGTTATTGAGAGAAGCAAACAAGAGTTCGTGAAACAGGCAGACATTTGAGATATATGGGAAAATTCACAAAGTATTAGCATTCTTCGTTGGTCCTTGGGAAAGGCAGAACCCTGCCAAGAAGGAAGAAGTCGATTTTCAACTTTAACTTTCAAAGTGGACTTTTCAAAGCACACAAGAGAGACCACCAGTGTATAAAGAACACTCAAGACTGGACTCTAAATAACAAGAGAGAGGTTTGGAGAACTGAACATATAATTTTTACTGTAACCTATAACATTAGTAAGATGAGGAATATGAAACAAGAGCACGTGTCTCAGCCTTCTGAGGAGGTTCCTATGAAACCTTCTCTTGATCGTAGGCTCCAGTGAAGAGGTGTGAGGAGGTGTGAGAGAAGGAGGTAGGGAGGGGGGCCGAGCTGGGCTCTCGCAGCTGGCTCTCGGTTGAAAGGCTGCAGTAAGTTCAGGCAGGATTACAGACCCAGGTGGGTTTTGTGGGTTCAGTGTCAGGAAAATCATGCCTCCACTTTCTGTTTGGAATTCTGGGAAGCCACCTAGGACAGAAATGTCAAAGTGACATGCTTAGAGTCAGAGGACTTCGAACACCCAGCACACATTCAACCTAGTATTCCTTCTCTGTCTTTCCAGTATACCTGACACAGATCCACTGAAGTCCCCAGGGCCCTCATAGGGCTCATGAGGCAGAGAGGCTGGCTAAGAATGGAGAACTAGCACTGTGGTCCGGGAGTTGTGTAACGTATACCTAGGAGAGCCTGCAGCTGAGAGTGCGAGGGGGATGGGCCAATGACAAGGGACAGAAGATGCTCTGAGCTGGGAGAACCAGCCACATCCCAGAGCGAGGAGTGAAGGTGGGCATGGCCCTGGGCGCTGGCCTACTGGGGAGAACAGACCACAGCAATAGGGACCCAGAGCCCACAGAGAGACACATGTGAGGGAGTCCAGGAAGGATCAGAAGACAGCGCAAAGACCAGGTACTCTAGGACTAGGCCAGGAAGACAGGGAACTGAAACCCTGATTCCACCTCATTGCAGCTAGGTTACACTCAGAAAGAAGAGAAGGAGGGGAAGAAGAATCATTCATTCACTACATTTGAATCTTGAATTTGGTTAAATATTTTTTTCCCAAATGACTGTTATAAACCATAAGTGGCTGAATTAACCTGAAAAGAGTAAAAACACGATTTCAGTCTTTGGTGGAATTGGGGTTTCCAGGGATAAATGAATTCGGTTATGCAGAAATCCACATGGTTACACTGTTGCTCAGCTGTAAGGTGACACATTTCAAACCTGCTCCATAAGGTAAAGAGAGGGCCCTTTTTGGGTAATTAATTGGGCCAATTTGTGTTCTGCCCTAGGAACAATGGATGATAGAATGATGGATTAGAAATAGCCATTTTACACCCTCAAGAAGATTACAATCTAGTGGGAGAAACAATGTGTGTATATATATATATATATATATATATATATATATATATATATATATATATATCTTACTAGTTATTACATCGAGTTTCAAGGCCAATTTTTAGATTGTTTTGAGTTATGGCTGTTGGACTCAGAATGTTTAGGCTGGAATTTTGACCATCCCCCACTATTTGGTAAACAAGACAGTCCTGGGCAATGTCTGCTTTGGTTCAGTTGTATTTTTAGCCTCTGGTGTTTTTCTGTCAATTCTGCACTGGATGCAATAAATCTTTATTGAATTAGTTAAATTCACTTAATCCTTGTCTAGACATTGGAGATATGGATGTGATTCAAACAGACAAAATGACTTAAAACAAAACAAAACAAAACAATACAAAGAACGAAACATTGGAACCAAAACTAGTGAAGTAACCAAGTTGCTTCTCATTCTACAGAGAAGTAACCGAGACCTCGTGAGGCCGGGAAGTTTTGAATGTCTCAGAGCCAGTTAGTCACTGAGAACAAACTAGACTGTGAGACTCCAGGTTCCAATTAATTTCCCATTCTTTGACCGGTTAGCATCTCCTGAGGGAAATCCATTCCTATTGGCTACCTGGACAGTTGTGTCAGAATGGACCATCCTGTCATAAGAACCCAGTTATCGGTTTCGTTTCAGTGTGAGCTGTTCAATGGTACATTAACTGTGTACAATTCCTGTTGGTGCTAAAACAATATGGTGTAAATTGCCTCCCTGAAAACTTTACCAATCCTATATATGTTGCTTAATTTGGTAAGGACTAACAGCTTATGACAACATAAACTTAGGAAATAGCAGAATGATACACATGATTTAGTCACAGTGTACAGTGTGAGTTTATCACTCCTCTCCATTCAGGCAAATTTACAGCACATTTCTGAACGACAGAGGCATATTTATGCATTCTTAAATTCATTAGAACTTCCTTGCAAATGACACATTGTAGCATTAGTGAGGAATTAAATGACTTTAGAATATATTTTGGACTGTGTCTAATTTACTTTATTAAGATTAGGTACAAGTTATGTGGAATTTATGAGCCACATTTTAACGTCTATTTAGTGTACTATGAAACGTTTCCTAAAACTACCAACACATATTTAGTATAGAGTATATTTTGCCGTAAATTATCATTATAGAGACTAATTTGAAAGGTATTTGATAGTCCACAGTAAATACAGCCGAGAAAAACTCAGGGGAGGAGCATAGCTGTCATTTGTTGGATTTGTCTTGGCTTCTGAATATTTTCGATTTCTGGGGAATCTGCTAGTAGAGTCCTTTCTAAAAAGAAGGGTTTATTGGATTTTATTTTAATTTTTTGAATTTTTGTTTTTTATTGGCTCATTTCCCCACAAGAGTTTAGTCTTGTGGACTGTGACTCACCCATGTGTCTGCGAACTTTACAGTGAGACCAGCGCTCTGCTGGTGAGGACTGGAAGGATTTAGAGTTTTCAGAAAGCAGGGAGCGCAAAGTCGCAAAGGAGGACAGAGTGAGATCTGGTCAGCGTAAAGTCACCTGAGACCCAGAGTTAGCTTTGACCCATGTTTATCTGTATTATAGGCAAGATTGCCTAACAATGACCATTTAGACATCTTAGCGCCAAAGGCATCGGCGAGCCAGAAACATGTTTTCACAGTTGAGCAAGAATCTTCCAACAGTCACTACCAATGAGACTTCCTAGCTCTCCGGGTGGAGACTATTATCTCTTCACATTTTTAGAAATTAGAGGAATGGAAGGTATCTTCACAGAAGGAGACTACAGGAATTGAAAATCTCAAGTATTTATATTTTCTAAGACCCTGGGAATGATGACTTCTCAAGGAATGTTTCATAACCAGATGCACTTTGTACATCAGAAAATACTTGAAGGAAGGGATAACAGAACCATTCTTAGGTCAACCTTTCTGGTCACTGGAGAGCGAGCTTCTCCGTGACACCTCAGAAAGTGTGTTTGTCATGACAAGTAGCTGAGATACACAATATAACAGCAACTCTGAGAATCTCATAACTAGAATGCAATTCATAGTGGGAAGAAGACAGGGTGACTGACACTCATGAAAGCATGAAGGCAATCTGGAGAATATGTCTTTCCTATAAATGCTTCATAAGGAGAAAAACATCTGTAAAGATCAGACTTGATAATGACCTGAGATCTTATGGAGGGGCAAAACTTACAAATGGGGTAAATGACATAAAAGATTCCATTAGTGCTCATCCCCTCAAGTTCAAAGAGCTTGAGAAATTTGTCACATCAGAGAGAAATTTCATGATCGATGATGATTATATTAAGGACACGTTAGTGTTTCTATCTTCATGAGCAACTTTATATAGAGAGCCACTGGAGACTGCAAGGGGCAGAAACCTTATAAATATTTGATTGGGAAAAATTTTTCACTCTCAGAGTGTTGAAAAGGGGGGAAACTTCATAAACACAACAGATGAATATATCTTTTATTATTTTCTTATTAGTCATAATATACATTTTTAATTGCAGAAAAATGCATATTAATGTGAAAACCTAGGTATGAAGAAAGATATAACTACATGGCATAAAGATAGATACTTGTAAGATTCTGACATATACAGTGGGTGCCAAAAAATGTGTTCACATTATAAAAAAACCCAATTAAAATTGTAATAATATATACTGATAACAAAAGATGAATACAAGTCACGTTTGACTTCTGCAATTACAAGAGGTGCTCAGTGGTTACCATCAGCATCCAGTCACTTCTGATTATGGCAAACTATTGCTTCAGCAACGTCGACCAACGTGTCTACTTGTATAGATTTTCTTGCACCGCTGGTATTTCCAGAAAATTTCAAACATGTAGCTACCTATTTATTTTGATGGTATTATATGAGTAATTTTACCAAAATGTCAGATTCTTCTATAATAGCTTAAGTAAATTTCTTATGTTAAGTGGGTTTATTACAATATATTCAACATTATATATTTATAATTTGCATTTCCCTATTAAGTAAGAAAAAAAAATTCCTGGAGCATTCCTGTGAGCAAATATTTGCTCCTCTATTTAATTTACATCTCATTGAGCAATGGTTTACATATTTATTCCTAGGAAAACTACTTAACCATATAGTAAGGAAGCACCATTTTGGGCATGTGGTTGTCTCTTAAACAGTAGTGTGCAATAAGAAAAAGACAGCAGGTTTGAGTTATATTTCTGACTTGAATCTCAGCTGTTATTCTTCCTAGATTTGAGAACACCATTTAGAGTCTTTTTTTCTTAACTTACATAAACATAAACCAAGTACAATCTTGTGATTTATAAGAAATAATGTTTTCATTCATTCAGGTGACCAAAACATATTTCTCATAAATATTTGTTCTTAGTTCCAGTTCTTGGCTCACAGCTCCCCAAAATCTTTGGAATTTAAAAAGTGATAAGAGCAAGGGGAGCATCTTTTGTCATCGTATTTGGTCCCTTTGTCCTCTGTTCCTGAAAAGACTTCAGAACCTTGAAGGTGAAATGGGTATGTTGTTATTGAAAACAAGCCCCTTTCCACCACAACTGGGTTTATGTCAATGAGGTGACTTTTAGAAAGCACTTAAGGATAGGGGCTGGTTGTCAGGAGAACCAACCAGGAACAGCGGGTTGGAACTTTCAGGTCCCCCTGAACTCTGGGGAAACTACAGGGGGTGGAGGTGGAGTCACTGACCAATGGCCAGTCCACCATGCCTGTGTAACAAAGCCTCCACAAAAACCTAGTAGGAGGGACGTTTGGAGAGCCTCCAGCTTGGGAAACCAGAAGGCCGCCACGTGCCACCATGCCAGCCTTAAACTCCACGGGGACAGAAGCTCCTTTGGGACCTCACCTTACGTATCTCTTCATCTGGCAGTTGACTCATATCCATTAATATCCTCTGTAATAAACCAGTAACACAGCGAGTAGACAGGTTTTCTGAGTTCCATGAGCCATTCTAGCAAATTAATGAAACCCAAGGAGGGGGTCACTGGAACCTCTGATTTCCATCCCGTTGGTCAGAAGCACAGGTGACAACCTGGACTTGCACGTGACATCTGAAGTGGAGGGAAGTCTTGTGAAGCTGAGCCCTTTACCTGTGGAATCTGGTGCGTGTCAGAATTGAGTTGAAATGAGTGGAATTCTTGGGTACGGTAAGGTTACACTGGTGTCTGAGAATTGCTCGTTGGTGTGAAGAAACCTCCTCCCTCAAATTGCAATTGGGTCCAGGAACCCAAAAGAACCAGGGTTTCAGCTATGTACTTTTATGACTGATCTTAACTCTCTCCCCACACACCTTGACTTACTCCATTTGTAAATATTTAGGACTGCTTTTGTGGACAAAACACATATTCTTCTTTCTTTGGAAGTCAATCTATCCCAGTGCTTTCCGCCTTCCTACTGTAAGCCCGCGGACATCAGCCTTTGTTCACATCTATTAGCAGTCTCCGGCCTTCACTTTCCTCACACTCAGCTCCCAGGCTCTCTGCCCTGTGACATCTTCTCTGGCCATCGTCCTAAACTTCCCTGTTCAGTGTCCTCTCATACCAGGGAACTTGCAGAGAAATTCCAGTGTCAGTTGATCTGACTAGCCACCCAACTTTTCACCTACATTACAGCTTTTCAAGAGACACTTTTTCTTATGTACTTTGCCACTAAAACCTTAAAGACCTCCACCCAGCCTCTCGAAGTCTGCAGTCGTCCTCCGATGCTTTCTTAGCTCACCCTTTATTCTCCACAGCGGTGATTAGAAACGCGCAACTCTCCTGAAAACTCTTAGCCCTAAGAGGCGTCAAACTCAAGAGGCGTCACTTATCAGAAAGAAATTAAAATTAGCATATTTTTATTTCAACTTTCTGTCACTCTAAGAACATTTCAGATTCTATATTTAAATTTCCATTCTGAAAGTCCTACGCCCTGTGTTTTGAAACTGTGGCCCAGAGTTTAGAGCATAGACCATTAATTCTGGCTTTATTAATTCATGTACACAGTGGGGTGATCAGTCAGGAGTTTCAGAAAAGATGACAGAGCAGGACACATAGTTAAAAACTATCCCTGCATTTCCTGGACTTTTGGTGGGCTTCAAAGAACGTCAGTGGTGGAGGCTGAACAAGAATTCACTTGACTGGCTCCCACATCAGTGACAATATCATTAGGTCATGTGGCCTCGCGAAACCCCAATGAATTTGCATTGAAGAAAGAAATCTTTCCAAAGAAAAAGCTTAGATTAATAGCAATTGGTGGGGGAAGTGGTGAGTTCCTAAGGTAACCTGAAACACTCTAGTTTTATACAAAACATGTCATGTAGGTAATTATCAGATAATGAGCTTCTTGAAAATGCAAGAGGTCATACCTTAGAATAAACAAATAGCAACAGTTAAATCTACACCTAGACATGTAGCCACGCTACCAGGACCATCCCTCTTTTCGTTTTCTTTTGAATCATTATCAGCCTCTCTCTCCAACCTGGAAGCTAGATATATATGTCTAGAATTAATATTATTGATTATCTTTCCGAGGAGGAAATCATGGACTACCAGGAGAGATATGGAGTCAGATGGGTCTCTAAACCTCCACACACCTGCTTATAAACACTTTTATTTTCTTTAGATATTGGATTTCCCTACATGGGCTATATGGATATTTTTTGTCAGTGGTTTATCTAAACAATGTTATTTGTGTATCATAGAGTTGATGTGTAAAGAGGAAACTGAATTAGTCATGCAGTCGATTTATTCTGTCTTTTCCAAAAGGATGATGTAAGGCTGATTAGGTGATTGAGAAAAACAAAAAAAAATAAGGGTAGGAAATGCCCAAGTGTATTTAATAGATACTTGAGAAGCTAAGCTTTCCCTGCTGTTTCCCAGTGTCTCTTTTCCCCAGGTTTCCTTCCAGAGTGTGACCCTCCAGCTCTCAGCAAGAGCTCTGTAGGGGTCTAAGAGCAGAAGCAGTCTAGATCTTCCTTCCTGGGACTCAGACGCTTATCCCCAGTAGTTTCAGGAGTGGACTTATAGGACCATGTTTACTGTGGGACTATGAATACCATCTGGAGGGCGTATCTTTTTGGATGTCTTTCATTTATTTTCTATATTTGGCTTTTAAATGAGAGTAGTTTTTTAAAAAGCTACATGGTTAAACTTTGTGAGAACTACTTATCAAAATATTATTATTTAGGGTATTATGAAACTGAAGTTAAAGAGATGACATAACCTAAATCATGTAGTTGACGTATAATGTTTCATTTTACTTAAAAATGGGAGCAAGCAAGAAAATCTAGAAAATGTAATAAAATATATGCACAAAAATGAGAAAATTTTTGGTCCAAATAATAAATGGCAAGAACGACTGACTTGGTTTCTGATGGCTTCCAATGAAAAATTTCTACCAAACATTTCAGCCCTTAACTTTCTTAAGGTACCAAGATTCCCTGTCATGCATTCTTCCTAAACTGGACTGAAGAATCTAATTGGTTGTCTGGCAAACATTATGAACTAAAGCTGTATGCAGTCTTTATGTTGTGAAGACTAAATTGTTATGGAGCCAAAGAGAAAGAGGAAATAGAATTAATTGCATTGTCCTTATTTTTTTTTCAAATGTTGAAAATGAGCACAACTATTCTTTATAACAGAGAGGTATGTCCCCTAGGTCTTCAGAGAATGAGCTTTATGCAATATGATGGATATTATCCCTAAAGAAAATCCTTATAATAAACACAACAGTGAGTTTCATGCAGTTATATTTATCAAATTTATTAATATAAACCAATCACATAATACTAAAGGGAAAGTTAAGGCAATTCCGTGTGGGTGGTCCAGGCATACAACCTTGATATAACTAACAATGATGTTTTGAGAAACCAGTCACCTAATTCTTAGTTTAATGCTCTTTATTCTCCCACATCTTATATGATGGAAAGCCATAAGCATGTATATGACATATATAGGTATGTACATATGTATGAGATGTGTATGTGTGATATATAATACATGAAATATGACACATATAATATATAATGTATAATCTATGATCTATAATATATAACATAGTGGACAGAGACACAGATTGACTTCCACATAATATTCACACACCAATGATGTGTTCTAGATGTTCTAGATGGATGAATGAAATCACACACACACACACACACACACACACACACACACACACACACAATCAACTATACCTTCTATGGGGAAGGAAAGTCAATTTTTATACATGATCTAAAATACCTTGGTAATCATAATGTGTTCAATATGTAATGTTTTTCTGCGGAACCTCCATATGTTTTCTATAATGGCTGTACCAACTTACATTCCCACCAATAGTGTACAAATATTCTAAATTCTCCGTATCCTCATACAATTTTTTTATCTTTTGCATGCTTTTTGATAATAGACTCTAATAGGTAAGAGGTAAAATATCCTTTTGGTTGTGTTTTGCGTTTCCCTGATGGTAAGTGACATTGAGACTCTTTTCATATGTCTATTGGCCATTTGTATGTCTGCTTTGGATAAATGTTTATTCAGATGCTTTCCCCAGTTTTAATTGGGTTATTATTATTTTATTCTTGAGATAGATGTAAGAGTTTCTCTGTGTTTTGGAATTTAGCTTTTTATCAGATATATGTTTTGCAAATATTTTCTCCTATTCTATAGGTTGTCTTTTCACCCTATTGATTGTCTTCCTTTCTGAAAAGAACCTTTTTAGTTTTGATGCAGTGTCTATTTTTTCTTTTGTTGCTTATGCTTTTGGTGTCATAACGAATAAATACTTATGTACATTGCTATGATGAAATTTTCCCCTATGTTTTATTCTGGAAGTTTAAAGTTTCAGGTCTTACATTTAGGTATTTAATCCATTTTCGTAGATTTTTGAATATGACGTAAGGTAAGCATTCACTTTTTATTATTTTGAACATGAATGTCCAGTTTTCCACTAATCCCACATCTGTGTATTTTTTTTTCAAATTTCAATTAACCAAAAATCATTGAAATCAGGATCTCAGAGAGATATATGGTCTCATGTTCAGTGTAACATTATTTACAATATGATATGTATAGATATAGATATACATAAATGTGAAATATACAATACACACATACCGGAATATTATTCAGTCCTAAAAAAGAAGGGATTTCTAACACGTGCCTCACCATAGATAAACCTGGAGGACATTATGCTGCATGAAATAAGCCAATCACAGAAGGACAGATACTGCATGATCCTACTTACAAGAAGTATCTAAGTTAGTGAAATTCATAGACGCAAAGCATAGAGAGGTCGTGGCCAGGGATTGGGGGGAAGAGTTAGTTGCTGTACCTCGGGTATCAGGTTTCAGTTATGCACAAGAAATGAGTCCTAGAGACCTGCTGTATTCTATCATTCCTGTAGCTCACACTGCTGGAGTGTGTACTTAGAAATGCCTTGAGAGGGTAAATCCCCTGTGAAGTGTTCTTACCACAATTAAAAACAAGCAAATAAGTGCATTTGCCAATGGAGATGAACCTATTATTTAGGACTATGGAAATTTTCAGAACTCTGAAAGCCACCATGGCATGTATTTCTCTGAGTACCTGGTTGCACTCTGCTTCCTTATAGTCACTGGTCAGCAGTGACCACATCTAAGCTGCAGGTTCTTACCTGAGAAAATGCCTGTTCTGAATAATCATACTTCGGTTTGTTAGTTTAAGTAATTTAGATAATGAACCTCAATAACTTAGAGAAAGTGCTGCCATAGTTCTCATCTTGTCTTCAAAGCAGCGGATAAAGTGAACGCTTTCCTGTTATTACTATAACGTCTGCGATTCTAGGAAGCGCCTATCTGTCTTTACCAGCGTTCTTTTCTCCCCACCAACTCTTCGCCCATAATTCTCTGTAACTAGTACAGCTCTGGCTGATAGGGGAAAATTATATCTGTGGTGTTTCCGCCATTTATCACAGGACCTTAAATCACAAAGATACAGATCTTGTCAATTTACTCCTTAATTTTAATGGTAAGGAAATATGGACCCAGTAGGATAAGACTATTTACCTGAAGCCATGTAGCGAATAGATGACAGAGTGAAGCATAGAACCGAGGAATGGCCATCTGCAGACGAGCAAATGTTCCCAAGTGTAGACGGTGACATCAGTACCCAGACATTCCCTCCCTGTCCCACACCTATTTCTGATGAGTAGAGGAAAATCTGCCCCATTAAACCTACACTGACCTCCAGCGTCACCATTTTTAACTCTTGGTTTTTCTTTGTTTCTATTCACTTGTTTCTCAGGCTCCAATGTCTGCAGTTATTTGTAAGCTATAATTAAGTGTTATTAACTGTCCCGACCGGCAGGACAATGCAACGTGGGACGAGGGGAAGAAACCTGTTGAGGATGAAAAAAAAAGGGGGAGACAGGAGACGCGAAGAATGGAGGCAAGACAGGGATCTGATCAAGCCTCAAAATTTTATTAAGATGGCGGGTTATATATATAGCTATGTCAGATGGGGGTGGGATATGCTATGTCATAGGGTGGCGAGGTACTTGTCGCGGGCTGATAGGCTAGGACAGGGCGATGCCATATGAGGTACAAGGAAATGGGCAGGCTCTGGGTTTGGCGCGCGCGGGCTCTGGGTTTGGCGCGCGCGGGCTCTGGGTTTGGCGCGCGCGGGCTTTGGGTTTTGTGACCAGGAAGTTCTGCCTAGGCAAGGCCTGGGGATTTCTATGGCTTCCGACATCTCCTCCCTTTTTGTTTGTTTTAAGGAGGTGGGCCTTGACCGAGTGAGGGAACAGAGGCCTGGTTCCTCCAACGAGCAGAGCTCGTTATTGGATGGTTTTGGGTATCTTTTGTGGAGGAGAGGTAGAGATTTTTTGATACCAACCTCTATGCAAACCAGGTATGTTCTCAGGAAAGTTAAAGGGAGCCGACCGTTGTGAGTCGAGCCCTTTCCTTGCAAATGCTTTGCTTTGCACTCACCTCGGTGCCCATACCCCTCCCCAACTCGTGGGGGGAGTAGACATACCCTTAGTATTATGCCGTCCCCGTGGGGAGGAAGCCAAGATAGCCTTCTTCGAGGCCGTCCCCTGTTGCTAGCCGCTGATAATGGATTTGGATTGGTTTGGCCAAAACAGCATCGATTTGGTTTTTAATGAGGTCAGTAATGCGCCTAAAAGCCCATGGCCCGAAGGCTATTAAGAGAAGGATGCATAGGAGGGGGCCAAGGGTGGGGAGCAGGTAGGGGAGAAGTCCGTTGAGACCCGTCCAGAGTGGGTTTTCGAAGAGTTCTTTGCGTCTTTTTACTAGGTCCTCTTGTAGTTTTTTGATCTTGTCTCGGACGATCCCAGACTTGTTAGCATAGAAGCAGCAGCGTTCCTGTAAAGCTAAGCAGATACCTCCCTGTTCTGCAGTGAGAAGATCTAGGCCTCGACGGTTTTGTAAGACTACTTCAGCTAAAGAGTCAATCTGATCTTGGAGATCATTGATGGTCCCAGAAAGTGTTTGGACATCATCTATCAGCTGGCGTGATAGTTTATTGTAGGACTGGACTGCAACACCTACTCCCGCGGTACCCGAGGCTATTCCAGCAGTAATTCCTAGCCCTACGAGTAAGGGAATGGCTGTAATAGCACGCTTGTGGCGCCCGGTGGCAAATTCTAGGCTGGGGAGAGGGACAGGTGTGTCTCCTGGGATAATAGAGATATCAGGGAGGAGACTAGCTGAGACACAAAGTCCAGTCCAGTTGGTGGGTAACGTGGTGTAAGCGAGGCTGTTCCCACATATGAAAACTTGTCCAGGGCTAGAACACAAGGTTCCGTTAACTTGAATGATGTCAGAACAGTTAGTAAAAGTGACAAACCCTAGATCTACATCAAAAGTGTTGTTTTGAAATCGTCCCTGATAGCAGGGGGAGGTATTAAATCCTACAGGTTGAACTCTAAGAGGAAGGGAGAGACGGGAACAGTTAGAGATTTGTGTGTTTACTGTGATATTGGAGGGGATTGCAGTAGGTATGGGAGTTCCCATAGTCATGCAAAGCCAGCAGTCCTGGGCAAGAGAAGGGTTGGAATGATTTAAGGCCCAGAAGGTGGATTCGAGAATGTTGTTGGTTTGTGTGTCTAAATCCATATCCCGGGATTTTGGGAGAGCCAAGGGGTGGTAAGTTAAAGGGGGGAATAGGTGGTGGAGTATTTTTTGAATGTGCTCAGTGACAAGAGTCTCTTTTAATATGTCATTTGGCCCTCCGCCATCTGAAATGTGGACAGGCATTTTAGTTGGCCAACAGACTTTATTTCCAATTGTACCACTGCAGCCCGCCTGACTATATTTGTTATTGTCAGAGAGGGAGGTGGAGTCCCAATCGCCTCCGAATGTGGCGGACCTACGTCTCAATAACATGGCTGTGAGATAAGTTTGGTTGTCTGAGCCAGTACAAATTTGGGTGGTTGTGTAGCAGGAAGAATGCATTTGATCAAAATAGCTGCATTCGCTGGGGCAGGGCGGTGGTAGTCCTGCAATGGGGGGAATAATGCGGGGCTTATTGGTACAGGTCCATTGTGTTTCATCTATTCCTAGTCCGAATCCCCCCTTTATATTAGGATTATAGGCGAGGTAGGCTACTTTATTACCGCAATCAGTGGATGCTAAGTATGCTAAATCTACCTGTCCTTGTGGGGCTGGCTCCTCGGTGTGGGCACGGAGGTATCCACTGGGCACTGTGCCTCCCGGGCAGTCACATGGGTTGCCATAGAGCTGTCTGTATAGCTGCTCGCGGCTTACGGGGGGCCCAAACCCTCCGTAAACGGGGATGATGAGGAATGTGAAGAGTGTCAAAGTGAAGGACTCCATGAAGAACTTTATGTCCTGTGAAAAGAGAGAGAGATTTTCTCAGGGAAGATATCCCTGGAGTCTTTATGTGTTATTTGGATTTGGGGTGTTGACAGGCTTAACGAGACGCTCTGGCAGCCATCGCGCGCCGCCTTCCTGAGAATCATAAATGCAGGCTGACCCACGTCCCCAAATGAGGACTGGATCGGGGCCGTTCCATTTGGAGGTTAATGGATCTTTCCACATAACTGTAGCATATTGATTTTTTGTTTCTTGGTGCCAGAAGCGATCGGCAGCCGATTTTCCCTGAGCGTCAAGTTGTAGGAAATTAAGGGTAAACAATGCATGGCTGAGAACATTACGAGGAGATCCTTTGGTCGGATAGGCAGTGGTGGTTTTTAACTTGTTGATGGTGTTTTTGAGTGTCTGGTGGGCTCGCTCTACAATGCCCTGGCCTTGGGGATTGTAAGGGATGCCAGTGACGTGTTTGATTTGGAATTGAGCACAAAAGGCTTGAAATGCCTGGGAGGTATACCCTGGTCCATTGTCTGTTTTTATAGTTTGAGGTTTTCCTAGTGTGGTAAGGCATTGGAGGGTATGGGCTATGATGTTTTTTGTAGCCTCGCCCCCATGAAGGGTGGCAACCATGAAGCCGCTGAAGGTATCTATAGTTACGTGTACATACTTTAAATGGCCGAATTCAGGAATATGTGTAATGTCCATCTGCCAGATTTGTCCAGGGAGTAAGCCCCTTGGGTTAACTCCTAGGTGAGGAAGAGGCAGAAAGGTTATGCACCCTGAGCAACTTTTAACAATGTGTCTAGCCTGATCTCGGGTAATTTTGAATAACAAGCGAAGTGTGTGGGCATTGACATGATGTAAGTTGTGGAATTGGGTGGCTCGCGTTATAGGATCTAAGGTTAAGGGACATACTAAGCGGGTATGATTGTCTGCTATAGCATTGCCCTGTGAAAGAGGTCCAGGGAGGTCAGTATGAGCCCGAAGATGACTAAGGAAAAATGGGGTCTGTCTTTGTAGTATGAGATGTTGTAGTTGTTGAAAAAGTTTGGCAGCGCTGGTAGAGGGCTTGATATATGGCACTGTTTCTAGTTGGGGCACAGACAGGGCGATATAGGCACTATCAGTGTACAAGTTAAAGGGTGACTCCTGTAGTTTTTTAAACACTTTTATAACGGCATAAAGTTCAACAAGTTGGGCAGACTGAAATGGAGACTGCACCTGAAATCTTTGTGAGTTAATGACATATGCTGCTACGCCAGAAGAAGACCCATCCGTGAAAACCAAGGCGGCATTTTGTAATGGTTTAGTGGCTGTTATCTTTGGAAAAACAAAGGGATGTAGTCTGGAGAACTGTAGGAGTTTATTAGGGGGATAATGATTATCTATCTTGCCCTGAAATGATGTAAGGGAAATGATCCAGTCATCGTTATTTTGGGTTAGCCAATTAAGCTGTTCTTTAGTGTAGGGGAGAATGAGCTGATCAGGGTCCCTGCCAAAGTGTTGTCGGCTTTTTTCTCTTCCTATCTTAATAAGTTTGACTACCAGGGATGGGTATGTGACTAGGACCTTAGACGGGGAGGAGGGTAAATGAACCCAGAAGAGGGGATTATCTTGCCATAAGACCCCAGTAGGTGTATGAGGGGTTGCACAAATAATGAGGGAGAAGGGCTGTTTGTATGATAGAAAGGTGACTTGTTGTTGTTGAATTGCCTTTTCTAGTAATTGAAGAGAGCCCTTTGCCTCAGGCGACAGCTCTCGAGGGGAGAGAGGGTCTGAGTCTCCCTGAAGAATATCAAAGAGGGGCTTGAGGTCTCCTGTAGTGAGCCTTAAGTATGGTCGAAGCCAGTTAATATCTCCCAAAAATTTTTGAAAGTCATGTAAAGTGTATAAATGACTAGTTTTAAGTTGGACTTTTTGGGTGGTTATGGACTGATTATGTAGCTCAAATCCCAGATAGTAGTAGGGGTCTTTGAGCTGGATCTTATTGGGGGCAAGTTGGAGTCCATAAGTGGTAAGATTGTGAGTTAAGTGTTGGCAGCATTGGAGTACCTCTGTGGTGGTCTTTCCTGCTAGAAGGATATCGTCCATATAATGAATAATATAAATAGTGGGCCATTGTGTTCTAACAGGATCCACAGCTTGTGCCACAAATTTTTGGCATAGGGTGGGACTATTGGCCATGCCTTGTGGGAGGACTTTCCACTGAAAGCGCTGCATAGGACCCTTGAAGTTGGTTACAGGCAGGCTAAATGCGAAACGCTCTCTGTCCAGGGGGTGTAAAGGAATGGTAAAGAAACAATCTTTAAGGTCTATAATAATCTTGTGATAGTTAGCTGGGATAGCTGTCGGGGAAGGGAGGCCTGGTTGGAGGGCTCCCATGGAGAACATGGTTTTATTAATTTCTCTGAGATCCTGAAGGAGGCGCCAAGACCCAGACTTCTTTTTAATAACAAAAATGGGTGTATTCCATGGCGAAGTAGTTGGTTCTATATGTCCTGCCGCTAATTGTTCCTGCACTAACCGAGAAGCTGCGGACAACTTTTCCTCAGGTAGTGGCCATTGGTCCACCCAAACGGGGGAATTATCTTTCCATTTTATCTTCTCCGCATGGGGTGCAGGAGGATCAATGGCCGCTAGGAAAAATCCTGACTGCCTAATCCTTGTCGGTTAGGGTTGGGCTTTATAGAGAGGGGATTTTTTATCCCTTGACCAGCTTTTCCCAGTCCCTGTCCAGGGAGATAGCCTTGGTTAAGCATCTGTTGAGCAACTATTTCGTTGGGGCTGCACATGATAAGTTTGAGTTGTGATAGGATATCACGGCCCCACAGATTAATGGGAATTCCAGAAATAATATATGGCTGGACCTTACCAGTATTGCCCTCTTCGTCTTCCCATGAGAGTATTTTAGAGCTTTGTCTGGGATTGGCTGATTGTCCTATGCCCTGTAGATGGGTATATGAGGCTTTAGAGGGCCATGTTGAAGGCCAGTATCTATCTGAGATGACTGTTGCGTCCGCTCCCGTGTCTATTAAACCTTGAAATTTTTTTCCATCTAAGTACAGGGTTAAAAGTGGCCTCTCTAAAGTGACCTGTTGTATCCAATAGGCATCTGAGGAGCCGAAGGCGGACTCCCGTCTCTTTGGTGTCAGATATTGTTTATTAGAGGTGTCTAATGGGAGAAGCACAAGCTGTGCTATCCTTTGGCCTTTTACTATGGATACAGGGCCCAGAGGGGCCGAGGCTAAGAGTTGTATGAGTCCTGTATAATCATTATCTATGACTCCTGGGATTATATTCAGGCCGGCGAGGGAAGAGCTGCCCCGTCCCAATATAAGTCCAAATGTTTCCAGGGGCATAGGTCCCGTCGTGGTGGTGGGAACGAGTTGGACCCCTTGGTCTGGGGTTAGTATCGAGTCGGCGGCGGCACAGAGGTCCAGTCCTGCGCTTCCGGGGGTAGCCCGGTGGAGGGAACCGACACTTGAGCTGGGAGGATCTGAGGACTTGGTTGTTGGGGAACAAACCTGACAGCCCCTAGGTTGTGTCCCGATGGAGGGGCCAGGGGCTGGCCCCGACTGGGGTTTCCCGGTTTCCTGGAAAGGGGGATACCTTCAATATCTGTTTTAGAATAACAATCAGAGGCCCAATGTTTGCCCCGTCGACATCTTGGGCACACGGTGGAAGGCATTGGTCTGGAGGGTGTCGGTGGGGGCTGTGATGAATTTTGGGGTTGTGGACCTCTATTTTTTATTGGGCAATCTCGACTAAAGTGTCCAGGTTGTTTACAGGAGAAACATAACCTAGATTGTTGATTAGGAGGCTTGTTTGAGGCAAAGTCTCGGAGGGCGGCTCCGATAGCGAGTCCCAAGGTATGGGAGGCTCCAACCCCTGAGCATAGTTTAATGTAGTCAGCAAGGTTGCCTCCACGGTGGGGGCGAATGGTTGCCTGGCAAGTGGGGTTAGCATTTTCATAGGCTAAATGTTTAACAAAGGCGCTGTCGTTCTCGCCTTCTCCGACCAACCGTTCGGCGGCGTCGGTGAGTCTGCTGATAAACTCACAATATGGCTCCTCGGGGCCCTGACGAATCTTTGCCAGGGAGGTGGTAGCGGAGCCTCTTGGAGGTAGGCGGCGCCACGCCTTGAGACCAGCGTTCTGAATTTGAGCTAACAGCCCCGGGGGAAAAGTTGCCTGGATTTCATTGGTATGATAGGGTTTTTCTCCTAGTAATTTATCCCGAGTCCATGATCTTGTTGTTCTATTTTCACTATTGCGCTGTGCTATCTCTCGGCAGTTTTCTTTAAACTCTGTGTGCCAGAGGACGTGGTCCCCCCCAGAAAGGGTGGCACGAGCTAATTTAAACCAATCATTGGGTGTGAGCCAACGGTCACTGAGACCTTCAAGAATTGCCAAGGTGTAGGGCGCTGTCGGGCCATAAGAGCTTACTGCACCTTTTAAATCTTTAATATGTTTGATGCCTAGCCGGTGATATTTTTGGCCAGTGGGATCATTGGAGTTGGGAGTGTTATCTTCTGGGTCTTCTGTGTCAGAGGCCTCATCGGCCGAGGGGGGATTATGAGAGTCGGGGGGTTCATTGTCAGTCTCTTCCATTGTATCCTCTTGAGAGGGTGGGCCACGGTTTTGGCTGCGGGTAACTGGAAAGGTCATTAGGGTCTTTTTATTAAGTATTGGGCCTTTTTGAGGTTTTTCAGGGTTTTGGTTAGGCATTAAGGTTTTAAGTTCTTTTTCAAGGGCATGCAGCTCCTTTAGGAGTTGCATATGTTCGCGTTTTTGTTGGAGTGTCTCTCTAAGAGAAGAAATTTCTTGGGTTAAAGATATTTTTGCCTGCCTAATGGGATCGGTTAAGGATGGGGTGTTTTGAACTAGGATGTCTTGAGGGAATAGGGGTGGGTTTGGGTTTAAGACTGGGTTATAGAATGTTGGGAGTTCCTGAGGGGGGACATAAGGGGGAGGGGTATGTATTTTTTGTGAAGGGGCGCGCAAGGTTGGCGCGGCGAGGCCCCAGGGATCTTCTTTTTTATTATAGCGGGCAGCTTGTTCCTCTAAATCTATCTGGTCTCTTGGGGAGAGCTGGTCCTGATTATTAAAGGCCAAAAGGGAAGGGTAGATTTTAGGGGGGTCTTTTAATGGGTGATTCTCTGAGGCAGAGGCTTCCTGATTATCAGCTTGTTTTTTAGGTTCCTCTGGCATGTCTATTGAAACAGATCGGCAGACAGAAGGGGGGCGGGAACTCTCTTTTAGGACTGTTTCCCCTGTCTGTAAGATCTCTCTAACATCTGGGTCTGAGGAATGTATTTTTAGGATATCATTAATCAGATTCCAATATGAGAATGCCGATACAGGGACCTTGTTGGGTCCAAAAACCCGATAGTAATCATTAAAACAGTCTCCAACTCTCTTCCAATATTTTTGATCAATCGTTCCTTCTTGGGGGAACCAGGGGCAGATATCAGAGACAAAACTGAAAAACTCACGTAAATCTTTTTTTCTAGCCTTAACTCTCCGCATCTTGAGAGATTCCTTAATACCCTTAAGGAAGAGTTCATGTGAACTCAACTCCTGTCCCATGTCAATCACCTACTCACCAATCTCTCGTCCTTCGCTGGGCGGCTACTCCAACGTCGGGCAAACTTGGAGTCTTTTCTTACGGGTGAATACCTCGTGAACTCCAAACGAGCCTTTTTACTGCCGAGGGGGCTGTCGAGTCTTGTCCCTTACGGGCTCGAAACAAGCCACACTCGCGCCGGGGAGGCCCTCGAGTCTTGTTCCACGAGTGAAAACTGCGTGGGCTCGAAAGAAGCCAGCCCGTGGAGGCTCAGGGAGGGGGGGGGGCCGCGGCGGTTTCCAGAGTAGGTGTCCTCATAGAATCTTCGTACCTCGGGCCCCACGTTGGGCGCCAAAATGTCCCGACCGGCAGGACAATGCAACGTGGGACGAGGGGAAGAAACCTGTTGAGGATGAAAAAAAAAAGGGGGAGACAGGAGACGCGAAGAATGGAGGCAAGACAGGGATCTGATCAAGCCTCAAAATTTTATTAAGATGGCGGGTTATATATATAGCTATGTCAGATGGGGGTGGGATATGCTATGTCATAGGGTGGCGAGGTACTTGTCGCGGGCTGATAGGCTAGGACAGGGCGATGCCATATGAGGTACAAGGAAATGGGCAGGCTCTGGGTTTGGCGCGCGCGGGCTCTGGGTTTGGCGCGCGCGGGCTTTGGGTTTTGTGACCAGGAAGTTCTGCCTAGGCAAGGCCTGGGGATTTCTATGGCTTCCGACAATTAACTTAGGCAACAGCCTACATATCTTGATTCCAAGGAACCAGTCTCTTCTTGACCATATTCTGTGATGAGCTCCAAGAAGTTTTAGTTTATCTCATCTGGAAGTAACTTCAGAGAGTTAGACAGTTCTCCTGCATAGAGAATTTAAACAGTTCTCTGTGACGGTCACATGTTGGTCCCCGTTCTCTGCATGTTTACACTGTTAAACTTGTACTGTGGAAACTTCACCTATTTGCTGTCAGGGCTCAGTTCCCTTCCAGGCTTGCTCTTTATGTTTGTAGGGTCTGCTGGTATTCCTGGTAAATGCCTAAGACAAATGTATATTAAACACCTGCTCCATGTTCCACAGTGTGTAGGTCACAAACGAGAAGGTTCCACGGGGTCAGACTCCCTGAAGGGACACTGGTGAGGAGGAGCTGCCCCACATGTCACTGGAGCCCCTTCTTAATCCATTTATCCATGTCATCGGTCACTTATTTTTATGTGTCAAAATGCATACAAAGAAACACCCATTGTTGCCTCAGTTATGATACTAGAAAATTAGCACTCAAATATCTATCAGCAAGGGATTTTGTTACCATGATATATGAGGTGTGATCAAACAAAGTTGTTAATATTTAAATTAAAAAATTACAGTAAAAGCCACATTGCCATTAATCCCCCTCAAAATAGTCCCCCTCACTATGAACACACTTATCCTATCGCTCTTGCCACTTTCTGAAGCAGTTTTGGAAGGCCTCTTTCGTGTCTTTACTTGCACTGTCATGGCTGCCTTGATGTCCTGAATCATTTTGACTTTGGGGAAGAGCCAGAAGTTGTATGGTGCCAGATCCAGTGTATACGGTGGATGAGGACACACCGTAATGTTTTTATTTGACAGAAATTGTCATACCAGAAGTGAGGTGTGACATGGAGCCTTTCCGTTGTGATCTCAAAATACAGTGAATACTGCTGCCGAGTGCCATCCAACGGAAAGGCAGGGATCTTCAATATGGGAAGTGGCATGTGGAACCTTAGTAACAGTGTGTGACAAGTTTCAACTTTTTTGGTGCAGTCAGTCAGGTTTGAGCTACAGTTGAGAGAAGGTGTGTTTTAAAGTGTGCTATAAATCATCCTCCATCATGACAACACTCGGTGTCACACATCACTTCTGGTATGGCAATTTCTGTCAAATAAAAACATTACGGTGTGTCCTCATCCACATTATTCACTGGATCTGGTACCGATCAACTTCTGTCTCTTCCCCAAAGTCAACATGATTCAGGACATCGAGGCAGCCATGACAGCCCAAATAAAGACACTCAGGAAAGAGGACTTCCAGAACTGCTTCAGAAAGTGGCAAGAATCATGGGATAAGTGTGTTTGAAACAAGGGGGAGTATTTTGAAAGGAGTAATGACAATGTGTTTTTTACTGTAATATATTTTTTAAGTGTAAACATTCACCGTATTCTGTGATCACACCTCATACTTCCCCAGTAAGCTCTGCAGGACTCATACAGTGGTTCTCCCTAGGTGATAGAATTATGGGTCATGTTTTCTGTCTTCTTCATGGCTCTTTGTACTATCAGAAGTTAGAATGGTGTAATGGTATCTATGTGATGCTTCTACGATTAGGATAAAAAGCTCAATATTACATTTTTTAATGAGAAGAAAACATAGGAAATAATAAGTTATTTCCATTTATGAATTATTCTAGACTAATTATGTCAGGCTCCTTGAGGCTGTACTTGGTGTATTGGAGCTCCTTCCTTTCCTGAATCACGCTTTAGGGTATCATTGCTGAGTCTGACAAACGGAAACACTCTGTGAAGGCATTGTGTTTGTGGAGATGGAGCAAACATGGGACAGACACATGGGCTGCTTAGAATAGACTTGGTGACAATTCTGAAACCTCTGGAGCACACAGAGACGGATGTTTGTTTATTGCTCACTCTCCATATTTAGCCTTGTTTAGGGACGGCTCCGCTCTGGGACCAGCTGTGTATGCACTTTCCGGAGCAAGTGGCTTCTGGGTTGCTGGGGAAGGTAGGAACCAGGCTGGGGTGTCACGTTAGTGGTCTTATGCTTCGGGATGAAATAGCTGTGGTATCCCGGATTTTGTGTCAAAGCTATGGCACAACCTACAAAAACTGTGTTATCTTCCTTCTCTAGTCTTTGGTCTGAAAGAGATTGGAGTTAGGAGCCTGTCAAAATCACCTGTGAAACTGTCTGGAACAAATTCTTCAATTCTTTTATATGGGGGGATGCCATTTTTGTTATTGTTGTTTTGTATTTTTTTTGTTTTTTAATTCTCAATTTGTTCTACACTATTTAGACTTTAATGCTTCCTCAGGAGCATAAAATATTAATATTATTTGTCTTGAACAGTCATCAGCCTTCTTGAGGTTTTCAAATTGATAAGCATCAATTGAAAACAATCAAGCTTTTATTTTCCTATATTTGTGTGTGTTAACCTATATTCTAATTGATTGATGTATACATACCCACCCTCCCTTTTTAGATTAAGTTAATCAATGCATTTCTAGTTCATGTTTTATTTGACTTTGAAGGTTTTGAATGATATAAAGACTGTTTTTATTTATAAACTTACATGCTAAAACTCATTTCATAATCTAACTAGAGAGAAAAAAGTCAGTTCATCAAGGTAGAACTCTTCAGAAGTTTAACAGTCAATCCATACTTGGATTGTTAAAACATCACACAACTGCCTTATGAAAATACACACACACACACACACACACACACACACACACACACACACACGCATGCAGACTTTATAACAAGCTCTCTGCCTTTCCCCTTTGTGGTCCTTGTAAACCCTCATGAAATTTTATTTGACTATACCTTACAGGGTATGTATGCCTCTGTTATATCATTTGCTTTGTAAACCATTTAATACATGGTGTTTTTGTTTTGTTTTTACAGATGTGTATACCTATAGTTATGACTATGGGAGAGAGGACATTTTTAAAAAAGGGATTCCTAAGTCATATTTGAAGCGTATTACAATAATGTCAAAACAAAATCAGCAACCCATCTCTCCAAAACAAAGGATGGACAAAAAAGGGGTAGTGAAAAATGTAAAGTAAATGAAATCACAAATTGAACTTTCAACTCAGGGAAGGGAGAGTGTACTGTCACTCAAGTGAGTGAGATAAAGCAGCTGGATGACTGGCAAGAATTGGAGAATTTATAAACGATTAGAAAATGTCTGCAGTTGTCATGATGTGCCCTGACTTCAATAAAATACATTTGCTCTCAACGATTAGATTGCTTACGTTTAGTCAAATGAACATACCTAACAATAGCCGACACTGCAGTGGGCCAATAAAATGATTGAAATCATGTTTACCAAAAAAAATTAGAAAATCATGAAAAAAAGTATAAGTGGGTTATAGAACTTAAGCCTCATCTAAATTTCATTATTTGCAGGCAAATAATGACATTACTTTTTCCGGAAATTTATTTGAGCTACAAAACTATGTAAATCTAAGATGTATGACATGCTGATTGGATACATTTATATGTTGCAATATGGTCGTCACGTAGCGTTAGGTATATCCTGTCACATATCCTGTCACATTTTTATGCATTTGGCTTTTAGACCCATATTAGTGATATCATATAATATTTGTCTTTCTTTGTCTTATTTAACTCACTTAGCATAATGTCTTCAAGGTTCATCTGTGTTAGACAAGCTATAACGTAAAGTTCTTACAAACTGATGGAAATGTGTCACAGAGAAAGCATCAAAATATCAAAATTAGCTTGGTGGAGAAAATCCAAGATTTTTAGATGCCTTGTTTATGTTTGTAAAGGTTGCATCTTTGTACTGAGCTAAGAGCACAACTTCTCCATTTAAAAGCCCAGCAGAATCAGAAATTAAGTTGTAATGGAAATCTGTGAAACATCTCTTTTTCTTTTTTCAGACTCTACAATATGGTTCTATGAATGTATTATAATATAATAATGGTTGTAGCAGCTCCTCCTTTGGAATTCTAAATATATTTTTTGCATAACATGAAGTAAGTGATATAAGATTAGACTATTGATTCATTCCAAATACTATTTCCCTGAAAATAAGACCTAACCGGACAATCAGCTCTAATGCATCTTTTGGAACAAAAATTAATAAAGACCTGGTCTTATAGTAAAATAAGAGCGGGTGTTATATAAGACCCAATCTATATGATATGATATATGATATGATATGATATGATATAATATAATTGATATACTATACTATACTATACTATACTATACTATAATACCGGTCTTATGTTAATTTTTGCTCCAAAAGATGCATTAGAGCTGATTGTCTGGCTAGGCCTTATTTTCGGGAAAACATGATACTACCCTAATCATACTTCCATGTTTCCCCGAAAATAAGACCTAACCGGAAAATAAGACCTAGCATGATGTTTCAGGATGACATCCGCTGAATATAAGCCCTAATACGTCTTTTGGAGCAAAAATTAATATCACACGGTCTTATTTTCGAGGAAACACGGTGTTTGTACACAATGCTAGGGCTGTTTAAAAGAAAACAACACTGGAGGAAAATGTGACTTATTGTAGTCACTTAACCACCTTTCCTTAGGAACCTGATCAGAAGTGACAGTCCCCAGACTATAGATAAGTCCCAAGTTTTGTCTAATGAACACCACCTTTGAGCTATGTAGCACTTTAAAGCTTCTTCCTAGGGTTTGTTCAAGTTCAAATAAAAAGGAAAAAAATGCCATATACATGAGAACTTGGATTCAGAGGGGAGCAGATAGCACAAGCGGGTGACAGTAAATCTGGTCAACACCAAGTGTCTCTTGATGGCTTTGAAAATTCTCCATAATCCAGTGTTCAAGCCTCAGTCTGTAGGTTCAGAAACAACGACAACAACACAACAACAAAAAGAAAGAAACAAATCAAAGTATAAAAGGAAGAAAGAAAAAAACAACTATTATGCAGGTTTCCACCACCTGAGACTCAAACCACCCGAGACTATTTTATTAAATATTGGAGAATGTTTAAATTATTTTTCACAGCACTACTCCAGTGTGATTGCTATACAAGAGACTGTGTATTTGAACATGTGCATATTCATAAGTTTTGAGATACTGTCTGTACCCTGATAGCATTAGCACAATGAGGAGGCCACTTTTGACATCCGTCCCTCTAACCTTCCCCATCTCCTCCCCAACCACTGACTTGTTTGCTGTCACTTGAAATGAGTTACATTATCTAGAAAGTTTACCAATGAACCACCCAGTATGCACTCTTTTGTTGTAGGCCCTTTCTTTCTAAACATAGTTATTTTGACATTTGTTCATGTGTGCATTCATTGTTCATTTTTTTCATTGCTGAGTTTGGTTCCATTCTGCATCAACCACAATCTGTTTCCATGCAGAGTTGAAAGTTGTTGGGGTTCCTTCTAGTTTCAGGCTAGTCCAAATAAAGCTACTATGTCTGTTTGTGTTTATGTACAAGTCTTTGTGTGGACCTGTACTTTCATTTTCTTGGTTTAATTCGCCATTCTCACTGATGAGTAGCGATATCTCACTGTGGTTTTAGTTTCAGTTATAATGGTGAGTGGCACCAAGCCTGTGTTCACATGCACAATTTGCTATCCATAGGTCTCCGATGAGGTGTCTGTTAAAATCATTTGGCCATTTTTTATCGGGTTCTTTGTTTTCGTTGTTAATAATTTGTAAGAGTGTTTTGTATATTCTGGACACAAGTCCCTTATCATATGTATTATTCTAAAAAAATATTTTTCCGGTGTGTGTCTAATCTTTCCATTCTCTTACCAGTATCTCTTGAAGAGTGAATGTAATTTTAATGAAGTCTCTTTTATCTATATGTTCCTGTGTGAATATTGCTTTTGTTGTTGTTGTATCTAAGACAAATTTATTTAACTGAAGGTGATAAAATTCTACTCCTGTTTTTCTCTAGAGGTTTGACAGTTTTAGAGTTTACATTTAGGATTGTGATCCATTTTGTGTTAATTTTGTTAAGTGTTGCATGAAATGGATCAAAGCTTATTTATTGCATATGTATACTCAATTGTTCTGACACCATTTGTTAAAAAGATTATCTATTCTTCTCCACTCAATTGCCTTTGCACCTTAGTCAAAAACCAGCTGACCATGTATGTTTGGCTCAATTTCTCGATTCTCTTTTCTGTTCTATATACTTATTGTCCATCATTATGCCAAGACCAGTCTGTCACGATTACTGAGGAATTAAAATAAGTCCTGACATCCGTCTTGTACTCCTGAAACTAATATAGTGTTATATGTCAATATACAATGTTATACCTCAATAAAAAGAAATAATGAAACCACATTGATGGTTGCCATTGGCAGTGGTGGGGGTGGGTGGGTGAAGGAGGGCAAAAGGCACACAGTTCCATTTGTAAAATAAATGTCATGAGGATGTAATGTACAGCATGGGGACTATAGTGAACCATACTCAATTGTATATTTGGATGCTGCTAGGAAGATAGATCTTAAATGTTCTCATCACATAGCTTTTGTAACTGTGTGTGATGGAAGTTAACTAGACTTATCGTGGTGATCATTTCACAATATCTACTAATGCTGATTCTTTATGTTGTACCTGAAAGTAATATAATGTTATATGTGTATTATACCTCAACAACAACAACAACAACAAAGATTAAAAAGAGAGAAAGTGCTCAAAATGGGAAGAAATAAAAGGAAAGGAAGGAAGGAAGGAAGGAAGGAAGGAAGGAAGGAAGGAAGGAAGGAAGGAAGGAAGGAAGGAAGGAAGAGAAAGAAAGAAAGAAAGAAAGAAAGAAAGAAAGAAAGAAAGAAAGAAAGAAAGAAAGAAAGAAAGAAAGCATTCTGCCTAAAAAACTTGCATTTGCTTGCCAGAGGATTTCTCATATGTATAATTAAGTAGCTGACTTTCAATTTGTTAATAAAATAAAGTACAAACTATTTGGAACATTCATGAAATTTTTTCTTTTTGTTTTAAGATTATTTTTTAAATTACAATTCACCAGAAAAGTAAAATAAAATATGTCTTGAAATCAGTTATTGCATGTTTGTTCTTTTTCAAAGCTATTTTGGGTATTTTTGGTTCTTTGAATTTCTGTAAGAATTTTGGAAAAAATTTATCAATTTTTACAAAATTATTAATTTTTCCAATTCTACAAAAATTTTATTAGGGTTAAATTGAATTGAATGTAGATTAACTTGGGGAGAATTGGCATTTTAACAATATTGATCTTCTAAACCATGAAATGAGACACCTCCATTTATTTAGGTCTATGTGGGTTTCTCTCAGCAATACTAAATATGAATTTTGGAGGGACACAAACATTCAGACCCTAGTACTCTATTGTTTAGGGTTGTATTTTTCTTCTTGATGATATAATATCTTTATCATTATTAAATTATGTTTATCCTTGGTAATTTTGTTTCTTCTGAAAACTATTTTGTCTCATCAGTAGAGTTACTCCAAGTTTTATTCAATTCATATTTTTTTATATCTTTTTACTTTTAGCTTGTTTCTTTATAACTAAGTTTATTTTAGGCAACATACTCATATAGCTGAGTCTTGCTTTTCGTTTTTAATCCAATATAACAATTCCTGCCTTTTAATAATAGTATTTAGACCATGTGCGTTAAATGTGATTGTTGATATGGCTCAATTTAAATCTGTCATCATGCTGTTTTGTGGCCACGCAGCAGCCTACCCCTGTCTCCTCCTACCTGCCCCCAAAGAATGGAGTCTGTGAGAGGGATCCTTTCAGGGACTTTGCTTCACCTTTGTATTAACACCTTATGTCTCCTTGTTTGGCCTCAAAAAGATGGCTAGTCAACCAATGATGAGTAAGATTCCCCAAGGTGGGGGGGCAACTCAAGTCAGCCGCAGTGGAGTGGGGACCAACAAGAGAACCAGGGAGTTTGTAGAGGTGGGCACAGCCCCCCACCTTCCCCCAGCTAAGGAGAGCCTCAGCCTCTGTGGCTGCATTCCTTCCTAAAACCTGCAGGGAAAGAGATTCAATGGTGTGCTCTCCATCTATTCATATGCATATAGGTTTTGTCCCTTGGGGAAGACAAATATCCTGAGACTTATGGCCCAGATGCCTTTAGGCAAGGGTGATTGGCTTAAATCAGTTTCCTATTATAATGTATGGAATTCACAGATTTTGAGATTAACAAGATTTATCTCCTTAACTTCCAAACCTAACTAATGAAAGCTAATGCATAGGCCCCATTAGGACCCCCAGCCCAGTCTTTGAGGCTGCTGGTCCCTTAGCCACCCCCACCCCCAATTAAAGTCTATTCATGGCTACTGTCTTTTCTTAACCCTGTCCCAACCTCCTGGCTCCCCACAACCCTCATAGTGCTGGATGCAGCACTGTCTGTTTTATCTTTGTCCCTCTTTTCTTTATTTCCCTTTCCCAGTTTCCTGCCTTCTTTGAGATCATTCACATTTTTAAAAAATTCCTATTTTGATCTCCTTTGTTGGCTTGTTAGGTATACGTGTTCATTTCATATTTCAGTGGCTGTTTGGGGGTTTATAGATACAGGCATATCTCAGATATTGTGGATTTGGTCCCAGACCACTGAAATATAGCAAATATTGCAATCAAGCAAGTCACACACATTTTTTATTTCCCCATGCGCATAAATTTTATGTGTGCAATATACTGTACTGTATTAAGTGTGCAATAGTATTGTGTCAGAAAATGCACATGCCTTCATTAAAATACTTTATTGCTAATAAATGCTACCCATAATCTGAGCCTTCAGTACATGTAATGTTTGTGTTGGTGGAGGGTCTGCCTGGATGTTGGTGAAAATGCAATGTCTGTGAAGTGTGGTACCGTGAAGCAGGATGAAATGAGGTGAGCCTGCACATCTTTAAAATACCACAGGCTGCTTTCAAGGTCTCTGGTGTTGCATGAGTTATAGAGTAAGAACTTTACATAATTTCGTCTGTCCTCTTGTATTTGTGCTTCTGTTGTCATGTAATTTATGTTTACATTTGTTATAACCCCCACACATTATTGTCATTTTTTTTTAATTTAAGAAGTGCATTCTCTTTTAAAGAGATTTAAATAACACCACAACATCTCATATAGTTAATCAAAAAAATTCTCCTTTCAGGGCTGTTTATTTCTTTGTATAGACCCACGTTTCCATTCGGTATCACTTTTTGTCTGCCTGTAAGATATTCTTCAATATGACTCTTCATGGAGATTTACTCCTGGTGAATTCTTTCAGCTTCTGTATGTCTAAAATGTCTTTGTTTTGCCCTTATTTGAACATTGTTTTTGTTGGAGTAGAATTCTAGGTCAGCGGGTGACGTGAATTTTACCTGTGTGTCGTGCACTGCTTTGTAACTGTTGTTGAGATTTGTTTTGGAATGATGTCACGTGACTTGGAAGCCGGTTAATCCTCTTACAGCTTGCTTTGGTGACTTGCTGGGCAGTGATTAGCCTGCACTAATCGCACAGTGCACTGCTTACCGATGGGTATACATTCTATGAAATGTGTCCTTACGTGATTTCCGGCTTGTGCAAACATCACCCAGTGCCCTTACAGGACCTCGGGTGGTGTCGCCTACAACACGCCCCAGCCACATGGCACAGCCCAGTGCTCCTGGGCTACAAAGCTGTACAGGGTGTGACTGTACAAAACAACACGAGACTGAATGAGGCACAAGAGAAAATGACGCAACAAGAGATGTGGTCGGCACGAGATGTGTGAGGCAGCTGCCAGCTTAACATGCATACTGTTTCACAGAAAACTTCTTTTTCTTTCTATAGGTACACAGTACACCCTAAAATAATACAAAGTATAGGACAGAAAATACATACACCAGTAACAGAGTCATTTAGTACCCTCTTCAGGCACTGTGTCCTTTGCATAATTGTAGGTGCCACTGTTACAGGATGGCAGCTCAGTAGGTTTGTTTACACTGGCATCACCACAAACACGTGAGGAATGTGTTGCCCTATGATGTTACAACAACTGCTGCATTACTAGGTACCAAGAAGTTTTCAGCGCCATTACAATGTTATGAGACCAAATCCTATATGCAGCCCACGGGTGACTAAAACGTTTTATGGCACATGACTGTATGTCCTATTATGAGGCAAAGCCTCTGAGGTCTCTTCTTGCTGTAGAATCTTGAGGCGTTCCGGTTTGCTGGTGGGGAAAGTCACTGTTCCAGGGCCTGATTAGCCGGTAGTGTTGCCTGTAAACCTTTTGGGTGGTTTCTCAGCATCCAGTAGGTTCCTCACCTACGTGCCCTGGTCAGAACTCGGCTGAATACTCAAGGGGACCGCTCTGCACATGGCTGAGCTTCTCTGAGCAGCGCCTTTCTCACTGGCGCTCTGTCTGGGGACCCCAGGCTGCCTTGTGTGAGCCCAGCTCAGGGAGTCAGCATGCCCCACCTGGGTACACCTTCCCTGTGCTATGGGCCACAGGCCGTCAGGCAGTATGCTGGAATAGCCTAGGGTTTCTGCTCGTTTCTTGTCCTCTCAGGAACTATGGTCCTTTGTTTCCTAAGTTACAGTTGTGAAAAATTGTCATTCCATATGCTTTGTCTTCATTTTTGGTTGTTTCAGGTGGAGTTTATAAAACTATGTCTCAGATTTAAATTAACCAAACTCTTAGTCATGAATAGCAAGATAATGCTGACTCATGAGGAAAGCTTTTATTGACAAAGAGCCAATACGTTCCGATCTTACCCTATGTTTAAGCAGTATCTTAAGGCAAAATCAGGTCAGTTGTTGGTCACAGATTCCAAAGAAATCGAGCCAGATTTGAACAATAGAAGCTAGCGGTGTCATTCCAAGACAGCCTGATGAGCCATCTCCGGTGACAGATCTCTGCAACCATCAACAGGCGAGAATGCAAGAGCAGGCACCCACACTTGCCCCTGGGCCGTGTTTGCCTGGACCTGGAACTTTTCCTTCTGGAACTCTCCTTTATCTATGACTCTGTGGCTAACAAAGGCCACTGATAAACACTTGTTGTAAAGTTGTTTTTATGTTTATATGTTTTATCTTTTTTTAAGTTGCCTCTAGGTCCTATTGCCCTTGGTCTCCTTAAATAATCTGCATATTCTTTAATTGTCTATACTAATGTTCTTTTAACATTTAGAAACAATTTTATTATTTCGAAGTCTTGTTAGACTTCTCAGGGAGGCCACGTGCTGGCAACCGTTCTTAAAGTTGCTCACATATCTGTGATTTCCCACCCAAATTATTTTTCTGTATAGTGGTTTGAGCACTGATCATATATTTCTTCCTCCTTTTTTCCTCATGCATCTATCATGAACACATAGCACCAAGTTGGCTCTTAAACATTGTATAATAAACTAGAAACGACTTTTTGTCTTTCACATACTAATCTGAAGACAATCGTTTCAGAATCTTACTTATCTCCAAAACCATGATCCTGTATTATTTTAAGCTGACAACATTCTTTGTGATTGTAGGATTGTAGGTCTTTTTCCCTCAGAATCCTTCCAAATTGCCGTGGGGTACTTCGCACTAACAGTGTGTGAGGACTTGATCTGTGTACTGCATTTTGTCTTTTCACAGGAGCATAGAAATGCTTTCTTTCCCTGAAACTCTAAAAAGCCTTTAAGTGGTACTTTGCGTAAACATTCTCTATGACATTTACTTGAGCCGAGTATTTGCTGCTGCCTCTAAAAATAATTTAAATCTTCTTATCAATGCAATTTCATTGTGTGTTTATAAGCCTCCCTTGAATAATGTGTGATTTGGTTTCTTTATTTAGGATTTTGTTGTTTGTGAGCTACCTTCTGTCTGTTTCGAATGTATTATCTCTTCAGAAGTTGACTTTTTTTTTCTTAACCACACTCAGGAAGATATGATTTAAAGCTTCATGATCCATTACCTTTAATCCATTTTTAATATAAAACACAACAGCGCACTGAAAATGACTGTATTAACCCTATCTGACCGTTATCACTGAATGGTCTTAAGAGTCCTTACTTCTCATTGAGTAGGAACAAACTAGCCCATATCAGGGAGTCAGCATTCTCTTGGGGGTCTCCAGGAATTGTCAGCAGAACATGCATGACTGGCCCAGCCATAGCAGATCTTTACCATAAAAGAATTTGTTTAATGTTTCTGTTGGTTTCCCAAATTTTGGTATGTCATCCTTTACGAGAGGATGTGGAATCATTTTGCTCCCCTGTCCCTCCATTGCACATGCTCAGTACTGCCTAATCACACTGTGGCAGAGCCCTCTGGCGGGGATGCCAGCCATTCATCCATTCTTCGTCCTGGTGGTCATGTGTCCTGTGTCCTGTTACAGACCCCACCTTTAACCTCTCTTGCTACTAGGGATGGCTAGGGAGGGGTAATTGAAGTAGATCAATGGAGTGTCTGGGAAGGTTCTTTGAGACAACAATCTAATCAACATGCATCCATTTTGTTTCCATCTTTCTTCTGGCTTCCTCTCTAGAACATAAATATGATGGCTGCTTAAGGATAGAAATTAGACAATAAAAGTGTCTGAGGTTGGCGGACTATGTCTGTTAGGATTCAAAAGAACATCATATCAATCCAGGAATGTCCATATTGTACCAGTAGAAAAGTAGATAAATGTGTTTAGGCCCCTGTGTCTGGTATCTGATCAATAGTAGGCAAAGTCCCTAACACAAAATGTCTCATGTGTATGCTTTCTACAGTGCTCACTGACATTGCTATGCCTCGTGTTAAAGCTTTACATTGTGGAGTCCTTATTTTTGTTAGCACTCCTTTGGGTAGACCTGACAAACAAGTGTACTACTGTGTTTCCCCAAAAATAAGACCTAGCTGGACAATCAGCTGTAATGCATCTTTTGGAGCAAAAATTAATATGACCCGGTATTATATTATATTATATTATATTATATTATATTATATTATATTATATTATATTATTTTATTAAAGACCCAGTCTCATATTATAATAAAATAAGACCGGGTCTTATATTAATTTTTGCTCCAGAAGGTACATTAGAGATGATTGTATGGCTAGGTTTTATTTTTGGGAAAACATGGTAAGTTGGGTGGTTAGTTGAATCTCCTAAGGTCTCTGAGATGGTAGACTTATAATTTAAATGTAGATCTGATTCAGAAATTCACACTTCATGTTGTAATCAAATATTGCACATATATGCACTCCATTTTTGCCTATTTTATTATAATCTATTTTATGTGATTTAGCCATGTGGCTTAAAATGCCATCGTCTTACTTCATCTTTACCCTTACCTTCCTCTGATCGGATGTGCTTATCTTTATGAGTCCAGAGATGTTCCCATACAAAGGAAGATCTCCCTGGAATGTTGGTCTTATCACTTTCCCTCCCGACCTTGTACGACTCTCGTAGCTCATTTTTCTTTTCTTACTGGGTCAGCACAATAGTATGTCATATTCTTATTAATATATCAATGTATTTCGTCTGGAATGGCTTTTAAAATAATAACCATGATTTGTCTGATGAAATTATTTTTCCTTATTCTAAAAATGTATCATTCCTAATCCCTTTAATTTGTTCTGAAAATTCTCCTCAGTTCAGGCTATGGTTTTCTAGGACTATCATGTATAAAGTTACACAACTGAATGTTTCTCATTTACCTGACATGTGCTAATAAATACACACACATACAAAGAAACACACACATGTTCTCAGACTGTACTTCTAGCTGATTCCTAGCAGCATTGGCTGAAGCAGCAGCCTTCATCACTTATCCCATTATTTTCTTCTTAACAGCACTTACTGAAACTTCTGTATTAAACATTTGTCACTCAGCACCCCTTCCAGATTTTAAATTCTAGCAAAGCACTGATTCCATCACATCTATATGTTCAGCAAGTAGCACAGCGAGTGGTCATTACAGATATGCTCATGAAATGAATCATCATGAACATCTGGAAGTCTATATTTAGCCTTAATCTTTTACTGTGGACCCAGTGATCTCCATTTTACCAGTGACGGAACAACAGTGGAGAAGAGTGAAGACTGTTGCATAGTTTCAAGCAATTGAGATGCACACGTTCAGAATCAGAGTGTAGCTCTCTCTGTCTAAGACAGGCATGCTCGTTGAAATGTGCCTCCCTATTAACAGCCAAAGGGCACTTTCTCTCTGCTTGTCATGCTCCACACACTCCTTCAGCGGTGGCACCTGGCATGAAACTTGTTCCCTGTATCTTTTGCTTGGCTTCTCATCATTAGTACCTATTTCCTTCCACCCTCCTCTCTCTTCATCCTGAAAGAGTCATCAAAGAGCATCTCCCTGTGGCTCCACCAGCCTCTGTGTGCACTGCCATCTGCAGCACCTTCTCCTCCCGTCTGATGAACTGAATTCTTCACGTTTAGGCTTAAACTTTACTTGTACTTGGCATTCTCTCCTTCCTTTGACGCTCGGTGGGCAGTCTTCCCAAGTTTTTGATTTTTCGCGACTTGCTCACTTACATCTGTCCGGCGGCCTCATTATTTGATTCTGTAGGTGGTAATAGACAGGTTGCTCTTTAAAAGTGGTGGATTTACTTCATTCCCTCAGAGTTCTTCCCCATGGCCATTTTATTAAATCAGAGTACTTCACACAATCAGAGCATTTATAACAAAATGAAAGTCTCCATTACCCATTCTGTGACCTGGAGATAACCACCATTAGCTGTCAACTTTTTGGCAGTTACTTTAACATTTTTAATGCACGTGCGTTTCCTTTGGCATCTTGCAGGCAGGGCTGCCTCTCCCTCAGTCACCTCTCATATATTTCAGATTTTCTCCTTAAACTGTGGCTAGTTCCCTGGATATTTTCAAATTAAGTTTCCCACCTTGAGAGCAGTCCTGGCCATGACCTGCTCTTCTGGCCACACGGTGGTATAGCTTCCCCTCCTCCATGTTTATATGTCTATCTTGGGCCATATGCTTTTATATTAAGTAATATCCCCTAAAATATGACTTTTTAGTGAGTAATTACCAAGAACACGCTTTATAATCATCATCTCACAAACTTAAATTGTGTGTTTTTCCTCCTGAGGGAAAGAGACATGTCCTCTAGGTAGCACCTGTTCTCTGAGAAAGTCGCTTTTGATGTGGATTTAGGAGTGTTCTTTCTCAGGGGATAAATGTGTATCACTTAACTACAGTCCTGGACCTACAGTTGTTCCATAAGCCTGTGTCTATTTTCTCTATAAAGAATAGGACTCCTCAACATGTGCTTATAACTAAAATAGGCACCCCACCACCTACAGTAACAGTCCCAAATCCTGCCGAACGTCCTTAACCTCACTGTGTCCTCACCTGTGCATTTCCCTCTCCTTTCTTCATCAGAAGCCTCCTCCCAACTCCTCTATGGCTCCTACCGTGGGAAACCCGCTCTTTCCCTCCCTTCCACACACACCATTTCGTTCCTCCCCTAATGTCCTGCTGTGCACCTGCTCCCCTCGTGGCCAGATGGTCACAGAGCTGTCCTCCCCAGTCAGAGGTGCACACTCCCTTTCTCTGAGAAGCCTCTCTCTTCTAGCCTGATGGAAGAACAAGATTAATCGTCAGTATTTCCTCTTTGATTTTTCCTCTCTTCTCTCCACTCCTCTTTTCTATCTTTCTTTATCTCTTTACAGTGGGTCTTATTTTTTCCTGTTCTTCAAGGCCCCCATTTTCTGGGGAAAAAACAAAGCTTGGAGAAAGAAAAATCTTGACTTCATATAATCCAACAACTCCACATTTTCTCTGGTGTCATCACTCATGCAGGTCGCCATTCTGACCTGGTCACATTCCAACTTTCTCTTTCCAATTTGCTCTCAGTACTTGGTTCCCAACCTCCCCTGTCCTCTGACTTTCACCCCATGATCAATACTTGGCTCCCAAACTCCCGACTCCTCTGACCATCACCTCCCTGACCCCCTTCCTGGGGTGTACTGCTCAGTTTTGCAGGTCTTCACACCCATTGTTTGAGCTAGATGGCCTGGGAGTATTATGCAACTTTTAAGAAGCAGATGCAGGGCAACACTGCTTTACATTTTATTATTTGGTTTGCAGGATTACAATTTAAAAATTAAAACAAAGAACTGTCCAGCTATGGTGAATATAAGCAACTATTTTATTCACAATTTGTTGGAGTGCAAATTTTTAATCTCTACAGCTATATCATCAGTCTGGTCAAGTAGTAATATTTACACGTGAACATTTCTATTAGAACAGACAATTTCATGCTGAAATTTTCTCTCACATCTGCTTTCCAGCCTGATCAATTCAGCAGACTCTTCTTATGATGAGGGGCAATCATAAGAGAATAGTGTAGGGAAGCTTTTCACCCTTACTGGGCTGTAACTTCTAGAAATTTGTCTTTAAGTACAAGATACAAAGCACAAGGGGGAAAAAAGAATTCAATTTCAAATATCATGCCACTTTTTCCTTCTAACAGCCATGTTATTTTTCAGTCTTTTATAGGTACTCAACAGTCATTTGAAGATAAAATAGGCACATATTCAATTAGAAAATTTTTCTAAAATCTCCCTACAGTTACTTTATTCTCATGTCTTTTTTATTGTTTCTTCTGTTCCTTTGATGTGTTTATTTTTAAGACTCCTCTTTCTTCCAATTATAATTATCATTTCTAAGTTCACTTGTCACAATTGGATGACTGCTACATTAAATCAGCTGTCTCAAGTAAAGAGGTAATTTAGGATAGCTCAGCTATTTAAAAAAATACGTACAAAGAATCAAATTCTTCTTCATGTCTTTTAAGATGTTTGTAAAATTTTAAAGGCTGAAAAGTCAATTTATGATGATTATTCTCACTCCAAAATAATCCCTTTGAGCAAGCAGTTGACAAGTTCCCTGTGACTTTCTGTCATTACTAATGTGTTTTCTGAAGAGGATGTCACCATCATCTACCTTTCTTGTAGCAGATATGTATTAGCTTCCATGTTTTATACAAAAAAAAAATGTCATATAGAATATTACATTACAGAACAAGTGGGTATTTCCCCATAATTTATTTGAAAAATTTTAATAAATTTACTGGACGAGTGGGTATTAACCCAGAATTTATTTGAAAATTTAGAAGTCACTTTTGTTACTATACTTGTCACAATTGGATGTCAGCATTCTCTTAAAAAAAGTGGGGATTGATTTCTGAGCTACATATGGTATTTTACTGAAGTCCAAAGAAATAAGTGATTACGGACATTTTCATCTGCTCCATCAAGTTTTCTAATAATCCTGACTATATCAGTGATTTCCAGAAGCAAAATTGGGCTCTCGAAGTAAATGTGTGTTAGGCCCTGAATACCTGAAGACAGAATTTGGAATGCCCATGCTGGAATTGAGCCTATTCTCTATTTCACGTCCTCTGACGCTGAGGCCTCTCTAGCTCTCTCTCTCTCCGTGGTGTCCACAGGTTTCAAACAGAGCTCATATTCCTAAAAGGGTGCTTTAGACTGCAGTCATTAGGAAGATGTGAGAATCCATCCAACTCTGCCAGCTTTGAGGCTTAGTTTTAATCACTGTTAATGAAGGTAATGATTTAGTGGGTGGAAAAATGAGTATTAGAGAGAATGATTAGCCTCTCCATGACTTTCATAACCAATCTCCGCAGAATCGTATTTTCTGTCTCAGCTGATCCATTTAATTCCATGTTTGGAAATTGTCCCTGAGAATAATAAAGGAGTTTGAAAAATCCTCAAGCCTCAGGCACATTCAAGCTTTCTTTTTTAAATGTTATAAAAGTTTAGCATTATTTTCCCCCAAATCCCAGAATTATGTTAGTTTTTCGGTAAGGTTAAAAATAATATTCAATGCTAGAGGTAGGGGTTTCTACACAGTGATCAACTACCAATTTTCTTCTGACTCCTTAAGATGTTGAGAAAAGCAAATACAAGAAGCAAAACATGCAGGTAGTAGACACTCACTACGGACATAGGAAGAATTGATTGTAGACAGCTGCTTCTGTAATGGGGAGTAAGACCACAAGCCTCACCCTCTCCCTGCGGACCTCCCGCCAGCCTCACTGGCTGATTCTCAAGTGCTGAGAGATGCCTCATACAGCATGGTGATCACAGTTCAGGAATGACACACACAAGTCTGCACTTAATGCCTAATCGCTCCGCAAACAAAAAATGTTTGGAATCTCCATGAAGGCCCAATGTTTGCCTAAAGCGTCCTGCTTTTACTGTCACCTTCAGGGTTGCCTTTTCATGGGAGAAAGAGGCATTCCCCAGAGGTGGGTACAGACTCTAACCTCAAACCACCTTTTTGATTGACAAAACTGGGAAGTGACAAAAGGAAGTGACTGTGAACCCACGGCTGTATTACATTAAAGAGGAAATGGTGACAGTGTGTTTGCTACAGAGCTGATTGTCTGTCCTGGGATGGATAGGGTTTGAATGAAAGAATACATGTCTATAGGCTTTTAAACTGGCTAACTTTGTAAAGGCAATTCTTTATTAAGAAAATGCATTGCTCATTTGGGGGAGAAAAGCTTCGCACATCTGTAATCATGTTAATATGTAATAAGTGTATGTACGTATCACGTTAACATGCATTAATGTGAGTATTTCTGAGAATATGGAGAGCAATTCCAGGCTTGTTTAATACCAGGGAAAACTCACAGTTTTAATGTGGGACACATTGATATGATGGATAAAATGTGTGTTGGAATAAGGAAGTAAATTGCATTATTATTTTTTTAATGGTGTGTGATCGAACACAGAAAAGGCAGCTTTGGGACTTTAAGAAAAATTATGTGAAATGCCTTTCAGGTCTAAATCTGTATTCTTCAAAAGAACAGGCTCCTCACTCCCCAGCCTCAGAAGGACTAAACTGCCGCAATATAAGGGGGACAATGGGGACCCATCCAGGTGCTTGGGGAGCAGAGGTATTGCTCAAACACGTAGTAAGTCACTATTTTCAAGAAGAGTCCTTATTGCAGGTTATCTTCTGGGTATTTCTGGAGCCTAGAGGAAGGGTAAAAAGTGTGAATACTCTTTCTGCCAGGGTTTGTTTCCTCCCAGAGATTGGATGTTACGGGGAACAAACTGTTAAGTAAAGACCGCTGCTTCTAGATGAGGTCAGTATATAAAGGACCTGTTGAAGTTTGCACGGAAGCCAAAATAAGAGAGACACTCTGTGTCCTTACAGCTGGGAAGGGCGGGCTAGTACGCCTTACTACTTCATTTTGGAAAGCCGCTACTTGAATCTATGAATGAGATTTTTGTTTCTCAACCTTAAATAAAAATGCAACGGTCCATGAAGTTTACTGGTCATACAAACTGAGCTCCAATGAAAAGATCGCAGATGGTAACATTTCTACCCATAGGAATTTATCATCTGTGGTTCCAGTGGAAATCGGAGACAGTTTTATCATTATGTATGTCTTTCTTCCTGAGTTTCTAAGTAGTGAAAACATACACTCTCATTGTATTCTTTCACTGGTTATAGAGTTGCCTAGAATACAAAATTGAGAATGCCAGTATGGCTATTTAATATATACAAGATAATTTACATATGTTACACACACACATACACAAACAGAAGTGTCCTTGTTTTATATTAAACTCTCTAGACCACTAACATGATTGAGAATTGCTTTTAATTGTATTTCACTGTATCTTTGGAGAATGTCAGAACCTCTTCTCCAAAGATACAGTGGAGAGCTGTGCTGCTTAAATTTTGTGATTGGACTCATGAACTCTCAGTTACATTCAAATATGTGAAATTTCTCCTGTCTTGGGTCTTTGCCCACGGCCAGCTATCCGCACGTCTCACCTGTCCACAGAGAGCCTGTCTCTGAATGTTCATCTAAGGCTATCCACTCCTCACCCCCCTTTCCGAATGCACAGCCAGTTATTCTCTATAATTCTGACCACCCCATCCCTTCATCATCTGCAGTCCTCTCATTTCTTCTGTGTATCCTCATCTCTAGCTGACCCAGTCCAGTTCCTTGGCTTTGAGTGACTCCCGAGTCTATCCCTGCAGCCCAAACATCAGTCATGAACTTCAGGACTACAAACGGCCGACCTGACATTTCTGCATGGATGTCTCATGAGCATCTCCAATGTCACAGGCCCTGACATGAGCAATTCCTAGTCCTCACTCGGGCTTTCCAGTCTCAGTGAATGGCGGCTCCATCCTTCACTTTGCTCGGAACCAAACGTTTGAAGTCATCCTACGTTTTCCTCCTTCTCTGGCACCCCTGGTCCTATCTACTAAGTACAGATGCTCCCAACTGCAATGGTTCAACGTAGGCTCTTTGGCTTTTTGACGGTGTGACGAAAGCAATACACACTCAGTGGAAAACGTACGTCAGATTCTGAATGTTGGTCCTATCCCGGGCTGGCGACATTCGGTACTGTCCTGTGCTCTTGTGTGATGCTGGGTATCGGTTGCTGTAGAGCTGCCCGTCAGGCCACAATCCCCAGGGGGAGCAATCACTACTCGACAGCGTGCGGTGAGGCCTGCGATTTGGGGGGGTACTGTACTCAGTAAGTTACAGGAGGTAGTGCATGCTCTCTTGTAAAATACGGTTTGTGTTAAATGGGTTTGCCCACGTGTAGGCTAATGTGAGTGTTTGAGCACAGTTAAGGTCAGTTAAGCTACGCTGGGATGTTAGGTGCGTGACGTGTGTTTAAGGCATTTTCAGCTGAAGGTGTTTTCAGGTTACGATAGGTGCATCTGGATGGAACCCCCTCGTAAGTCAAGGAACAACTCACATCCTTTTTTTTTCCGTATCTCACTTTCTTGAAACAAGGATGGCAGTTTTTAGCTCATCGAGATTATAAGCATGATGTACATTTTTAAATCTTTTTCTAACGCACATATGACAAATCATATCATAGACAACTCAATTCTCCAAATCTGTTTAATGTGGATAAATTGAGTAGACTAGACACATGAATCAAGCATATTATTTTTAACATCTAAATTTTTCTGTATGTTGGGTTTATGTCAAGTTGGATTTTAAATTTTCTTAGTTGAAAGGAATTGTATACATTTTATCCCTAGTATTTTGACAATGTATGTAATTTAAAAAGGCAGCCTTCAGAAATTGTGGGACAATAACTTTGCTGTATGGGTAAAATTGCATGGGGGGCACAAAGCACGACAGTCTTGGGGTGCGCGTGGGGAGAGGTGTGATCTCTCACACTGCAGTGAAATCTCGCTCGGCATTATTTCCTTTAGATTCCAGTTGTGAATTAGATGATTCTATCATGCATCTGTTTCAAAATTTTTGGATTACGAAAGTCAGTCAAGTTCTCATGATCACACTTTATCTCTTAAAACAGTAATAAGAATGTGGTTATTTTTAGAATATAATTGTCTAAGGAGATATAACTAACAGAACTCTAGAATTCAGTTGAACAACTGCGTCCGCTCCTTTAGGGGAAAATGCAAAACCTTTTGCACTGGCAGTAAAAAAACTAAGTTTGTGTGTGTGTCAATCTATATGAGAGACACGAGACAACATATATATTTTAAAAGGATAATACCAACTTGTACTTCTGTGAATGTTTGTTATTAGATCCTTTAAGTAATCTCCATGGAAGATGCCCTTTAAACAACCCAAATGGGGCTCAGGCTTTTGTATCCACCGTAGAAGGAGTCTCTTTCCCACGACACAGGTACACTAACAATGGATGGCTGTCCTTCCTGAGCATGGCTTTTCAGAGTATCCTCATCATGTTCCGAGTTCTACTGAAGGAGAGTAAAAAATATCACAAGATTAAACTGCTTTCATTAGCGTGTCTCTGTACTTCTGCTCTTGGGTATTATAGAGAAGTCTAAAACTGATTCCTTAATTCTAGAGCAGACTAAGTAATAACCCCAGCAACAAAAATAATAACAGATACATGCAGCGTGATCGCTGTCTGTCTTCTAGGGGATTCGCATATGAAAACTCATTTAACCTTTGCATACCTTTGAGGTAGGTGCTATTATTTTCACCGATTCGATTCTACAGACAAGGAGACTGAGTCTCAAGAAGTTAATTCTTCTCCCTGGACTCATGCGCTTGCTAAGCAGCAGGTCTGGGACTCCAGGCTGGCTGGTGCAGGCTGGCTGGTATTCCCTCATTGCTTCGTAGTGACAAGAGTTGGATTTATAATAGATTGCACCACCAGCCCCCATTCCTCTGCCCTCCTCCTTCCTCTTGCCCCAGGTTTCTAAAGAAATGTGTTGGTTATAGGCATCAAGCATGAGCCTGATATCACGAGAGAGCAGGACCATTGAAACACCTTCCATCCCACTTTAAGGGACAGAAAGGACATTACACCTGGACAGTGTCTGGGAGTTACATCTTACAAGAAGCACAGGGCGTTTCGCACCTGCTCCTGGTCTCTGGTCTCTGACCCTCATTGTCCTGAGCTTTTCCTTTCACTGTGATTAGGAAAATCAGCATGTGATGTGACCCAAAGAAAGTGAGATGCCTGGGTTGGGGGCCAGTCCACAGCTGTCATGTAAGCCAGGAGAGTAGTTTTCTTTCAGTTTCCCCCAGGTTAATTGAGGTATAATTGACAAATAAAAACTGTGTATATTTAAAATGAACAGCTGGATGCTTTGATGTGTGTTTCTGTTGTGAAACAGTTACCACAATCAAACTAATTAACGTGCACATGACCTCCCATAGTTACCATTTTCTGAAGTTTCGGTTGTGCAAAGTGAGTAAGCTCCAGAAACATAATGTACAATGAGGTGACTAGTGAACAAGCCTGCATGTATCCTTGCAGTTTGCTAAGAGGAGTGTGGTTTTTCTGATCATTTGATGTAATATCAGGATATTGGAGAAATGTATCCTTGCAGTTTGCTAAGAGGAGTGTGGTTTTTCTGATCATTTGATGTAATATCAGGATATTGGAGAAATTGTAGAGGAATATGTATTCCTTAGACACCTGTTTTGAAAACCCAACCATTTTGTTGCCTCACAGAGACGCAGTGATGAAGTGATGACTTGTTGAGTTAAAGTCTCAGTTAACTAGCAGGCAGTCTGAAAGGAAAGTCACTACAGAATACCCTAAGGACGTTACTCCCGTGACACATTTACGATTTAGATTTCAGGCCTTTCCCTGTTCTTAGAATAACCTGCATGACTGGCATTCATCTCAGCTCCCTGTGCAACTCTGTCCTTCTGACACAGGTGAGCACAGGAAGTACGCAAGTGCTTTAGAAATGATCTCATTCGTTCGGTGGGTCCTTTCATCCACATGTGACCGAAGGGGAAGACATACATTTTCTTTTTCCTGAAGGATGTAAAATACTTACTCCACCTCAGGGAAAATATTGAATGTCCTTGAGACGTGAATAAGTTCATCATATCCTTACATCTTTTACAAATGCAAACATGGGGAAGGCTCGTAGGTAGGAACTGACCAGAAGTGATGCACTGTCTACGTGAGAATTTGTCTACAGAGTCTCGGTTCTAAAGGCACTTGTAGATATACATTACGAATTTGATTTAACCTGTACGAACCTGGGAAATTATTTAGGCAGTGCTATGTATTTACTTTTGTCCAAACCCATCTTTCTTTTTATAATACATTCTATATATATATATATATATATATATATATATATATATATATATACATATATATATATGTATATATATACACATATATATATAATGATATATAATGATATACGTATATAATGGTATATGATATATATATGTGTCATATATTGTATATTATATATGATATATAGTATATTTTATATAATATACTACATATTCATAATTCTCTGTGTGAGTGGCTCTAAAATTTATTTTTCTCTTTCCCTGACTAAAAAATTGCAGATGCTTTTTAGAATAGAAAGCCTACCTGTATATTAGAAGAGATTTAAACACACCACAGACGGGAACATTATGATGTTGCCTCTGAAGCCATTTATGGTGCTCAGTTTCTAAAGGGAAAGGGTATTGAATTGGCACCAACCCAGCGACTTTCCAGGGCAATGCCCCAAATTGCTCCTCCTTCTGGAAAAAGAAGAAAATGAGGTCAAGTGTCATCTTTTGATATACTGCTTACAATGAATCATGGTTTAGCATACAGCTTTTTGGTTTTTTGAAAGAGAGGCCATTTCAATTAGCAGACATACCTTCCAATCATTTAAATACTAGTACAAGTGAATATAAACATAGAAAGAAAAATAAAAGGAAGAAATGCAAGGGAACCAAGGAAAATTTTCAGCTCAGAAATAAAATTCAGGCAGGTACAATGACCACAGTAAGCATGGATGCAAAATGTTAATAGGAAAATGGGATTTGAAGGCAAAATTAAAACAGAATTAAGAAATCTCGTCAACAGTGAGGTGAGGTGAGGTTATTACTGCTGAGAAACTAATGAGGGCAGCTGTGGAGTTTCAGCACTGAGAAGAAACAAAATACCATGAACCAAAAATGAAATACATGTACTGAAAGTAGGCTTTTAGAAATGTTTGCAAATGCACATTTAATAATACAAACTGTACCGATTTTGTTTTGTGCATGAATATAGAAGGACAACTTTAATGCTACGTTTGCTAATACAGAAGGGCCAAAATGCTCAGTGATAACATAGAAACTGATATCCTCGTCGGTGCTTTGAAGCTCGCTCTCTTCAGGGGGCATCTACCAAATCTACAAGATCTAGAACCATTCGTATAAAGATATATTGAGTTATTCATTGTGTTTGGCAGACTATGAAGAAAATAGGTTCAGAAGATAGTCATCTGACTGAACATAATTTGGTAACTTTCAAATAAGCAAATCTTTGCATAATTTGAAATATGGAATCAATTTGCATCGTAGACTTTATAGCAACTTCATTGTCAGCAACCGCATGCCGTGTGTGTGTGTGTGTGTGTGTGTGTGTGTGTGTGTGTGTGTGTGTGTGTGTGTGTATAGAGAGAGCCAATATGTACGCACATTTTAAGAAAGGAAAGAACTGTATTAAAATTGTAATACTCAATATATACCAACAACAAAAGATGAATGCAAGTCACGTTTGACTTCTGCGGTTATAAGAGGTGCTCACAGTGGTTTCCATTGGCATACAGACCCTTCTGATTACGGTGTACTACTGCTTGAGCAACGTTGACCAAAGTGTCCACTTGGAACCATTAATTTTTGGCCCCCTGGTGTGTGTCCTCAACATTCCTAGCATGGTCCTTGCTATTGCAAATGGCTTGGTGAGTTCGGTGAACTCATTACTAAACATTCAATCCTGGAGAGCCTCCTAACAGTGGTCACTTACAAAGTGGCACACTTTCCATCCGTGTGTCTCATTCGATTTTGTTCTGTTCATTCACAACCTCAGACACAACATTAGACAGAGCAGTCATTGCGTTTGGCGTCCTGTCCTGAGTGGGCAGAGCCATGGGAGTGAGCTAGAGAAGGACCTGTCTGCTGAGCTTTTCCAGCAGAGAGAAGAGGCCTCAGACATAGTTAACTGAACCCAACACCTGAAAAATAGGAGCCAAAGCTATTTACATTTTAAAGATTATAATAATTTTAAGGAAATTTGTTCATTTCCTGTTATAGTTGTCAAATCATGGAAACTGTGTTTTTCAAAACCCCTCTTCCCCTCAATATAGGTAACAAATCAAGGTGTTTTTCAAGATTAATGGCGCCTTTGAATATAGATCTCTTAAAATCTGTGATATTCACTTGTGTTTGAACCAAATCCTGAAGAATTGAAAGGGGTATCGTGTTTTGGTAATTTATATGAATGCAATAGAGAATCTTTAAGATAGTGAAAAAGCTAACTTCTTTCCTATCATTCTCTTGTGAAGTCCTAAAACAAACCCTAAAATGGTATTAGCATAATTCATATCACTATAAATAGAACACTTGCTAAAACTAAATAAGAAGGGCCATTTAGTTAGAATGTTGAGGCATGAGGTTAATTTAATAAATATGATTGCAGGACCTGACAGAAGAGGGATACTGTTGGCGAATAACAGCTGGGTAAAATATTTTTATTAAAAATTAATTTTGTAAGAAAATGAAAGACAAAGGGTGCGTTTTTTTTTTAAATCACAAGAAAAATGTAGGCTCCATTCACCTAGAGAAGTCATCCATAGTTACTATTTAATTTTTCCTAGTAATAAGATTCAAAAAACCGACAGAATTACAAAGATTTAAAATCCAAGTGTATGGATTAAAAACTCAGAGAGCAATTTCCTTTCTGCCCCATAATTTTTCAGTTTGTTATGAGCATCTATTAGTAAGAGGAAATATAAGTTCCATTTCTTTTGATGGCTTTTTTTCCCCAAGCTTCATAACAGGCCTGAAAACTTGAATATAAAGCTCTCTACTTCTTAAATTACACAGTACTTGATGGAGTTTCAGACAGTATGCCCCATTTCAGTTTTTAGTTAGAATTACATGTCAGCCAGAAATAGTTATTTTTTTCTTATTTTTCCAGATGGCCAAATGGAAAGATCTAAATGTGTGTTGGTAATCCTTGTCAGTATTTAAAAATCTATGCATTGTGAAATGTCCATTATACATAATTCAGTTATCATGCAACAATTTGTATATGCATATAGTTTATACATATATATGCATATAAAATGGAAATTTCCGTACATGTTTTATATAATATATATAAAATATCTATGTAAAATAACTTTCTATGGAGAAGAATAGTGCCTTATTATCCCATTAAACTGATAATTAGTCTCTGCCTTCCCTCTTGTCTATGCTAAGCAGTGCCTAGCCACAGCTTTCACAGAAAAGCACAATTTTATAACAAGAAAGTGCCTGTGGAGTCATTCGCCTCCTCTCTCTCTCACTCTTTTCGGGAGACTGAAGTGTGCAGAGATGAGTGCCTTTCCTTCTGTGCGCGCCTTTTCCTGCTCTTGCCCGGGCCAGGTGAGTGAGCGTCCTTCAGCTGTTTACCTTGACCTTGGCTGGTCTCCTGAGCTCAGTGCTTCCTAACAAGGGACTCCTCCAAGTGGGTGGGGGCGGGGCAGTAATGAACACGTTCATATTTTATTCCATTTTGTAATGCAAGTTTGGAAAGTGAGAAATGAAATGGTTTCCATACGAAATAGCAGCATTAACATCTTGGCTGGTAAATATACTTGAAAGAGAGACTCCCATTTGCGCAAATCCATGGTTTCTGACTGGTGGGGGTGGCGGTCTGGGGAATAGGGCGAGTGAGTGTTTGAGGTTTATGTTAATCAAAGGTGGGCCCCCGTTACAAATGGAATTTGTACTGATTTAGATGGTCTGGGCTTTGATGCCATGATAATGATTCCTCAAAATTATCTTCAATATGAGGAAAAAATTATTCACTCTCAAAACTTTTTCCTTCATTTCTGCTAGTGATATTATGTGAGTATATATATATATATATATATATATATGCATAATTTATTTTTATTTTTTAGTGAGTTTTCCTGACTATGTTTTGATCCACTTTGTGGATGTGAATGTTCTCCTTTTGTTTGCTTCTTTTCTTTTCTTTTGTGGGGGGGGGGCATTAATCCAATTTCCTAAATATATTTAACATTTTACATCACATATATGTATTTATTTCGTTCTGGCACTGCACTATACTCCGAGATATAATACCAACCACAGTTGTACAGTTTGTGCCTGTAGGACGTTGATGATTGGGCAGGGAGGAGGGACAGGTAGTCACAGAAGTGGACATATCATTTCAAGCTGAGACAACTGCCTTGAGGGGGGAGTTATGGATCTGAGAGCATTCCGCAAACTTGCTCCTGCACTTGACCCATGACCTGGAAGAGAGAGAACTGGCTGGAACATCCCTTCAGAGAAATCTTTCCTGTGTTTGTGACATTTGACCCAAAGCTAAAATAGTTAAACCTCTTAGCACAGAAACTTTGTCTGTAATAGAATACGTAACTAAAAAAATGTATTTTTGTTCTGTAATTTCCAAAGCAGAAATTGTCACCAACTTCCTCAAACACTCAGGTTCTAAAGTTTCAATTTAAATAAATAGCCTGGAAATAATACCTTAGGACAGTGATGAGTGTAAACATTTCAAAATAATTACACAATAATATCTATGATGTTTATGGGTGACACACAAACGTACTCCTCTGACTTCTGTGGCTTGCTGTCTACAACATTTAAAGGGAGGCTACATTTTAAAGGTTAGTAAACGTGTATGGAATTACTTCCCCCCTTCGAGTTCATGGACCTGGTGAATTCTATCCAAGGACAACTTCAGCTAAGTAATCCCGGTGGAGAAAATTTCATGATCCTTCTTGGCTTAGTTTTACCTAAATAAAGAGCCTCGACAATCTTCGTTCAATCTCTAGAAAGTCATCTCCTGTGAAGCCTGGGACATTGTGAATCGTTTATTCATGTGTATTTTTACACTTGGAAGGGCAGTACGAAAGGTAGAGATCCAATACCCCATGCCGTTGAAAATCATACATGAAACCCTATTTTCCGAATGCTAGAATCTTCGTTTCTAAGATTACCAAATTGTAGGAGAGGCTTCCAGTTATATTTTATTTCAAAGTAGATTTATTCAATTGAAAAACTACCATAAGTTTCAGAAACGTTATAAGACATCGGGTCCTTTTAAAGAGAAATTGTGTTTTATTTCTGAAGACAACTGTAACGCTATTTTACCATGTGACATAGAACTTAAAACCTGAAGATATTCACTAGTAGAATAGCATTTATTAAGATCCTGTGAAATGCTGAGTACTGTGCTATATATAGTTACACCTCACAGCATTCTGCAAGGTCAGATGAATGAGCCATATTATATAGATGTGGAAACTGAGGCTCAAGTTTTTCCGGCTATGGTGGTGATTCTCTTAGTGTGAAGGCATTTGATGGAAGCCATGCCTTGGGGCCTACAGTTAATTCTGTTATAGGAAAGAACATAGGCTGCACAAAATCTCATGGCCACAACACAACTCCTTCTCCCCATGGGGCACACTCTGGATGCAAAGGTCTTCTGGAAGGAGGAAGCTTCACTCCAGTCGATTCTTTCTGGAAATGGCTGGAAGACACTCCTTTTCAATTTCAAGTCTCTACCGTTAATGTAAATGCTTCAAGAGTACTGGATGCTGTACTTGGTTGTTGATGATTCATTTGCATTTGTTTGAATTTCATTGAAGGACTTATGGCAGAGGCCCTCACATGCCTGGCCACTATCTGTTTTACCCCCTAGATGTAGGGCCAGGTGTGGTGAACTTGTTAGGAGGCCCAGAAAGTTGGACGGAGGTAGGAATTACGCCTCCTGGCCGTTCCTCTTCAGTCTCCTTTGCTCAGTTCAGCTAGACACAAGCTCTCAGTATGAAGCATTCTCTCTTTCTCTCTTTCCTCACCCTCACTGTTGGCTGCTTCCATCATCCACTTGGATGAACATACTGTTTGTAGGCATCAAAGTCTCACGTGTAGAACGTCACTCAAAACCTTGTCTCTGGGCCCCAAATTGGCAAATGTTACTTCATAATTATCTTTCGCTCTTGGATGAACTTTTTTTTTTTTAAGCAAACATATTAAACCCCTATCTCAAGTTATTCTCCCTTATCAACTTAGTCATGAAAATCATATATTAGGAATCTTTTTTCATTTCCTTTTATTCATCAACAATCCTGGCAGTTCTAACACCATAAGGTTTCTGAACATTTGCATTGTCTCCATTTCCACTCCCAGAAACTTATTCTTTTATCCCCAAATTCGTTCATTTCAAGAAACGTTGGTACACGTACTCAGGAGATACCAGACACTGCTCTAAACACAAGGGATTCAAAACTGAATCCCTTCAAAATTCAAAAACAAACTTTGATTCTCATGGAGCTTATAATAAACATTTATTGATCACCTTCTATTTGTAGAATGCACAGCAATAACTCTATTGGAGGGAATATATTGACAGGATACTTTGTTCTCTGTGGAAAGGTCTATTACTAATTATTCTCATTTCTTTGAACATAACCAGGTAGAATCGAAGTCCTGTTAGTCATCTGTTAGACATTTACAGCGTTTGTACTGTGAGTTGCAGATCTTGACTTGCATGTTAGCTCTCACTCTCCCGTTATTACCAAAATTCTGTGTCATCTACGATAACTCTCGGTATCATACTCCTTTCTCTGTTGGTTACATGAGTGCTTCAAAATAACTTGTGCTGTTGAATGTTCTCAAAATGTGATGTTAAGAAAATGATTTTAGGATTGATTTAAAGTGTCAGTCAACCTAGAAAATATGCCAGGTTTCACTGTTTGAAATTAAAAAAAAAAAAAAAGCCACCTTTAGAAAAAGAAAAAAACACACACTTAGATAAATATCTTAACATAATTATTTCTCTTTTGTTCTGGCAAGCATGTGATTTCACAACCATTAGGATTTTGATGAATATGACATTTTCTTTCTTTTCACTAAGATGAAGAAGCTAGTGATTTGATAAACTCATTTAAAACTATTTTCTCTAATTTTTTCCCCACTAATTTTCAATATAATTTGAGTAGTTCTGGAACTGATGGAGCAAACAATAAATTAATCTAAGTAGATGATTAAAATGAGTTTAAAACCTTAAGACGTTGAATTTTTTTGACTTGAGGAAAATACCATAAATTTAATTTTTATCTAGATGTTACTACATGAGATATACTTCTAATTAATAACATGATGTTTAAAGTTTCTTCACGATGATTTTATTTTCCAAAATACACAGGATATTGACGTAGGATATGCATATGATCACTAAAGGTTTTGCATATAATATTTTTTAATTTGAATATTTTAATAGTCATTTCTTCATGTATTAATACTTGCATTGACCAACTGGTGAAGCTTTATAAGGTATCTTTTCAGGGTGAGTTGCTGTTTTCACAAAAAGTGTATACACTCTAACCCAATCTATTTACGTGAAAAATACAGCTTTTCCAATTTTATAAAAGGGAAAGTTGTGGCAGAAGTTCAGCAGCCCATGGCCTAGTATTGATATAACAAAGTAAAACAGAACTTCTCCCCCTACATCAGTTCCTTAAGTATCATTTATAATAGAAACATCATCTTATTTATTTTTTAGTTTCTTTAGCATGTTTCCCCCTAGAGCCTGGCAAGTATGCAGAGCTTCCTAACTGTCCGTTGAATGAATACAGACATCGAGAATGAACTTGCTGTGAATCATGACATTTGCGAATGACTGTCTTTTATTTTTTTAAATATACTGGACATGTTTGTGAGTAATGAGAAGGGGATACATATGACTTTCTGACTTTTAAAGATAATTGCTAAAGTACAACATGGTCGATGACATATCATTTGATTGGACATTCTATTTTTCTAATTTCCTTTAATTTTGTTTCTACCATCTCCTCATAATGCCAGCAAGTTTAGTAGATGCAAATATGAACATGCTTATATTCTGTTTTTATTCCCATTTGGTTATTCATTTATTTGTTTGTTTGTTTGCGATCTAACAAACATTAAGGTAAATGCTAACGGGAAGTAAAGCATTAAGTTCTCCAGAGCTTTATCTCCACAGATGTTTTAGCTGCCTCCCAAATTTAGGGACTGCCACCCTGGTAGAACTGGTGCAAGAAAGCTCTTTGGTGCTTACTCCCCCTCCTGGCTGAGTTCCATATTGCAGTCCAAGGTCTTTCTAGTATAAATCCATTAACTTAGAAAAGCTTCCAGCCCAATCGAGTAGTCCCAATTTTCTATTGGTATCTTCTTTATGTTCCAGTTCTCTTTCATTAAGAAATGGCTTAGCATTCTGGTAGACTTGTTGTTTTCTGGATTCAAACAAACCAATGTTAAAGTAGACATTATGCAATTTAAACATGCGTATTGTTTGATGACACTCATTTAAACAAAATCCTCTTAGAGTAACTTTCAAAGGCCCCTTGGGACCAAATCCAGATTAGAAGCAGTGTTGCTTTAAGAGATGCAAGGCCAATGACGATGGCATTTACCGTGACTGGGGGCGTACTACGTGTTGGAATTATACTAAACACTTTTCTCATTGTGCCACTTCATGCTCACAACCAACCTATGCGTATGTTCTTTTTAAAAATTATTTTATTGAGGTATGATTCATAACAAGCTGTACATATTTACTATATGCACCTCAGTGGGTTTGAGAGAGGTATCCACCCATGAGACCAAGTTGTAACATCACGTCCCACTTCCCAGATGAGAATAATAAAATGTAGAGGTGACCTGACTTCCCCAAGTTCTCACAACCAGTAAGTGGAGGAGCTGAGGGCCAGCCAGCCCTGCCAATGCCACAGCCAGGACCAGAGCCAGCGAACCTAACTCTTCTGGACCAGGAAGATTGTCCTGGCTGTGATGAGAATTGCCTCGCCAGGCGATTCTCAACAGTGGCTAATGTTTCCTGCCTTTTTCTTCGTATTTTAACAAATCTCTGCATTCACCACATTGCTGAATCACATTTTCCATGGTAACTACTAGCTATTTTTTTGCTTGCAAGAGTGAATAATTTCTTTCCATCTTTTTTTTTTTTTTGGTCTACATTATTTTTCTCTCTTAAGCTGCCCCCCCCCCACTCTTTTGCTAGAGTCAACCTGAAAAGGACGTTTGTCACAGCTTCAGGGGTCCCTGGGTTAATTTTACTTAGTGGAAGCCAGGTATTAGCAGTCTCTCTTCTTTAATAAGTACGTGCATTTACAATAAAATAGCTAAAGTGTCTCGTATGTCTAAAAGCCATGATGTCTACAGCGTGCATAAGCTTAATTAGAGTTATATTTGGAAGAACTGGGGGATATATTTTAATTAGATCTCTTTGAAAATATTTCTTCTCACAATGTTGTATTCACACACAAGTCCTCAGGTACTGTATTTATAACTTGCCTCAACGTCAGGAAACAGAAGCACATTTCTAGATGACTAAAATGATGGATAATATGTGATGTTAAATTCCTCTTCTTTTATTACCATCAGCAGAAGCTGAGTGAAGTGTGTGGGCCTCGAAGTACTATTTTTTGTAACTTTCTGTGAGTGTATAATTTTTTCCAAAAATAGGTTTTAAAATCTGTTTTTTTTTAAAGAAAATAATCATAAATGTAAAGGTAAAGATATTCAGGTCAGGAAAAATGTGTTGTTTCAGTTTTACCTAACTGAGAAATAACTGAAACAATTATAATCATAAATAACTGAGCAAATAAAACAAAAAGTAGCATATCTGAACAAGCTCATTAGAAATCGGCATTATTATATATTTGTTTTTTTTTAATTAACAAAAGATATCAGCAGAAGATGTTTCTGAGCTAAGTAATACACTTGTGAAAAATTTGTGTTAAATTCTTATATAAAACCCCCTATGTCTTTCATGATCAAAGCAAAGCTATGACTCCCAGGTAATTTAAAGTGCAGTTTTCAAAAACAGTTTTGTGCATGTGGGTTTGGGTCAGAGAAGTAACTGAGGAAATGACTAGAATGCTGGACCAAATCGTCCAAAACAAAAAAGGTTTTGAATATGAAACAGAAAGGAGATCCCATCCTAACTCCCTAGGGATGGCAACATTTTCTCTATTTTTAAGGCACTGGCGGGCTTAATCCTGTCTATCCCCTGTCTGAAAAGTATTTGAGCAACTAACAAGGAACTCAAAAAGAAAACACTTTGTTTATTCCAAGAGGTAATTTTTTCCTTAAAAAAATACACACATAAAAAAACAAAAAACGAACAAACATAAAACAGCTTGCTAACTGAAGTCAGTCTAGTGTTAAGAGAAAGGTAAAGTCTTCAAAACTTTCCCTTTGATGTTCTCCAATTAAGTGCTTATACCTGCTTAATCTCTTAATGTCGAGAAGATCAAGATTTGTTTGATCAACACGGGAAGATGACTTTGAGGATGGAGAGGCTTGTAAAGTTAAACCACAGCATCGCAGCCCTTTGAAGATGGAAATGTCTTGTAGGTAACTAATTGGAAAATTCTGTGATAGCTAGAATACCAAATGCATCCCTGACGAATTTATTGTGGATCCACTAAAAGAAAAGATTTCTCAGGCATAAGACCGTCATGGAAATGCATGGAAAACAACAACATAATCACCTCTGATTATGCAGTAGCATTAGGAGTTCGGACTCCGGGGTGGGTGTCCTGCTTCATATCTGCTCTCCACATCTCAGTAGCTGTTGGTTTTGGGTGAATCCTTTCACGGCTCTATGCCTCAGTGGCCTGCACCATTATACGGCTATAAGGGTGACACCTATGTCCCTGGGTTTTGTAGCTAAATGAGTTAATGTATGTAAAGGACGTGGTAGAGCATCTGGCATCAAAAGATGCTAAACCCACTTTTTAATGATTGCATTTTCACAACGTACTCCCTGTAGCAAGTACTAAGTCATCTGATATTACGGTTTGCCTATGTTGAAAAATCAGTTTTTGTATTCCAAATGCAATTCTTTGGTGGCCTGTTACCCTGACTGTCCCTTTAGGAAAAGATTCTTCTCCCTTTTCAGCATAAGACTCACATAGAAAATTAGGAGAACACTAAGTCTAACCCTGTGCTGGGGAAATCCTATTGCACCTTTTTTGACTTTTATTTAGATCTATACCATTCATAAAATACTCAGTAGGTTTTATTTCAATGTAAGGTACTTAACTTCCGAAATTTTTGTCCATCCTCTTTATGTATCTCCAGGATCACAGCAGACACTCAAAAACACATGTTGAAGGGATGCTGTTGTCTGAGGGAGGTTCTTCTGGCTGCTCAGTGTCTGAGCAACTTGTGGTATCGATCTTAAGAGGGTACTCTGCGCAGCATCTGAGAGGCATCTTCCCCATTTTCTTCTTGCCTGTCTTTTCCTTTGTTCTTACATTCAGGCAATGATACACCAAATCTTCCATCCAACTACGTTTTTCATCACCAAACCCATGATTATCACTGTAATTCATTCATGAATTACACAGGCTTTTTTTGAGAGAATCTCAGGCAATGAGAGAAGATCTAAGGCATCAAAAGTCTCAAAAAAATTCAAGAAGTCTCTAGAACAGAAGACTGTGCTATCATCTTCATCTATTAATCCAATTTCTAGTAGGTATTTACTTGCACCTACCTGTGTGCTGGTCACGGAAGGAGGGGGTCACTCACATTTCATCATGTGCCCACCATTTGTTGAGCAAATGTTTGTTGAGCAAACATGATACGATGGATTCTACGACCAGAGTCAAGTTTACTCTTTCTGGACCAAGTTTTTATTAATTTGATGAAAGTTTCCTTTTCTTTCACTACACTCTGCACTTTGCTGGTTGTAGCTGTTTGAACCAGAATTGCATCTGTTTGCCTCCTCCACAGGAGCAGGAAATTGTGGTGTGGCTGAGACCCGGTGACAGCAGGGGCTGCACGTATGGCCCTGAGGGCATCTTGTTTCACCAAGGAGCAGGGCCACAGCACGGAAAGGAGCGTGGGGTAAAGCCCGGCTTTGCCACGCTGCTGTCACTCAATGTCCTCATCTGTAATGTGGTGCTAATGAGAAACACATAGATAATAAATTCCATAAGCATCTATGTGCTAAGGCGTGACCCAAAGATGAGTATTACCTTCATAAACGTGCTCATTCTTTTCATTTTCTGCTGAGTGTCTTATGAGATGTGTGTTTAGGTCACAAAGCTCAGTTTGTCAAAGCCTAGCTATTCAACTTGGCAAGCTGGTCTGTAGCTTTATCCAGGACCAACTGTATAAAACAAGGAGTCCGCCAAATTGAATTTCCGGAGAAATATCGTTTTCCCTCAGTGGTGAGATAACTGCACAGCCTGGTATCTATTACGATGACAGCGACATTTCTTTTTGTTTGTTTGTTTTTCTTTCCATAATGAACAATATAGTGAAAATGACAACTATTTCTGGGGACAGGTAACAAAGTACTTTCAGTTCTCAAAAGAGATAAAAGTCTTTTATCAGATTGTTTGAAGAGAGCAGATTTTGGGAAGGACAATATTAAATCACTCAATGAGGATATCTAAAGGAAGAGGAATGGCTGCCAAAAAGGGAAATAGGCATAAAGGGGGGGAGTCCAAAGTCATAGTTTTATCACGGAAAAGTGCTGCACAAGCTGTCTCTGCAGGGGGTCTCTGTCACAATCTCTAACTTCCGTCAGGTCACGGAACTAATTCTCGCTCCTTCCCAGTGTTCTGCTACTTTCCTGTATGCCATGCTTTGGGTCCCCACTGTTTCAGCAGGAAGAAACTGATATATTAAAAACCCTGAGTTCTATTCACACGTTCCTTCAGGTCAGTTGGCTGAGCACCAGGCATGGGCAATGTGCCAGGCACTCAGACAGACAGACTTTGTCCCTTCTCTCCTGGTGCTTAAAGTCTAGCACAAGGCATAGCCAGGAGGCATGCCACCTACCACGTACTGGGCACTTCATGTGTGTTGGGTGTCGTTCCAAGCACTTCAGCCGCAGTAGTTCGTTTCATCTTCACAATGGCCTTACAAAGGACGTTCCTTACTGTTCTCACCATCACCATCCCCGTTTTACAGATGACAAACAGGAGCCACAAAGGGTCGTGCAACTTGCCAAGTAAGTAGAGAACCCAGGCAGTCTACTCTCTTAACCTGTTGTGTGGTTCCCCGGTTTTACAGGAAGAGTCATCAGGTAACCTTACACATGTACATAGGAGTATATCATGACAGTTTCTGGAGTAGGAGAGGGTGTCAGTACTTCCCTGTAGATGAAGTTATATTTTTATCTGAATAGCATTTTAATATGTGAAGTAAATTTGCATGTTGTATGTCACGGGATCTCCATAAGCGCCTTATATGTAGAAAATGCAGATTTATGAATGACAGCACAGCTGGTAAAACTAGGAATGCTGTCTTTTTCTGATGTTAAAAGTAGTGTCCTTCCCCCATGGATTTAATGTGTAACTAAGGATACGTATTTAGGAGAAAAGCAATTGTGCAGCAGAGAGAGGATATGCAGTAGACCTGGAGAAGGGCTACCTAAATACGGGAGCCTTCATTACGTTTGCCAGTCTTGTCACGAGCTTCTCCTCCAAATATAAAAATGACAAGCTATAAAATATATTTAATACCTGCTTTATAAAGGTAGATTGTTGATAATTAAGAAAAGGGACAAAATGGAAAGAAACTAAAATTCTCCTACCAAGACTCCAGTTGCTGACCTTACAACCAAAGCATACTAAACACTTCACTTCAGAAGCATACAAATCTGGTGGAGTGACACAAAATCCCATAAATATACCAAATACTTGCTTTACACAAACATCCAAGAACAACTCTTGGATGTTCTGCTTTGTTGAGTACAGAAAGGTCTTTTATTTCCCTTATCTCCCCTGCCACACATATTTATTAATTCAACAGTGTTTTGTAATTTTCAACATATAAGCCTTTAGCTTTCTATTAAATTTATTGCTACACATTTTAATATGTTCTATGCTATTATAAGTATAAATATTTTCCTAATTCTATTTTCAGGTTGCTCATTGTTAGTGTATATAAATAGAACTAATTTTTTGTATTGGTCTTCTATCTTACAACTTTCCTGAACTTGTTTATTTTTTTAATAGGATTTTGTAATTTTTTTAGGATTTTTCTATATTCAAGATCATGTAATCTCCCAATAAAGATAATATTACTCCTTCCTTCCCAATCTGGATGCCTTCAATTTCTTTTTCATGCCTAATTGCTTTTGTTAGAAACTCCAATAAAATGTTGAATAGACTGGATATCCTTTTTTTTTTTTTTTGTTGTTGTTGTTGTTGTTGTTGTTTTTTCTGATCTTTGGGAAAGGCAGCCAGTCTTTCTCCATTTAGAATGAAGTTATCTGTGAGTATTTCACAGATGCCTTTTAATCAGGTTGAGGAAGTTTCCTTCTAATCCTAGTCTATTTTTCATGTATGGGTGTTGGAATTTATCAAATGCTTTTTCTGAGTCTTGTGAGATGATTATGTGGTTTGTGTCTATAATTCTATGAATACAGTGTATTAAGTTGATTTTCACATGTTAACCAACATTGCATTCTTGCATAAAATTCACTGGTTGTGGTATATCATACTTTATATATGCTGTTGGATTCAGTTTGCTAGTATTTTGGTGAATACTTTTACATCTGTAATCATAGGAGATTTTGGATTGTAATTTTACTGTAATGTCTGTCAGGTTGTCTTATCAGGGTAATACTGTCTCATAGAATAAGTTGAGAAGTGTCTTCCCCTATTTATTGGAACAGTTTGTGAGGAATTTGTGTGAATCCTTTTTTAAACAATTTGTGGACTTTACTAGCAAAGCTTGCTGGGCCTAAGCTTTTTTTTTTTTTTTTTTTTGGTGGAAAGTTTTTGATGATTAATAAAATCTTATTACTTGTTAAATATCTATTCAGATTTTTAAAATTAAGTCAGTTTCAGAAGTGTTTTAGTCTGCTTGAGCTGCTGTAACCAATTGTCATGGACTGGGTGTGTTAAACAAGAAACATTTATTTCTCTGGAGCCTTGGGAGGCAAAGGCCAGTCACTGCCAGACCCAGTGTCTGGTCCAGTCCCAGTCGTGGCTTGTGAATGGGTGTCTTCTCATTGTGTCCTCTCTGCTCAGCGGAGAGCAGACAGAGGGAGCAAGATCCTGTGTCTATTCTAAGGGCACTAATCCCATTTGTGATGGCTGTACCTTCGTGATCTGATTACCTCCCAAAGGCATCGCCTCCTAACACCATTCCGTTGGGGGTTAGGGTTTCAACAAGTGAATTTTGGGGACATAAATATTCAGTTCACAACAAAGAGTTTGTGTCTTTTTAGGAATCTGTACATTTCATCTGGGTTATCTTATATATTGGCATATGTCGGGTAGCTGTTTATCACATTTGTTTAGGCTTTTTATTTCTGAAAGCCTGGTAATATCTGTTTTCATTCCTGAGTTGTGTAATATGAGTCATGTTTTTCCTTTTATTCTTGGTCAGTAGATAAATTTTATTGATTTTGTTAATCATTTAAAAAACCCACCTTTTGAACTTTTTATTTTCTTTATTCTTTACTTATTCTCTATTTTGTTAGTTTTCACCCTAATGCTTATTATTTTCTCCTTTCTTCTTTCCTTTGGTTTTCCTTTAATTTTTCTACTTTTAATTTTAACGTCCAATATTAAGTTATTGATTTTTGAGCTTTATAATACAGGTCTTTATAACTATAAATTTCCCTCTAAGCATGGTTTTAACTGTATCCAATACATTTTGGCATTTTTCAATTCATCTCAAAATATATTTTAATTATCTTTTTGATTTCTTCTTTAACCTTTAACTAAATAAGGAATGTGTTTTGTAATTTTTAAACAGTTGCAAACTTCCTGTTATTATTTCTTACTTTCATTTCATTTTGGTCAGAGAACATACCTTGTGTGGAATTCTTGCATTCGCGGGAAGGAGTGCTGGCTAGGTTAGCAGGGTTGGTGAGTTGCACTGTGCAGTGAGGAAGGCACCGTGTACAAGGAAGGAGGGGAAGTCCATATGTGTCCATGTAGGTGTTTATGGCTCCGAGATGCTTATGGCTCGGCCTTGAGCTGAGTTTAGCAGCTTAACAGCAGCTCTGAGAATTGAGACACAAGATATTCATGGATCCCACGTCCCTAATAGGTGTCTGACTCTATTTTAAGTGACCCTCTTAGCAATGCTTATTCTATTTTATGTTCTCCATTATCAGCTCTAACCTATTTAGGAGTGGATCAGTTTCTATTTACTATTTTTCTTTTCTCCTATGAATGAGGTAACATTCCTGTTTCTCTTTGTGTATGATGATTTTGATTGAAACGAAGACATTTTAATAGTATAATACAGCAACATTACACACTGATGTTAAGTTATTGTCGGTGCTGCTCTCTGTTTGCTTAGTGATTTTCCTGATCTCATTCTATAAAGTCTGTGTGTTGTCAGTGAGGTCTCTCTGATCTCTTCTTGATTAACGTGGTAGGGATTAGATGATGGGAGAGCGAGTGCACCCATCAGTCTTGTATTCTTTGCTGTGATGCTTTCTGTATTTGTTGGTGCATACATCTTCAGTGCTCTGGGAGCTTAGGACTCTGCTTCAGTCTTCATTTCCAGCCCAAGCGCAGACTCCAGGTCAGCTAGACGAGAGGACTGAAGTCCATCTCAGGTTTTTCCTGGGCGTGCATACGTCCCTATACATGCGTATCACTTTCTAGTTTCCCAGGAATATGTCATAACTTTTTAAAATCCCGTACATACACCAAATTTCCCAGATTTTTCTTTTAAATTTATTGCAAGCCTTTTGTTTGCAGCTTTGATGTTAAATGATCGCCACTCATTTTTTTTTTCCTCACAATAACCTTGGGTATAGAATTTCTCAATGAGAAAACACTGAGTTAAATCAAATAAATACAAGCCCTGTGAATGACAATTTTCCATGGAGCTGCAAGGAAGGTCAAATGGTAAAAATTATCTGTGAATGAGGAATTTGGGGGAGCTCCCAACCCATTCTACACCCTCTAGGGACTTCCAGGTGCTGCTTTTCACAACTCTTTCAGAACTGCGAGAGGGGTATATAAATAGGGAAAATTAAAGTGAAACAGAAATCATTGTTTTTACCATGATTCAGCCGTTTTTATTTAATAAATGACCCTCAGGTTTTGCTAGCTTTCGAGGGATTTCCAGAATTCTGAGAAGTTGACCATTTATTCTGACTGTCATTGCTTTTAAAGAGGAGTGGATGTTCAGTGGTCCTTACTCTACCATTCTGAAACTTTTCCCTATTGTATTTTACATGTAGCTTTTATGTTCAGGTTGGAACAGATGTGAATGAGGTCCTACCTTGGGGAAAGCAGTGATCTATTGGCAATATACTGACTATAAATTAGAATCGCCCAGAGGATCTAAAATCCTCACACCCTGGCCACATTTAGTTGGTTTGGAGTGAAGCTCAAGCTTTGTTGAAGGGAAGCTTTTCAGGTGAATTTAATAGGCAACAAGATGGAGAAAGTTAGTTTTAGTTAAACAGAGCAGAGGGCTATGTCTCAGAAAATGATTTTTCCTCTGGAAAGGGCAGTGGACACTGTGGGGAAGGACAATGGAAGGGACTAATCAAGGCACTTACAATCCAAAGTCATGTGGGCTAAAAAAGCTAAACGAAACACAAGGATATGATGTATTCCCAGGCCTAAATGTTTATGGACATAGTCCTCTAAAAATGAAAGTGTTTTAATTCTCTAGTCATCACAGAGGTGTTTGGTACCCAAAGGGTTCTCTAAGAGAAGAACAGAGGAAAACATAAGGGAGCAAACTGAAATGACCACCCCAGAGGGAGCCCAAACCCCTCTGAAAACTTAAAGTCCCTACTTTAATCTACAGAGAGACCATCTACACTAAGGATAAATGGTCCAGCCCATTGTGGCTGGAGGGTTGCCCAGAATGTTTCTGAAAGGCTACAGTATTGGAGAGGAGTAGATCAGAAGGATTAACGTGGGACATGCAAAATGCCAGTTATTTCACTGCACGGGAAGAGCTGTAGGAGATGCAGGCATGGGTGTGCTAAGGACCTCAGCGAGGGTGGTTTCTAAAAGTATGGTCAGCAAGATGACATTCATATGATGGGGTGGTCAATTAAAGGGAAGGAGAAGGTACAAATAAAGACTAGGGAAAAAAGCAAAGCCAAAATAGTTTGAAACTAGCTGGTTACCTGACTAAGATATATCCTAAGAATAAGAACATTCTTACAGGCATTTAGGAAAGCAATTCCAAAACGTTGAAAAAAATTCAGGTTGGAGTCAAACACAAAGTCAGTAACAATTAATGGTAGAAGACAATGGAACAGGGTCAGGAAGAAATAGAAAAAGAAAGTGTGAACACATATCAAAATGTCAGCTATCAAAATGCTTGGGGAGGTGCAGAAAAGATCACAGAAAATGTGACTGTTTTAATTCTTAAAATTTCTTGGAATTAAATAATATTGTCCAAACTTGACTATCAAGGAATGAAAGAGTACATGTAGCATTTTAAATAATAAAGGAGACCTTCAGAATTACTAAAAATAAGTACAATTAAATACAAAATCAGAGATGGAAGGGAAGAGGCCTTGTGAGGAAGTGTTGGTAACTAATGGTCTCCTTTTTAGTAGTGTCAAATCACACCTATTCTCTAATGTGCTAAGATTTGGGGTAAAATGTGCAATTTATAAAGCTCATTGTTGTGAAAATAGACTATAAACTGTCCAAATGCCATTAGAAAAAGATATGCCCTTGAACACATCCATTAAAACAAAGAACAGAAAGTCTAGTCTTCATAGGAAAGATGACAAAGTAAAGAACGTCAAAATCATATGAAGTTGCAAAATTAAAGTCAAGCATATCACCTTCATAAGGAAATATAAATGGAAATATATGCATGGATATTGATAGAGATATTTTGCTATTAAAATAAAAAAGCGACTTATAGTGGCTTAAAATATAAAGCCAAAATGTAAGTCGTTCAGACAGAGTGACCTAATGACTAAGGGTAAAAGGACAAGCAAAAACGCAGTGAATGTGTAATGAATGGGAGGGAAACCTGATGACACCAGTATCAGCCAGGAATAAGTGCCATTTGTGGCAGGTCCTGGCAAGAAGCAGATGGCTTATTCAAATTGGGGCAATTTGAAGAGTGTTTATAAAGGAACTATTTAATCTGTGGATAGAGGGGAACCCAAGGAATGGCGTGGTCCCAAGACTGAGCAATAGCAGAGGCTGTGATCAGCCTATGTCTAAAGTGTGGGAGGGGGAGCCGTCAGGGATCTGTGGAGAGAGGTGTGGGGCAGGCCCACCCACAGGCGCCTTGAACTTCCAGACCCACAGCCATCTGCAGGGACCCTGTAGAAGGAACCCTAGTGAAAAAACAAAGGATTATCCTTTTCCCTGTCTCTGATCTCTTACAAAATCCCATGAGTAAGAGAGGCCGAAAGAGGCCAGTGAAGCCATCCTTAGAGGTCAGCGCCCAGGGTGCAGAGCCAGGGGAAGCATGGGAGCACATCTGGAGATCCCCGCAGAGCTTTTCCAACTCACCTGATATAAAATGGAGTACACCCATCAGAGTTGAGTCCCAGATCATGCTAAGTTTGGTCGCACAACACTCGGAAACAAAAGGTGACAGAAGCACATTGTAGGGGAGACCTGTTTCCTATCTCACGTTCATCTGTAGCACATCCAGTGGACAGAAAATGAAGTTAGGATGGAGAAGACTGAAGCTGACTTACGTTGATGTGATACTCTCATAGTAGCATGCACCTCACTTTAGCATCCATAGTATGTTTTAAAACAGACAGAAGCAAATCCTGCAACAAAGAAAAATTTATACACACACACACACTAAACTGTATACAGTGGTAAGACAATCAATAAATACAATTCAGCACTAACTACAAAATAATACATTGATGACCAAATGGTGTCAAGAATACAAGGGTGAAAAGGGTGAAGGGAGTCAAAAGGTAGAGACTTCAAGCTACGTAATAAATAAGTCCTGGGGATGGAATATACAGCGTGGGGACTGTAGTTAGTAATCCTGTATTGCATATTTGGAAGTTGCTGAGTAAATAGTAAAAATTCTCATCACAAGAGAAAAATGGTAACTATTTGGTAATGGATGTTAACTAGACTTATTGTGCTGATCATTTTGCAGTATATACAAGTATCAAATCATTGTGTAAGAAAGAATAAAAGAATACGAGGGTGAATTGGAATGTAGACAACCTAGATGTAATTATCTAATGACAAGATTTAAATATTATTTAATTTCAAAGCTAATACTTCTGTTCAGATATGTTGATATAATCGTATTATACCATATTAATAAGAGAAAGAGGTGTCAGCCTCTGACTACTTAAATAGATACTTAAAATGTCTGACAAAATGCACCGTTCACTTAAAAACTCATCTTGGTGGAGTAGGAGCAGCTTGATACACGTGTGAAGCAGGAATGCTCCTTTGCCCCCTTGTCTCCTCCTGCTCATTTAGTGTTGCTGTCCAGGTCCCTGTCTGCCCCTTCCTGTGCTCCACCATGGTGGGGGAGGGATGCTTCTCCATTGTTCCCCTTCAGGTTGTCCTGCCTGGAAAGGACCCACGTTCAACTCTTCTGTCAACACTGCCATGAGGGCGAGCGGGAAGCTATTGACTTCTCCTGTCCGCCTTGGAAGCCTGTGTGTCTTTCATATTCTACCTTAAACTGCATCTCCCCAAGGTGATACTTTGGCCTCTACCTGCCTTTTTCTTGTCTTATTTCTCAGTGGCTTTAGAAACTGTTCAAAGAGGATTCAAGTTCTGCTAACCATGAGGAAAAAAATACATGTTAAAATAAGAATCACACTTTAAGAGGGTAGAAACATTGCTACGTATTGGAAGTAAACAATAATTCCCACTGTCACTGTGATTGGGTAACAGCCGGGGAATGAACATTTGAGAGAAATAACAGAAAAGCACACTTGCGTGTGTACGATATCATTGTTTGCCATGAGAATCAATTATTCAGTTTAAAAACTAGTAAAATATATAAGAACATTTGGAAATGTTGTGAAGAAGGATTCTGAAGTTAATATACAAAAACGAAGAGCTTATAAGATGTGAATAATGACTACTGAGAAAATGTAATGGAAGACGCTGTCACATTTACACTGGAAATCAGCAAATAGAAATGCTTAGAAAGAAAATTTAATAAAAAAAACTATAGGAACTAGATGCGGAAAATATTTAAACAAAACTGAAGTACAATAATAAGAATTTAAGATGATGTAAAAATATACTGTTTTGTTAGAAAAACTATATTGTAAAATGAAAATTTTCCCTAAGTTATTTTTAAAATTTGTGATAAAATTAATATACTCAAAGTAAATCATTATATTATCAAAAGAGAATTTTGTTTAATTTTAGAAAATGACATAAGAGTTCACCTGAAAAATTACAGAGGTAAAAATAAAATAATTTAAAATATAAAATATGTTTGTGGTAAAAATTAGCCTTATCGTATATTAAAAATACATTATGAAACTTCAAAAAATTAATAGTTACTTCATATACATTAATAAACTCCTCTTTCACAAACAATCCCATACACATATGAGGATTTAGGGTACTTTAAGATTTGCATCAGTGAGGGTAAGAGAATGTATCAAAAAGTTGTGCTATTGCAATTATTTGCTCATCGTAATAATCCTGACGTACTAATTCAAGTGCATCCAAAATTAACACTAAAATGAAAACATGTAAGATATAGAAGAAAATATAAATATATATATACATATATTCTTTGGATGAAAGTTCTACTAATAGTAATAAAATCTAAAGTACGTTCATTGCCTCTATTAATCATGTATTATCCTAATTATTCTACAAACTTTAACATGAAAAACCTCAATATTTTTCAGATTGATAATGTTGCTAAAACATTTATTGAGGAAAAATTTATAAATGATGTGAATTGCACGATGTGCATGACCGTTAATTCCCTTCAGTGACCAAAAGAAAAAACAAGAAAAAAGAAAAAAAAAAACACCCACACAGAAAAAGGAGTGATTCATGTGTACTGAAAGGTCATAGAGAAGATGAAAGTCCAATAAACGCACCGATGGCGGTCCACTTGGGAAGACCACGCATCCGTAGACATAAGTTCCGACCAACCTCCTAGCAGCTGGTAGGCAGACATCCTTGGGGATGGTGGGGAAGCACCACACCCCTGCACTTCAGGCAGGAAGGTAAATTGGCAAAAACATTTCAGAGGATAGTTGCCAATAGATATGTGCATTTAAAACGCACATAAAACTTTGATGAGCAATTCCAGTATTGGGAATTTAAATTATGGATATACTTTTAAAAAATCGCAAGGCATATAAATAAGGGTGTCAGCAGACCACTTTGCAATCCTAAAAACGATAAAAGCAAAGTAAATGCCCATCAAGAATGAAATTGATTAAAAAGTTTATTTACCCTGAGATAGCACGGCATGAAATATGAAGATTTTAAAAAGAATAAGACAGAATTTTATGAAAAGAGTTTGAAACTCTATCAATAGGAAATAAAGGCAAGGCCAAGAAATGGGGTGTGTGTGAGTGTCTGTGTGTGTCTAGTGTGAGTGTGTGTATAGTGAGTGTGTGTATGAATGTGTGAGTGTGTATGTGGCTGTGTGTGAATGTGAGTATGTGGGCGAGTATGTGTATAGTGTGAGTATGTGTGTGTCTAGTGTGTGTATAGTATTTATGAGTGTGTGTTAGTGTGATGGACGGGAGTGTGTGTATGTGTATAGTGTGTATGTTAGTGTGTGTGTGAATGTGTGTGTATGAGTGTGTGAATGTGTATATGGCTTTGTGTGTGAGTATGTGTGAAAGTATGTGTATAGTGTGAGTATGTGTGTGAGTGCATGAGTGTGTGTGAGTGGGGACATTGTGAGAACGGAAATTCATTATTTGACTTCCTTCGCCTTGCGTATGTTCTGCTTTTTCTTACCATCTCTCAGAAGGGGTCCTCCTCTGCACCATGAAATTATTGAACATATTTTATGGCCGCCACATGTTTTCCTATAAGAAATGCTATTTTTAAAAGGGAGGAGGAAAAATATATACAGGCTAACCCATCGGTCACAGGAGGGCACGACTGAAAACGACTGGGAGCAAGTTGAGGCTCCAGGCCAGCAGCCGAGTTTAAACAAAGATTGTGGTCAGTTCAGTCCACAGGGCACTTTGTGGGCCTCATATCACATACTTTCCAAAAATATATATTTCCAGAAATATCAGATTAACATCAAACTATGTGTTTTCACATGTTCCAGAAAGATCCACCATTCATCTCCGTGGGTTTGCGTAACCTCCGAGCTCCTGCTAAATAACAACTGAGTTTCATCAGGCTGGGCTGTGCATTCATTGTCCTCAGCTCACGTAACTGCCCAGCTGGGCACTGAGGTTGAAAGATCTAGAAACCTAGACCTAGACATTAGAATGTGATTGAGGTATGCACACGTCGTGTGTCTGAGCTTGTCCGTGCTCTAACGACTGGCTTCACAGAGAGTTCTTTCTGTCTCTGTTTATTAGTGATTGCAAGCAAATCCAGTATCTACAAGACAGGAAAATCAAGAAAAGGGAAATGTGAGAAATCTCGTTTTAGGAAAATTTTACAATGTTGATAAACAACAAATAATAATGAGTTCTCTTGTTCATTATGCATAAAGTTGTATTTCAAAATTTTCATCCATATATTTCTGCCTCCATCTGACTCATCTTTCAAATTTGTGCCTGAGGAATCAGTCAGCATTGACATTCATAAGTAATCTCAAAGCCCATTTTACCCCAAACTTTCAGATATTTTCAAAGGAGCTCACAGGTACCGGCGTGATTTGTACCAGCGTGCTTACTCTCTGGTAGAGCTGCTGTCAAGAGTTGGCCATGTGAAAGATGAGCTCCGTAGAAGAAAGGGATGGCACAGGTGCCCGACAGCCCACCCTGCAAACATAGTGAACTGTAGGAGCACCAATGGCAACCCGCTAACATCTGGAGCCACCTGGAGTCCTACATGCCTGAACGTCCGCCATCAGAATTCTGCCAAGCACACAACGGCTTCACCAGTCTGCACAATTCCTGAGAAAAAGGAACGCAGCAGATGTCCATCCTTTAGGAAAACATTCACACCTGGAAAATGAGCATCTCTAATGTTTTTCTACATTAATTCGGATTGCTTCATGTGTAAGCTCACCAGCTTGCAGGATGAAAGCTCAATGAAAAACTGATCTACAAAGTGATGATGAATGATCCTAAATGAAAGCAGGGCTTCGGAGTCTAGGAGTGGTTGGCGGTGAGGCTAATTTGCATTTCATGACATAGGAGCGTAATGATTTGTTTTGATCTGGCTGAATCCTAGAATATTTTCTCCAATATTCACATAAAACACATAAAATGAAAGAAAAGTCATTCATTCACATGGTTTAGTTCACTACAACTTGACAGCTAAGAATGCATTGTAGTTGCTTCAAGGCTCTTTAATAGGTTTATAAAAGCATATTCAACAAGACTCTAGAATGCTTTGTTATTCCAGAGGCCTTAGGGCAGGGCCAGCTTTATGAAAGGGTAAGATAATGACTACATCTAGCACTTTCCAATTCACAGTCCACTTCCATTTCTATTATATTGTCTCAGCTGATCCCCAGCAGCCCAAGTTATTGAGATGGTATTGTCTTTATTTTACCTGAGGAAACCGGGCTTGGTTCAATTAAGGGCCTCGCCCAAGGGGAACAGAAGAAATTCAACTGTGAATCAAAGCCCTCTTTTTAATTTCCAGCGCCCACGCTTTTCATAATACCCTCTCTTTTCATAATACACTCTCTCCCACCAGGCACACTCTACAGAGACCCTTTGAGGGCCACCTGAAAAGAACCCTAGACACAGAAAACACGTGAGTGTGCCGGTCTAGAGCTCTTGCTCTTAATGAAGTCTCCTCGGCCCATTTTAACAGGATTATTCCCCCGCCTATTGGTAATGCCAAACCTAAGAACCCCAGCTGAGTGCAAACCATTAACATATAACAATGGAAAAGAAGAAAAAGAAATGTTAAATCTCTAGAATTCGGTGTCGTTTACGCGGCCCATTCACATATGTGACTGCGTTTTATAGTTGCCCAGATCCCGAGTGAGCGAGGAGGGCAGAGGCAATTTTTCAGTCTAGTGGAGGAGATAACACCTTAACAGGGCCCAGGTATCATTTACTCTGAATTTTATTTCACCCTAAGTGGCACTTCTGCTTTCTTCTTATCCATTTCTTTATTCTTGATTGATCAGGTCCTAATTATTTTCCAGTGACTTGGAATAAACCAGATATCATCCTGGTATCACACTTATGAGATTTGCCGAAGGAGGGGGTGGGCATTTTGGACATGAAATGCTTCATTGAGAATTTACCTGACGCCTTGAGAGACCATTGCAAAGTCTATATAATTTCCATTATTCACAGAATTTCCATGTCTCACTTATCTCGAATGATTTGTCAGGTAGAGAGTTTAATTGAATGAATTCATTGCCCTGAGTCTCCTGTATTCTCAGCAACGTGTGTGGTGCCAAAGGCATTATTTAAAAAGAACTGTGTCATTTAAAATACTGCTTTAGTTTCCATCTCCTCCATGTTTCACGACTGCTATTTTATGCAAATATTTTTTTCTCTTAACAGGACCAGATTTTATAAATTATAGATGTTTTGGTAAATACAAGTTGGCAGTAAAGTATTTCTAACTTTATTTATGTAGAATTAAGTATGAAAAAGAGACACCCCAAAATAAAAGGTTATACTAATCATAATAATTTTTGATAGCTTATTTCACTAACCAACCCAACTGTTTACTAATAGTCCATAGATAATACTTTGCAATATGAGACATTTTTGTTAAAATATTGCAGTTTCATTTTTGAGTATAATTCTCAAAATACATTTTTTTTTTTGATTTTGTAGGCTTTGCAGGCAAATGTAGCATTTTTTTATGCATTTACAGGGAAAACAGTTTGGATTAAATTTCATTCACTTTGCCCTTTTCAGCATTACGTAAACGTGCAAAATGTATTTAAAGGCAGCTCTTAAAACTTGGAGTTTGAAACCTTATTTTTAAATGTAAATATTTTAGCTGATTTTAGTTCTCATTGTTCTGACTTAGCTTGAGGTTTCCCCTCCTGACACCAGGACATGAAATGAGGTTTACAGTTTTCCCTGGTTCACTTGATTTCCAGGCATTTGAACAGAAAAAGCTATCTGACTAAGAATGAAACATGCGTTTTTCCCAGTGTTCACATGTCTTAAAAACATGAAAACAATTTGCCTCTATTTCTATCTCCTTTCACTTCACATCGCTGATCTCATAGTCTTCCTTTTACGCTTGAGAAGTAATTGGGGGGGCGGGATTAGAAAGCGGATTTTCAGAGTTGGAGTTCAGAGCAGGAGGAGGTGTCAGGAGGTGTTCACACTTGCAAACATGGTCCGAACATCGTTTTGCCTGTATCTCGTAGGACATATTTGTGTCTCCCCTCAGCCAAGGGCATGGCTCAGAAGGCAGTGTTAATGCCGCACGTTCATGCGTTGGGGACATTGGGGATAACAGATGCCACCTTGCCAACGGTGAGAATGCATCAAAACTCTCCGTCTGCTCTTACATTGCTTAGAATCCAACGTTGACCTGATCTTTTTCCATTCCTGTCCCCCGCCAGCCTCCCCTGTCGTCCTTTCCCCTGCATTTGGTCCTCCCTCATTCTCACCCTCTCCATCCACCCTCCCCACCATTCATAGCCTCATCATCTCTCCCAGAACTGATGTAATAGGCCTATTTCTACCCTTGCTCTACCCCAACCTTCGCCCCCGGGCACCCATCCTTCCACACTGATACTCAACTCAGATCCTGCCATTCGCTCCACCAGCCGTGGCTTACCTGCACTTGCAGGACAGAGTCTAAGCTTTGTGATGTAGGTCGTGGCCCCCTCTCTAGAGTCCAACTGCCTTCTCTTCCACACTCCATGCTCCTGTCATGCCTTTACTCTAAAATCCTTTCCCACGAGGACACCGCTAATCCTTCTCCCTCCTGAGTGGTGTCTGTCTTTTCCTGTCCGCGCTTCAGTCACCGCTGGTCCAGGAGATGAGATGGGTCTCCTCCTCAGTCCTCACTCCCCTTCAGACAACTGTTCCCCATCCTCCCCATGGACATGGTTTTCCTCTGAAGCACGGACGGTAAGACCAGACTATGGATACTCGTGATTTTCACTCAGTTACCACCCACTCCACCTGTCCTCCTTCACTGAGGATTTAGAATCTGGCTTAAGTTTTACATTCATCACTAGGCCTGCTCGCTTTCTTGGTGAAGTCAGTAGCCAAGCAGACGGCCAGTCTGACTCCAGGCCTTTTAGTTCCTTGCCCTTCAGTCTGCTATTGATTTTGTCTTCCATTACACCCTGGAGCCTTTTGCAACGGGCACACCTTAGAGACTGTGTCACAACTCTTACAACCACTGTCTAAACCAAAAGGGTGACCTTCTCTGACCACCACCTCCCATCTCTTAGCTCCTTTCTTCAAATACCTTGTATTGAACAAATATTTAATGCCACTAAGATTCCAATCCATTGAACAATCAATCATACTTTCTTTATTCACTAACCCATTCAATACTTATTTTCCTCTATCCCAACTTGGACACCATGCTCTCTCTTGTCCGTGTCATCTATGCTTTCAACTCCCTTAATTTTCATTCTGTAATCCCGAAATTAAATCTATTTTTGCCATCTGATGGCCTTCTTGCTTAGCTAGGAAAACACCCTAAGAGTACTGATCACTCACTTCCTCCAACTGCTCAGCCTTTCTTTCTCTAAGAGAAACCATTCTATTTCTGCAATTGCAGCCTAAATTTTGGATCCAATTCCAGAGATTTTTTTTTTTTTTTTTGGAGCGTGGGGGTGTTCCCCACACCAGTGAGCAATTTTCTGGACCCCAGCTGGGAGTCCTACAATTAAACTTAATTATGACACTCTTTTCCCAGAGATAGCATTAGATATCATGGTAATGGGCTCGGCCCCACAAGACTGCCCTCCCCACCCCCCCACTTCAGATGCCAATGGCAAGTGCAGGTTGTTACCTGGGCTGCTGAATGACCTGCTCTAAACTGGAGGTTTCCAGGACCCCCTCCTCAGTTTTGATTATTTTGCTAGAATGTCTCACAAGACTCAGGAAATCAGTTTACTCATTGGATGGCAGGCTTATCATAAAAGGATATAACTCAGGAACAACTGGATGGAAGGGATGAAAAAGGGGGAGGGATGGAAAAGGGTGTGGGACCACCATGCTGTCTCCTACTTTCCCAGCACCTCCACATGCTCACCAACCCTGAAGCTCTCTGATACCCCACTTTTTGAGTTTTTGTGGATGCTTTATTACATAGCATGATTGATTAAATCATTGGCCATTGGTGATTGATTCAATCTCCAGCCCTTCTTCTCTCCCTTAAGGTCATAGGGGTGGGACTGAAAGCCCTAATCCTCCAATCACATGGCTAGTTCTACTAGCACTGTCCCCCATCTTTAGCTGCAATTCAGACTTCACCTCATTCATTTAATAAAGACATCTTTACAACTCTCATCATATAGGAAATTACAATGGTTTTAAGAGCTCTGTACAGGCAGGAAAGGAACAAAGACCAAACACAAATTTGTTATATTTCACAGCATCTCATACCCCATCTCCTGTGTCCTCTCCAAGGCCTGGGCTCCTCCTTTGTCTTCCCCTTCACTATAATTAGTTTTCCCTTTCTACTGCCTTATCCCCATAACCCTGTTCTAATAGCCTCCATATTTTCAAAACTCATGTGCTCATATACCTTGTTGCTAAGGCCCTGTTTGCTTATCTCCTTAATAGTAAAACTTTCTAAAGCAGGTTTCCATATTCACCATCTCCAACTTCTCATCCATTTTCTTTGAACTCATGAAAATCCCCAGCAGGATCTGACCTCACAGTTCCACAGGAAAATCTCCTTTTCCAAGGTTACTTGTGAATGGCTGTGGTCAGGGCCAATGATAGATTATGTTTTCATTTACTCTGCCTTTCACTATTTCACACAGATAGTCACATGTTTTTTTCTTAAAACACGTGTTTACCTTGTCTGCTGGGACAATACATTCCCCTGGTTTACCTCTTCTTTTGCTGCCCACACCTTCTTAAAACCCTTTATTAGATCCTTCTTCACTTCCTGTCCCTTAAATGTCGAGGTGCCATAGGGCTCCTTGCTTGGTTCTCTTTTCTGTCTAGGTAGCTGTTATTTGCAAGCCCACAGCAGTTCTTAGGCCTTAAATTTAGTCTTTCAACTGATGACTCCCAAAATTTACATGTTAAACCCCCACCTCTTTCCTAAATTCCATACTAGATATTCCAATTGCCCACCGGACATCTCGACTTGGATATCTAAAAGACTTCTTAATGATAACTTGCCATTAAGTTACAATGATCCATCACTCCACCAATGATTGGAGGTCTACCTGGGCAGGGGCCTGCCTGGAGTAGCCCTTCAACTGAGCCAGAGCCAATGAGGCCACCAAATGCTGGGCTTTTGGTGACTCTTGCTCCTCACTCCTGAAGTCCACTCTCTCTTTCTACTCTCTCCTGTATTCCCCGTCACACATAACACTTGCCTTCATATTGTCTTACTTTACCATCTCAACAACTTTCTGAGGTAGTGAGGTTATGCCTATTATATGGATGGGAGAACTGAGACCTAAAGGATTTTACCTGATTGCTTCATGTTATGAAATTCACTAGTGAAAGGGCAGAAGGAGGATGCGGCTCCATATCTGATTACTTCTAGGCCTAGAGTTCTTCCCATGCCATTGCCCAGTGCTGCTTTCTGGAGAAAGAACGTGTGTCCATGGTGTAGACCTCATGTTAAGGACATCATGGTGCTCGATCATAAGGTCAACTCACCAAGCCCCAGGGATGTCCAGTCCCTGAGCCTTTCACACAGCAGGCAGATTCTCTAATCCTCATCCTTCACCATGAAGACCCGCTGTCTCAGGCAGAGGAAACCCTCAGAGCTGTGGATCCTGCAGAATGCCACATGACCTTGGGAAAGAGAATGTCCTTTCTGGGTTTCAGTTTACCCAACAGTAGAAGGGGGTGGGATAGATGGACGTGGGCTCTCTCTGCACTTCTAAACCCTTTTGCTAGACTCAGGGTCTCGAGGTTGTTCCGAGCCCCTTGTTGCTAACAAATATATGTGCCATCTGTCCTTACTCAGACCTATCCGTCCTACATAATCCTGCCCTGGGCTGTCTGGGATCTCATCTGCCATCACTTGTCCCACCATTGCAGCCATGTGGGCCCTTGCTGTTTCTACACATTTCAAGGCTGGCCCCACCAGGCCTGTTGAACTCCCTCTGCCCTTGGCCTGGAATGCTCTCCTGGAGATAATACTATTACTGAATTCCTCAATACATTTTTGCTCCTGTTCAAATATCATCTTTCCAGATAAATCTTTGAAAAGCCTATCTTAAAAAGCACTCCCGTCTTTCTTTATAAAAAATGTCCTCATAGCATTTATTGCTACCGTAACTTACATATTTATTTGTTTACTTTTTATTGTCTGTCTCTCTTTTTATATAATTCCATAAACATTAGTTATTTTTTTCTCAGCTATATCCTGAAGTAATTTCAATAGCGTCTCAATAAATATTTGTGGAATGGATGAATAAATATTATAGCCCCCACTGACCTTTACACTATGCTATGTTCATAAAAATTAAGCTGGCTGTGTACAGAGCAGAAGGGAGTAGAGAATCCAAGCAGGGGTTTCAGTTAGAGAAGTATGACAGTAACTCACACATCAGTCTATCAACCGAAGTTATGGTGGGCGAAGTAATAACGTCAAAGAAAAGGGGTGTTTTTAAAAATGGAAATCAAAGATTTTGTGTTTGTTTTATTTTAGTTTTGTTTTTCCATCGTTCTCTTTTTGCCAAACTGAGAAAAACAAAACAAAACTCTGTCTTCAATGGAAAAGTTGGGGAGTGAGCCACAACTCCCAACCACTATGACGTATGTCTCCTAATCTTGTAAAATGCGTACCAAAACAGAACATACTGAGACTTAATTGCTAAATCCTTAAACATCAGGCAGAATAAAGCGTATTTATTTGAAAATTAGGACCAAAGTCCGGAAAGTGATTTTAAGTTAAAATTTATCTTTATATTACGTGTGGACCATGGAAGAAATTTGTGTTGATCTTCTAGAGTTTCAATGTGACACTACAGAATGGCTTGGGAAGTGGTTAGAGGGGAAGTCCCTGTGAGATGCCACTTCTAAGCTTTTACACCACTGCCTTGGGGTCTGGGGAAATATCTGTGGGCCCAGAAATGTGATGAGGGGAGATGTGCGAAACTGTGAAGATATTATTCCCTTCCTCAAGACATTTTGCTCTCAGCCTTGCCAGTTTCTGGGATACCAAATACTGAGGGAGATTTCCTTTCATGTCAGTGATTATTAGATATTTCACAGCGAGTTATTTGTAAAAATCCCAAATCAAAGTTTTTAACTGTGTACTAATAATTTCCCTGAACCCTTGTGCAGACCGTATATCAACTGATAGTTCAGGTCAGGTAAAAATAAAACGGGCACCCAGGAGCCCCAGGAGACCTAGCTACAGATACTGAGAAATAGCTAAAATCACCAGTACATAAATAAATGAATATACAAAGAAACTGGACAAGATATAGGACTACAGAATGGTTGGGTCGTTACCAGTCCAAAAGCTGTGTGCCCGATGCTTTGAAAGGCTAAACCCCAAAACATCTGAGTTTGGAGTGAGGAAAGGGTTACTGATGGAGAAGAAAGATGGGAGGCCTAATCCTCAAATGCATCTTAAGAAATAGAGGGTTCAGGCTTCTTTTATGTCGAGGAAAGGGGAAATTGGAGGGGCTGTTTTGGGAGCTCTCAAGAAAGCCCCATGAGGAATTTCTGTAGTGATGAGCACATCTGAAGCAGGAGCTTGTAGCCTGAAGGTCACAGGTCACCCGGGGTCTGGGGCTGTACCAGATGGAGGGACAGGCTGAGCATGCCACTGTTACTTCCCCCTCCCTCCACACACGACCACCACGTCAGCAGGGCTCCTGAAAAAAACGGGCTTACAGCTAAAATGAGCTGCAAACTCAGACTGTGCTTAGAACGGACCTCTAGGTTAAGGCAAAGACAAGATGGGAGACAGAAACAAGGCCTAGAGGACCTGTTAGTCTCTGACAGCTATGGCCGTAACCAACAGCTAACAGCCAGACAAACGTACAGCCTCACATCAAGGCCTATTACCCCAGTTCCTTTCACCCAATACAGCAAGTTTGAATTTCATCAAAGCATTAAAAAACGTACTAAAAGCCCCAAGGATACAGGCTGAATCCTCAGACCAAGATACAACATGAGATTTTAGAATCATCAGACCAGGAATTTACAGCAACTGTGATTAATAAGCTAAGTACTCTATTGGAAAAACTGGACAATATGTAAGAACAGATGGGTGATGCAATAGAGAGGGCCCCTCAGAGAAGCACCTGCTGTCCTCCTCGGCCTTTTCCTGAGCCGTGACCTTGGACTGTGACCTTCACAAGTGCTGCTCAGCTTTCCCCCAGTTCTGTAGGACCTAAAGACGGACAGGCCTGGAGATGGCTATTCCCCAAGGCGGGTTAGGCTCTGGAAGAACACAGGTGTGTTTGTTTCCCCTGAGGGGGGCCTGTGTGGGGGATAACAAAATCCTTTGGGCATCTGTCAGTATGATGACTGGTTGTGTTCCCTGTTGGAAGCACAGCATGTTTTCTCTCTGATCTTCACCAGAGAGCACGATGGGGGTCCTGGTGGTAAAACTCAGCCCGGATTGGGACTCATAGTTCTTAGGTCCCAATCTAAGCCACATCCAGTCTCCAGAAATTAGTCGGTTCCCCTTTAAGAGTCCCTCGCACGCAGACTCTTGGGCTTCTGCCCCAGGTAGTTCTTGTTGCTTACACCGCGCTCCGTGTCTCCAGTTTTCAAGGTGGTGGTTTGCCCTGAGAAGCATCTAGAAAGAAGTCTTGACTGCCAGTTTTTTCAGCTTTCCTATTGTGAGGGTGGGCGCAATGACTTGCACGCTTCTTACATTTCGGACCAGACACCAGAACTCCCAAACACTGCTTTTATAAGGTAAGGCTGACTGATGTTTAATTTTGCTCTTCTTGCTGCTACCAAACTGGAAAAGATGGCTGATAGTCTGAAACAAAAGGTAAAGGTCTGATTCACGGTGTAAGTAAGCGTGTTTGAGACACTGGGAGACTCAATGACATAAGGGTTCATTTCTTCATGGATGGAGCATAGAGCGGGGAGAGAGCCCCTCGATTGGCAGCTGAACACGGGGAACCAGGGCTTATGGGTCCTTGTGCACCTGGGTGGGAGAAAGCACCTGCTGAGGGCCGGACCCACGTGGAGCCCCACATCTGTGGGACCCTGGTAGGGGGTCCCCAGCCTTGACCACAACTTAGAATTACCTGGAGCCCTTGTAAACATCCCGATGCCCATGTGTTGTTCAACTAAATTAAGTGAGCAGTTAAGTCGGATTTTCTCAGGGATGAGCCCGAGGTGTCAGTTCACTTTTTAAGGCTCCCGGATACGCTTCCTACTCAGTCGAAGATGACAATCACTGTTCTACAGTATCCCAGGCACCGACTCAAGTCACAGGGAGGGTTAAAGATAGTTTTCCACTCGATTTCTTACCTAAGTGGCTAAATGTATTCTGACCCCACCCCCAGGGACATAGCGTGCTTCTGAGTGGCAGTGCAAATGACACAGAACCCCTTCTCTTTGGTGCCTTCTTACTGTTTTATGTTCTTTGTGACGCACGTGGGAAAGTCGAGTCCCTCAGCTCCAGGGCACAGCCCGTGTCCTGGGACCAACCTGCCTCTGGGGACCCCGCACAAGCAAGTGCAGTCAATGGAGTGACACACGCATAGTGGGGTCACTTGGGGGACACGCACTTCTTCCTGAGACATCGATCAATGTCACGGAATCACACCAGAGAGCCTGCATTTGAAAGTAAAAGGAAAGCTATATGATTTTATTAAGAGGAAGTCCTATTTTTCTCACCCTCCCATTCCCAGAAGAGGCTGAACTGATGTGGACAGAATAGGAATATGCAGGGCCATTCTCTTAGTTGTCCAGTAAATCTCTGCCACCACTGGCCCAGTAGCACTTGCTAGAGTGACAGTGGTGCCTGATGGTTTCCCTGATGATTACAGCAGGTGAGCACGAGAAAAAGAAAAGAAATGGCATCTGCCGTTGATAACACTCTGATGACAGGACTTATTTAAACTACTTGGGATTTGAGGGAGGGCAGTATGGAAACCGGTATGAGCCGGTTAGGGAAAGAGCATGGGAGAGTGGGTTTTCCTTAGTGTGAAGCATGTTTGAACCCTCAGTCCGACAGAGCCTGGGGTGAGGGGACCTGGACTCGAATGCATCTGGCTGGAGGTCAGTGGCCCACAGCTGCATGTCAGGGTGTGATCAAGGCTGGGCGAGCTGAGGTACAAATGCAGGCCAGCTGTTGCTCCTTGTGCAAACGCACAGCTCCATCTGTGAACGAAGTCACAGAGTAGCATCTAATGTGTTTCCCCGAAAATAAGACCTAGCCAGACCATCAGCTCTAATGCGTCTTTTGGAGCAAAAATTAATATAAGACCCGATCTTATATTATTTTAGATAAGACCCAGTCTTATATTATATTAAAATAAGACCAGATTTTATATTAATTTTTCTCCAAAAGACGCATTAGAGCTGATTCCAGGTAGATCTTATTTTCGGGAAAACACACTAGTTTTCTTTTCTCTTTTTAGTATCTTGCCAGCTAGCATTTCAATGGTACCTTCTAGTTTTTCTGTCTTCTGAAAATAAATTGTAATAGAAATTAGGATTCTCAGACTTCTCGTGATGCCAGGTCACACCTGAACTTTCTCAGGGTCCTGCCCGTATTCTTTCAAAGGACGTTGGAAGAAGAGATTTCAAAAGTGTTTTCTCTAGCGTACTTCAGTTTTTCTCAAATTTACACTCAGGGTCTACTTCATCAAAACTAATCATCTGTCCTTTTGCAATGAATCTCACTTTTATCTTATACTCTGCTCAATATATAAAATAAAATTATACCTCCATCCTCTCTGCAATATTGGACAAAACATGTTAATAAGTATTAATCCAGAAAAGGGATGTCTGGTTAGTGAATTTGGCAGATGCTAGGTTAAACAAAGTGAAGCAGGTCTCTACTGATCAGCTTCCTAAAACATCCAATACACACATGTGCCTGGGAAACCATGGAGATAATTGCATATTATTAACTGTCCCTTGAGGTCATATCACCCTGGAATCGGAAAACCGCTTCATACATTTGACAAACATTTGAACACATCTTAAAAATCTGTCTTTCACTTCATGTGTAGGCATATTTCCTTTCTGATGTAGTCAAAGGTGAGTAGGTGTCATGCATTTCCACTGGGGAGACTTAAACACACACAGTAATCCTATTTTGTCTCGGAAGATTAGTGGCCATTGGGTTGTCACAGGTGCAGATCGTCACCACTGGTATTCTGAAGGACTGGCTGGCTCTGCCACTCTCTCTACAGGTCTCATGCCAGGGTTTAACTGCCACCAGTCTTACTTCTCAGTGGAAACAACTGAAAATCATGGTGCCTTATGGTGGAGTTGGCAGGACCAGGGACATGACACTACAGGAATTGTAGAGGGAGGGAGCTTAACGTTGTTCAGAGTGTCGGTCGTGATTAAGTGGAACCACTGCTAGGAGAGGAATAAACATTACTCCCTATTTCCTTGTCCTTCTTCCCCACGGTTATACAGCAGATTGAAATGGGCAGCGATAACCAAAATCAAGGTCAAATGAGAGGGTTGGGCATTTATTATAACATGCTCTCAGTAGATATTGAAGATGCAGAGAGAAGGAAATGTGGAGAGGGCAGTTAGACAAAGGTCCAGGGTGATGGGACAACGCACCCAAGAGCAAGGGGCATTCTTTCAGAATGCCCTGACCCACTTACACACTCACCACCTGACAAACCCAGCCCTTCTTCCCCTCTTCCTTCCTGAAAGAGTGATTTGCTTTCAGCGGCCGGGTCACTCACACAGTGACCAAATGGGTTCTAAAACGCTATTCCAATCACATGTGACTAAGTTGTATTAAAAAAGGAGTTAATGTGCTTTCATATCAATGGGAAGTCAATTATTAAAAACATTGATCACTAATTGTCTATTTTTACACAGTTGAAATTCATTTATTTTAAATCATAATCTTACTAAAACCTAAGTGTGACTAACGTGTGTGTCTGTGTGTGTGTGCTTGTGTATTAGAAAAAAATTTTTAGGATTTGTGGATTACGTTCAAATCAAATTCCTCTGTAGGAATTCAGGAAGTTCAATGCATTCCTAAGAAGTTAGGGCAGTAATAAGTTCCTTTACAGCCACCGAAGGTCGACTGTGTAAACACGTGTAACAAAATGCAATATTAAACATCATATTTATATACAAAAACATAAATGATCAACTGTACATTTTATAATCAGTGGTTTAAACTCAGAACTTTATTAGATGTGATTAGACTCTCAATAATTTAGTAAATGGAAACGAGCTAAAAGCAGGTATAATTTCTAATAGCAATATTTGGAGTGTGCGAAAATGATTGTTACTTTAATGGGAAAGGAACTTTTCCTTTTCAGTTTTAGTTGTATGGGTGCAAATTTCACGAGATGGACAGCGTCTGGCACATGAGCTTTGATAGTCAGCTTTCTTCTCCCGTTCTGCAGATTTTCTTTTATTTCACAGGCCATTAGGGCGTTAACCCCAAGCTACTTTCTGTGTCAATAAACTTGTGTATTCTAGATATCTCATATGCCTGGAAGCACACAGCATTTGTCTATTCATGCCTGGATTGTTTTGCTTTGTGCATTTTTAAAGGTTCCTTCATACTGTAGTATACAGTGGAGCTTCGTCCTTTCCTGTGGGTAAATAATACACCGATCCGTGTGTACACCACAATTTGCTAATTTGTGCATCTTCCGATGGACACCTGGGTTGCTTCCCCTTGTTGGCTGTTGGGAATAATGCTGCTATGAACTTGGGTGTGCAGGTATCTGTTCAAGTCTCTGCTTTCACTTCTTTTGAGTATTTATCGATAACAGTAGTGAAATCTGAGTTCCGTGGTCATTCTGTATTTAACTTTTGAGATACAATTAACCTGTTTCCACAGCTGCCACACATTTCACATTCCCACCAGCGATGTACAAGGGTGCCGATTTCTCCAGATCCTCACACACTCTTCTTATTTTCAATATATTTGGTTGTAGCCACTTTAACAGATATTAAGAGGTATCTGTTGTGGCTTTGATTTACAAAATCATTTCCCAGGGATGAGTGATGACTACTGTGTGCTTATCAACTGTTTACACATCTGAGCACTACTTTCCTTGAGTCACAAAGGTTGTGTTTTTATTTATTTCAAGGTTATTCTCTGGTTTCCCTTGTGATTTGTTGTTTGACCCATTGATTGTGTGGTATTTAATTTACACATATTTATGGTATTTTATATGATTGCAGGTTTTTGAAATTAAGACTAGTTTTGTGGTCTAACCCGATCTATTCTGATGAGTGTTCCATGTGCATTGAGAAAGACATGTTCTGCCATTATTGGTTGGATTGTTCTGAATATACGTAAAGTCTAATTGGTCTGTAGTATTGTTCAACCCTGTTCACTCGTTGATTTTCTGTCTGGTGGTTCCATCCATATTGAAAGTGGAAAATTGGTGCATCCAGTTATTGGCTTCTTTGGGACTTTGTTGTTAGGCACATATGCGTGTATAATTGTTATGTCTTCTTGACTGATTGAAACTCTTAACATATACAATGTGCTCCTTTATCTCTTGTAAACTTTTGTTTTTAATTTAAAATATAGTTTGTCTGTTGATTTCCTACAGCTTTCTTTGGTTACTATTGACATGGAATATCCATTTCCATCTTTTCATTTCAGCCACATTGCGTATTTGTATCTAAAGTCAGTCTCTTGTAGACAACAAATAGATAAATGATGTTTTTATTCTTTCAGTCAAACTCTGCCATAGTTGGAAAGTTTAATCTACTTATGTTTAAAGTAACAATTGATAAGGGACATTTACTTTTACCATTTACCTGTTTATTTTCTGTATGCCTTATATTTCTGTCCTTCAGTCTTCAATTATTGGCTTACTTATGTGTACTCGATTTATTTTGTGTGTAGCGTACCTTTTATTCCCTTGATTTCTCCTTTTCTGTATTTTCTAAATTTTATTTGGGGTTATTTGGGAACTACAATTGACATGTTCACTTTATAGCAGTCTAGTTTGAATAATGCCAATTTAGTGTCAATAGTATACAGACACTCTGCTTCCATACATCTTTGTCCCACCGCTTATGTTGTTGCTATCACAGATTACAACTTTCTGAATTGCGTGTTCATTAATGTACATATATATGTAGGATTTTATGCATTTGTGTTTTACATCATATAAAGGACAAAGAGGAGTTATAGTCCAATCCTGGCTTTTGTGTTTACATATGTAGCTGCCTTTACCAGTGTTCTCTTTATTTCTTCATACTGCCTTGATTTACTCTCTAGGATTGTTTTATTTCACATTGAAGGACCCCTGTTCACTTTTCTTTAAGTGTAGGTATAAAGATAGTAAAGTCCCTCAGTTTTTGGTTATTTGGGACTGTCATAATTTCTCCCTCATTTTTGAAGGACATTTTTTGATACAGAATTCTTGGTTGGCAGTTTTGTTTGTTTGTGTCAGCACTTTAAATATGTCATCCCCCTGCCTTCTCGCCTCATGGTTTGTTATGAAAAATAAGCTGTTAATATCTATGTGGGTCCCTGCGATGAGTCCCTTTTTTCTTACTGCATTCAAGATTGCCTCTTCGTCCTTTCAACTGTTGGACTATAATGTGTCATGTCATTGATCTCTCTTGATTTATCCTCTGTGGAGTTTGTTGAGATTCTTGGATGTACAATTTTATTTCCTTCATCAAGTTCGGAAATTTTCCTTTATTGTGTTTATTTTTTCTGATTTCTGTCTCTTTCTCTGTCTTTTCTCTTTCTGGGGCTCAGCCATTTTATTGCTGTCCCGCAATATTTTTTGTTTTGTTTTTTCTGCTTGTGCTGAGCCTAGAGATCAGCATAGGGTCTTCTCAGGTCTTCTCTGAGCATGTATCTTGTCCTGGCATGTGTGTACCTTTCTGACACCACCCTCTCACAATGCACAGGTGCTTTCGAATGTACTACTTTCTTACAGAAACTCTCTCCTGACATTTGCTCTCAGGCCTTGTGGTCTATTGCATGTTTCAACTATTCTGTCTGGCCCCATGTGGCTGCAGGTTTTCCTCTGTCATACAGTGTTTTTGAGCAATGTCCATTCCTTCGTGCCCTGGGTGGGTTCTGAGTTAGGTGACACAGGAAGGAGAGGCTTGCATCATTCCTTCATGACAGCCTTAGACAGGTGAGGACAGACACGCCCAGGAAGAAGTGAAGAGGTTCTGTTCTGTTTCCTACTGAGCTGGAGACAGGGCCCCACAGCCAGAATGTAGGCTGCATTTCAAGACTGAGTACAGGGAGCATGGCGGCCAGCGCAGGCCAGACTGCCACCAAGCTTTCCTACTGTTTCCAAGTTGTCTTTTTCTTGATTCAGCATTTGCTTAATTGCTGTAAACCTTGCACTGTTTTGCCAGCGTCTTGACATAGTTGGTTTTGACAGTTTCTGCTTGTGTTTTGATTTTCCTGTGGCGGGCGGGGAGTTTGGAGCTGTTTGATCCACCATTTTGCTGAAGTCAGTCCCTTTGCTTTCACTTTCAAACCTCAATATCACGGGGTTTCTACAGAATTAACTGGACTCTTCCACTTCCCCATGCTTGTGTAAATATGGTCAGATTGATCTCATACTCTTACCAACGAAAGTTAATGTGGCTAACATTGCTTCTCAGTGACAAAATACTGATTAAATTGTTATGCCTAAGCAACATTCATCTTCAAATTTAGTGGACGATTCAAGCATTTTTTGACATATTCATCAGGAATTTAGCAATTTTATATACATGTATATAGATACATTATATGTGTGTATGTGTGTGTATATATGTATACATGTGTGTGTGTGTATATATATATATATACATATATATATATATATATATATATATATATATATATATATGGGCTTGTCTTTACAAATCTAGTGTAGAAATAATTTGAATCATGTTTTCTTTTGCTTGCTTTTTTACTAAGATGTAATTGGCATTTAACATTATATTAGTTTCTGGTATGTAACATAATGATTTGAAATTTGTATATATTGTGAAATAATCATCACAATAAGTGTAGAAAACATCTATGTTAACACTTTATTTTAAAATGCAGAAAAAATATGGTCTCACTGTTTCTGTTTCGTCCTGACCTAGCTTTCTGCAAGTTGATTATGTGTAGATATGCTCATGAAAAGATGTTCACACACACACACACACACACACACACAGAGATACATGCTCACATACACATATATCCAAATGATTTATTAAATTATTTTTTAATCTGTGGGAGTGACTTTTGCGTCATGGAGAATGTTTGTCTTCACCACTTTTCTCATACACATTATTTACTTTAGCTCACGTCCCATACAGTACAATTTAAAGGTAACATGAAGGGCAAGCGAGAGTACATTTTGACAGATAACTAAGCTGCAACCTCATAATCTGATATGTGTGCTTCTGTCTATCCAATGCAATCATAAGTACAAGATACAAAGAAGGGATTGTTTTTTAAGGAAATGAAGTGATTCTCTTGAGACTATTGCAAAGCTGTGACTTGAAAGTGCAGACGCCTGACATAAGTACTCTTCTGATCTGTGTTCCCTGAATGGTCCCGGGAGAGATACATTGTGGTGATGGGCTTGTCTTGTGTGGAAATTTGCGTCCGTCCCGCTAGTCTCAGGAAACAAACTCCTTTTGAACAAAGGCCCTTGCTCGGAGCCCAGAGCAGCTGGGGCAGGCTGTAACTCACAGCTTTTTAAGGTGATCCAATCCTTTGCTGTACCATACAGGGCTCTCAGGAGCTGGATCTAAGTCTTACATTTTTTTTTTTTTTTTGGTTTAAGATTTTTTGTGTGTGATAATTAAGACAGCAGCTCGCACCTCATTTTTAGGTGCCTGCTGTCTTAATTTGCTTCTGCTTTAATGATGGTGGAAGCCGTGAGGTTTTCTACATGTTCTCAGTGAGCCAAATGTCAAGATGCAGACTATCTCAGTTCTGAATTCATTGGAACACAAGGAGGAAAAATTGACACATTTGCATCTGAGAAATGGGAATCTGATATACAGGAGTATGCCGACAGATGAAAGATGTAGAACAGCTGCATCTGTATACTGGGCCGTGAAGGCATTTTGCCCAAACTAGTTAACACATTTGCATAGACTTCTTCCAAAGCCTCTGAATTTAAGTAATTAGACATTAAGATTCTTATCAAGCAGCATTTTGCGTTTTGTTCTGTTCTGTGCTTTTTGTGCACAAGCCAATGGATATTTAACCTCAGAGAAACCTGCATTAAATCAATATTACATTAGTATTTTAATGCTGTTAGCTCAATAGCCATATGCTCAGATATATTCTCCATTGAGAAAGTTAGGACTCAGTAAATAAAAATGAGATAATTAGCAACGAGTACCCACCACTCACATTTTATGCACACAACATTATCTCTTTCCATTCAAAGCTTGACATTACTCTCTGCCATTCAAGCAATGGAAGCCCGCATTCCATATATCGCACAGCACTGAGGCTTTCCTGGTGACCTCACGTGTTTCCATGGCAGCATATTCATCTGGAAATAGCACAGCACTCTGATTTATAGGTGGTCAAAAATGGACTCCCGAATTACTTATGTTAAGAGGCTAATTTCAAAAGAAATCCTTAGGTGGGAAATTTTGCAATGCAAGATTATAAACTAGCATAGCATTTATATTTTGAATGATTATGCATTTCTACTTCTGAATTTGAGGTAGCACTTTTATCATTCAAATACCTTACAATTAGAATATTTACAAGGAAGGTAGATACTAGCACCAGAATACAGGAACATAATTTTGGAAACTCTCCATGACCACTGACTACACTGCTCTCTGACTCCATGGGTATTAGTTAGCTAAGGCTGCTGTAAAAAAATACCGCAAACTGGGGGGCATATACCACAGAACTGTATTTTCTCACTGTTCTGGTAACTGGGCCTTCAAAATCAAAGTCTGGTTTAAGCTGCTGGTGAGAACTCTGTTCTGGGCTTGCAGACATGGCTTTTCCTCTGAACACGTGCAGAGAGCGTGAGCAAGGTCCATTTTATAAGGACACTAGTCCTGTGGGAACGGGGTCCCACCCTTAGAACCTCACTTCCTCCTGTGGAAACTTCCTTCCTTCCGGAGGAGTCCCACCTCCACATACAGCCACACTGGGGGTTAGGACTTCAAGGCGTGCGTGGGTGGGGCACAAACATTGGTCCCTGACACCACGCCTCATTAGCTCCACCCTCCCACAGCCCTGCCATCTTTGTTACTCAGCTCGGTCAAAGGAAAGGATTGGCATCTGCTGAGATCAAAGAGCATGACAGGATGGCTCAACATTGAGTTTCATGATAGCCCATTAGTTAGACAAAAGTCACTTTTAAATTCTGCAAGGCCTTAATAAGCTGGAGAGACATAGTGATTTAAAAACTAAGCTATAATTACAAATAAATCCCAGCCCTCTCCTTCCGTAATACCTGGAGCAGAGGGAAGATAGAGGTTCTGATATGTTCTACATGAAGGCTTTCGCGTGCCCAGGAGCCGGCTGTGAAGTCGGCTGGAAACTCCGGAACCTCAGGCAATCACTGTGGCCCCTTCCTGGCTCCTTGGCACCTGCTTTGCTCAGGAGATCTGGGAGATGGTATTCACTGACCCAGGCCTGACCTTGTTTGTAAAGGCAAATGAGTTAGACAAGGAACATCGCAACCTTCCATCCAGGCCCCGAGAGAGCGATAGGCGCACCCCAGCTCTGCCCCAGCTCCCCACCAGAGGAGGCCCCCACGCTCTGTCGTTGAGTGACTTTGTCCTCTCATTGGTAGGAGATGAGGATTTGCTTGTGATCAGAGCAGGGTAATGGGAATGCAGAATGGACACTCATGTTTGCGAGAAGAAAGTGAATTCTGAAGTACAGTGTTCTGACACAATTCCGATGGCAACACATACACCTTTTGAAGGGTAAGGAAGACTTTCCTGAAATAAGCACAATTCCTTTTCGTTCCAGCATGAGCAAATATGTGGGGGAGTCCCTGAGGTCACTGAGAATAGAGGGAGGAGACCTGCAGCGTGGAGAAGCCCTGAGATGCGGTGACCTTGAGGGCTGATCTGCATGGCCATTGATAATGCTGCCAGGGCATCAAGGGCATGAGCTTTAGGGTGGGGGCTGTGGTCTAAATGTGTGCTCCCTGCCCCGCACCCCAATTCCCATGTTGAAAACCTAATGCCTGCTGTGATGGGGTCAGGAGGTAGGGCCTTTGGCAGGTGACGAGGTCATGGGGGTGGGGCCATCGCCATGGGATTAGCACCCTTAGGAAGGACACCCCACAGAGCTCCTTGTCCCTGCTGCTATATGAGGAGAGAGTGAGAAGTCAGCCTCATGCAGCCTGGAAGAGGGTCCTCACAGGAAGGCGACCGTGCTAGGAAACTGGTGGCAGATCCCAGGCCCCACAACTCGGAGATAAGTGTCTGCTGTGGATGAGCTGCTCGGGCTGTGGTTCTTTGCTTTAGCAGCCCAAGGGGACTGGGATGGAAGGCAATGGGATCTGGCTTCATTTTTCTTTAGTGCTGGTCACAGAAGACGGTTATACATTCACTCGTGTGCCTTTGCATTCAACACAGCTTTTCCAAACCTGTTCTTGGTGCTGTTCCCAACAGACGTCCTTCCCTGTTCCTCTGGGTTACCTTCCAGCCTGCTCCCCAAAGAGTCAGCATAGGTGTCCTAAGCTTTACTTCCTTTCACTTCCTCTGCCATCATTCATGGGATTTTACCACTTTCCTCAGTAAGAAGCTTAAATTTCGCAGCGTCCTTATTTTAGATTACAGACCTACTTTCAAGATTAAATGCAAGACCGCATGTCATTTCTTGTTATTTTTCCAAAACAAATTCTGTTCCAAGGAGGAGAGGAAAACACGTCTTCTGTGTGCCCCCTACCTGAGCACACCTCGTGCATCCCCCCATTTATTTTCCACTATGACTGCCCTCCCCTTCCCCCGTCACTTCCATGTCACGCCATCTACAGACAGGCCACCATGGCAGGAGTAGGACCCTCAAGAAGTATCAGTGCTGTCTTCCTTCCATTCTTAGTTCAACAGTGTTCTCCCTTGGTGCCTGCCCTCCGCACCCTCCCCATTAAAAATGCATGTACCGTGTTTCCCCCAAAATAAGACCGGGTCTTATATTCATTTTTGTTCCAAAATTCCCATTAGGGCTTATGTTCAGGGGCTGTCATACTAAAAATCATGCTGGGGCTTATTTTCCGGTTAGGTCTTATTTTCGGGGAAACACGGTATGTGTGGAATCTAACAGGGTCATGTTTTACAGTGGCCCAGTCTTTCATTTTTTTATACATATTTTTCACAAAACACTTGGTCCAATGGACACACATAGTAAACAACCTGTACATAAAAGATCAACAAATTAACAGATGAAGCACACAATATAAATAAATAGTATTTATTGGCATTAAATTTATTATTAAAATTATTGGAATTATTGGCATTCAACATTCACTCATTACTGGAAAACCCTGGAAACTAAATCCCTCTGTGTAGATAACACTGTTGTTATATAACCAGCTCTGTGTGATTGGATAGCTGAGACAAAAATATGGCTTCATGTATTTAATAGGGTAAGAAGGAAAAACAGATTTAGGGCCATTTAAAATAATCTCCCAGCAAAGTGTGAACGTGAAACATGATATCATTGATTAATACCTGAAAATAATCTGTACGCTTTTGAGGACTTGAGAGAAAGTGAGATTTGATTTCACACGGCGGGTATCGATCATTGGAATTTTCTTGCCCAAATGTATAGGGAGATTGATGGTACTCAGTGAACTTTCCTCAGTGAATATTGTAAATCCTGTCACTCCATGAGAAAGAGTTAAAGTCATCAGATAACAAGTAATGACTACTTATTTATTGAAACAACCTCAATTTTAGTTCCAAATTGATGGGGACGTTTACAGAATAAAATAATTCTGTTATTTAGATTTTTTTTCCTCCAAGCTTTGAGAATTTTCATTTATTTCTTTAAATCTTTAGAAACCAGTATCAGTAATTCTCTGTTGACTTCTCTCTGATTTGGGAAATCAAATCCCCAGTCATTCTTCTTCGGAGCTCAGAGAGACACTGAGTATGTTTCCATCAGCAGAAGAGCTGTGAGAGCGAGTGGAAGGTTTGGAATTGGACTGATAGAGGGTCCAAAGCCAGGCTCTACCTTCCGCTGGTTGTCAGACCTTCATCTGCTTGATCTTTAGTTTCTTCAGATTTATATCCGATGTTAAGAGTAAAGCAAACATATTTATAGATGAAAAATAAAAGTATTGACTTCAGAGGATTATTGTGAGGATGAAATGAGATAGCGTGTGTTCACAGTTCCTGGCATTTAGTCAGTGCTCAAGAAATGACTGGCGTCACTACTACCTACCATACAGTCCTAATGAGCCTGGAGACGGGGCTTACATTCCGTACTAACCCTACAGAGCAGCGTGGTCCAAACAACTGGTGCTAAGTTAGTTTTAGGTGAAAGGAAGAATCCGAACTTCGACTTAGGAAAGGTGAATGGGACCAAATAAGTGTTCACTGTGTCCGGAAAAATCAGGAGGCAGATACCAGGCGGCCATGCCCATCAGAATGGATAAAGCTAATGCCTGAAGTGGAAGCCCAACCCCCTCCATGGGTTGACCAATCAAAGGAAGCAAAAGCAAAGCAGCAGAAACCCCCTCTCAATTCTCCCATGTGTTGATTAGTACTGAAAACCGTTTGATGATTAAAACAAGACAAAACAAAACAACAAACTTGTTACAATTCTTATTCGTCTCTTAATTAAAATAAAAATCCTGTGGACCACGGGTTATTATTCAACTTGACAAGAGGGGAAAGTCAGGTTCCTGAAGGTTGATGAGCAAATTAATGCTGGGACAGGACCCATATCTCCTCAAGGACCCACAGCCTCTTCAGCTCCAGCTCTGTGCTCTCTGTGCAAAACAAGGTCAAGTACAAAGGCCTAGGCCAGGCTAAGATGCAGCAGCGGTGGTTTCTGTAAAACGTAGTTTGTTATATAAGAAATTTATGAAAAATAGAAACACAGGAAGGAATCTTAGTGATTCCATCTAGGCTGTTGGTACTGTCTGTACTTTCCTCTGCATCTGTCTCTTCATCACTGGCATTTCCCTCATTTCCTTTCACTTACTCTTTCCCACTCAGTTACTTTGCCTACCGCTCCTCCTTTTTGAGTCTCTGCAAGCTACATATTAATTCGTGCTCTAACTAATTTTGTCCCCAATTTTCAACTCTTGAATGAATGGATAAAAAATAGCAAATCTCAGCAAAGACATGGAATTAATAAAAAGCACCAAAAAGGAGTATAAACATGGATATTAATCCCTCATCAGAGGTGTTGTTTGCAAATACCTTCTACCATTCTGTTAGTTACCTTTCTGTGTTATTGGTGGTTTCTTTTGCATGCAGAAGCTTTTTAGTTTGTTATAGTCCCATCTAAAATATACAAAAAACTCATACAACTCCACAACAAAAATGAAACAATTCAATTAAAAAATGGGCGGAGGACCTGAACAGACACTTTTTCCAAGAAGACATAATAATGGCCAACAGATATATGAAAATATGCTTAATTTCACTAGTTATTATGGTGCTGAAAATCAAAACCACAATGAAATACCACCTTATACCTGTTAGAATGGCTATTATCAACAAGACAAATAATAGCAAGTGTGGGAGAGGATGTGGAGAAAAAGGAACCCTCATCTACTGCTGGTGGAACTCTAAAATGCTATAGCCACTATGGAAATAGTATGGAGGTCCCTCAAAAAATTAAGAATAGAATTACCATATGACCAAGCAATGCCTTTCCTGGTTATCTACCCAAAAATCTGAAAACATTTATTTGTAATGATATATGTACCCCTATGTTCACTGCAGCATTATTCATAGTAGCCAAAACATGGAAACAACTGAAATGTCCTTTGATAGATGGTTGGATAAAGCTGTGGTACATATACACAATGGACTATTACTCAGCCATAAGAAAAAGTGAAATACTGCTATTTGCAACAACATGGTTGGATCCTGAGATCATCATGCTAGGCAAAACAAGGCAGGAAGAAGAAGTCCAGACTATGTAACTTCACTCATATGTGGAATATAAAAATGAGAGCAACAAACAGACATAGGAAACAAATGAAAACTCATAGAAACAAATAACAATATGGTGGTCACCAGACAGAAAGTGGGGTGGGGGAAGGATGAAGAAGGTGAAGGGGGTCAAATATATGGTGGTGGAAGGAAAATTGACTCTGGGTGGTGAGCACATGATGCAATGTACCGATGATGCATTATAGAATTGTACACTGTATAATTTTATTAAACAACGTCAACTCAATACATTTAATACAAATAGAAACAGAAATACAAACATGATAAACACAATAAAGAATTAAAAAAGCAACACTCAATAGATGGTTACAACAGTAGAGAGATGACAGAGGATAAAACCAGTGAACTGGAAAACAGTAGATATCACCCATTCTGAAAAACAAAGAAGAATTAGACTGAAAAGAAAAATGAACAGAGCCTCAAGGAACTATGGGACAATAACAAAATATCCAACATTTGTTTCTTTGAATTCTCGGAGAAGAAATAGAGAGTAGGGCTGAAAGGTATTATAAAAATTAATGAGGGAAAACTTCCCAACTTTGGCAAAATTTGCAAACCTGGAGATTTAAGAATCTAACTAAACATCAAACAGGATACAGCAACACTGCTCCCCCTCAAAAAGAAAGATACATCATAATGAAGCTTCTGAAAACTAAAGCTATAGAAAAATCTCTCAGGCACTGATATACATGATGCGTTACTTTAAGGAACAACAATTTGAAGGACAGCAGATGTCTTATCTGAAAACGTGGAAACCAGAAGCAAGTAGCACAGTATTTTTCAAAGGCTGAAAAAAAAAAAAAAAGATTTATTATGAATTCAATATCTGGTAAAGCTGTCACTCAGAAATGAAAGGGAAATCAAAGCATTCTCATATAAGGGAAAAACAAAGACTTTGTCACTAGCAAACCTTCCTGTAGAGATTGGCTAATGGAAAGGAACAGATAAACGAGGGATCCTGGAGCATGAGGAAGGAAGAAGAAACAACAGATAGAGCAGAAATATGGGTATATACAAAGGATAGTCTCCTTGCGATTTTTATAAACCATATTTGATCATTTGAACAAAAACTATAGCTCCATCTGATACTCAAGACTTTGCTAGGATTTTAATAGGAATTTCATTAAATCTATAGATAAATCTTGGGAGAATTCATGTGGGATACGTGACCAAGACAAATGGAAAATAGGTTTGCACAAAAATCTGTACTTGAATGTACGTAGAGGCTTCATTTGTCATCGCTCAAAACTGGAATGAGCCCAGATGTCCATTGACAGGTGAATGGTCCGATGAATTGACACACGCGTGCCATGGAATACTATACTTAACAATAAAAAATAAATGCACTGTTGATACTCACAACTTGGATGAATCTCCAGAGAAATGTGAGTGAAAAAAGCCAATCCCAAAAGATTACATACTGTATGTCTGCCTTTATAAACTGTTTTTGAAAGAAAATTTTATTAAAGTACGTGATTGACAAGGGTAAGGCATAGTGATTGACAAGGGTAAGGCATAGAGAGAGGAAAGGAGGGGTGTTAAGTCTGTCTTCTTATTTGCTGTCTGTTGTGATGTCTGGACATCTGAGGACCTTCCTGACCCTGGGGAGAGTGCCCCTGCCAGGATGGCTAATGCCTAGAGACAGCGAACACCTTACTTGTGCATACTCTTCAGTTAGGTGGCTAACATCCCATCCAGAGCCCAGAGCGCACCACCTCCTCCATCAGGCTCTCACACTCCAGGCCACTGGCCACCCCTACTTCCTGCAGGGCCAGGTACCAGCCAACTAGGGACAACCCCTATGCCCAGAGCCCATGAAATGATACAAATTAGCCAATTGTAAACCTTCTCACCCTCCCTCACCTGTCATTTCCTGTGGGATCCACAATCAATAGGGACCCTATTTCCTGTTCCCTCTGACCCTGACCTACCCTGGGGCTTCCCTGTGTGGCCTTGCATGGACTCCTGTTTTCAGGTGTCTGTGATGACAAATTTCTTCACTTCTGATGCTCATTTCCATGTCTGTGTGTGTCACCATGCCTGATGAAAACAAGCCTCAGGTCCATCTTTTATCAGGAGGTGACTGTGGAGTTAAAAGGCCAACCAGGGATGTTTGTGGTGTAGGAGCTGTCCGAGATGTTGACTGTGCTGGTAAACGTGAGATACATTTGTACAGAACTTCCTACACACACACACACATGATGGCAAGTAAACCTGGGAAGTCTGAGATCAGCGGCTGTGTGACTGTCAGCAGCTGCATGTGATATCACACTATCATCTGCCAACTGAGCAAAACTGGGCACATGCAAAAAGATCCTCAATGTATCATTTCCCTCAACGGAATGGGGAAGTACGATGATCCCAGGGCAAATTTCAAATGTTTTTAGGGCCAAGCTGTAGAGTATTATAAAATTATAGAACTTGGGTTAAATTATTTTGTGTATCATTTCATGACTTTAAAATTCATTGAAACATTATATAAACATTTGTAGCAGGAAAGTAGCTTTAGAAATATTTGTCTTAGGCAGATGTATGCAAGCTGCATTATTTGTATTTTAATTTAAAACTTTGATAACGCGTCTGTGCATGAGAAGCTTGTGGGAGAAGTTTTGCAAAATATTTATTATTTGGGCAAAAGGTAGAAAAGCAGCGAAGCAAACGTAAACGTCGGCCGGTGTGGTAAGATGGGAGCCCACCATTGTATTAACAGAAAAGAAAGGACCTAAGAATGAGCCCATCTGAAAGTAATTAGAGTTGTGTCCTGCTGAGAGCAGGGGATGTGGGCTCACATTTCCAAAAAGAAAATAAATCTGATAAAGGAGCAACGATACGCCAAAGGGAAACTGTTTCGTGTCCTTTTCAGAAGGGGATCCAGTAGACAGAGCTGGAGTGCAGATGAGCTAGGACTCAGCCCAGCCCACTCCTGTCAAATAAAACCGCGCAGGAGCAGGTAAAGAGGTGCTTTATTGATGAGACTATCGCAGGAGGGAGAGCACTCAGACCCTGAGGTCTGCAAGGGTTTTAGCGATCAATTCAAAATGGGTGTGTCTTTTGTAGGGAGGAGCAAACAAGGCTAGACATTTCCAAGTGGGAGGGAGGCCTGAACCTGGGGAGTGATGAGCTGGTCCCTCAGCCATCTGGGAAGTGCCTTTTGGGGCACCTGTTGCATATCCCCAAACTTTGGGGAGCGCCAAGGGCCTGCGGGAGTAAGAAAATCCCGGCTAATGGTCATCAATTCTAGTTAGTAGGCATTCTCTCCAGATTTGTCAGTGGGGACAGAGAGTACAGCTAAGTGTTTATGAGTCCATGAAATGGGAGTTTGGAAGGTCCTTCTCTGGTCTCGTCACAGGCCAGCAGGGGCTTCCTTGAGTCCTAACTAAGTCAGTTGGGAAAGGTGGCTCTTTGCATTAAGCCATGTCCTGAAATGCAAGAAGGTGTGAGGGTTTCTTAACTGTCACTGTGTCTGGGAACATGGGGCTCAGGTAGGGTCACCCTGTGTCTTAAAAGCCTGGTTCTGTTCCTGCTTCACTCCACAGCTTCCCAGAGTCCCTTTGTCCACCTCAGGGAAAGACTGCTGTAAAGGAGGGAGTGGGGACACCTCAAAGGAATTACAGAACAATGACGGAGAGCAAGTGAGCTTGGGGTGGACACCAAAGCCCATTGGACATCATTGCCAGAAGGGGGCAGAAATTGCAGGGAAAGAGCAAAAGAATGGAGTGGTTTGTCAGTGTGCTGTTAAGAGGGCTCTGATGGAAGATGATGGTTTGGATGGTGGGCTTTCTCCTCTTATCGCTGCCTTTATTCTTCCCTGGACATTGTGCTTTTATGATGGTTGCTATAGACTGAATGTGTGTGCCCTCCACACACACAAAATTATAGGTTGAAACCTGTTCCCCCAATGTGATGGTATTCGGAAGTAAGGCCTTTGGGGTGATTAGGTCATGAGGGTGGAGCCCCTACAAATGGGATTGGTGCCCTTATGAAAGACACCCCAGCAAGCTCACCCCAGCGAGCTCCCTCGCCCCTCCCTCCAAAGAGGACTTAGAAGAAGACTGTCTGTGCACCCAAATCTGCCAGTCCCTTGACCTTGGACTTGCACCCTCCAAATCAGTTTCTGCTGTTTTCAGCTACGGGGTTTATAGTATTTTTGTTACAGAGGCCTGAGCAGACTGAGACAGTGCTGCCATCTCTCTGTTTTGGTCATGCCTCCTTCCCCCCAGCCCCCAAAACACACAGACACACCTCTCTCCAATGGTGATGAGACGCCCAGCATCAACTAACTAGAGTAGGCTGCCGTGGGATGGGTGACAGCCCAGGATTTTTCCGTGCCCTTGGTAAAAATGAGGAGAGCAAACCTCAGACTGTCAGGTCTGTGCTTGTACTGGGAGGGAGAGCCGTTTTGCAATAAAAGTGATGGAAACTCAGTCACTTTGACATTTAAAGCTGGGCTGTACCAAGCTCTAGAATTGTGATAAAGGAAATTCTTGTCCTGGCAGGCAGGAGGGATTAAATCAACAAACTCTAAGGGTGCAGGAGGAAAGCAGTAATTCTCTTTGATGCTTTCCCCAGCTGTTCCCTTACTAACAGGAACATGCATTATTTGCAAAAGTTCTGGTTGTTTCCCTTTTCCAACACACGTTAAGCATTTTTTAAGAAGTCAAGACACACTTCATTACTAGCTTTATTTCTAAACTAAGCAATTCTTTATATCAGGAGGGTTTAACATTTCGGGGGCAATGGACTGTCTCCTAAGAAATATGGACCTGCAGACCCACAAACACGTGCACCATCTGAGTAACCATTCCATCACCCGATGGTGCATAGACCCGGCGAAAAGACCTTTTGTCTGCAGTCTTTAAAATCTTGATTTTACTGGCTCTTCTGGAAGATTTTCTTAAATGATCAGGATTTTTACTGTTTTGAAAGAAGATGTCTTATGGTATTTCTCAGAGTCTTTCAATTACTTTGACATATTTGCAAAACTACTGTACCCATTTGAAATCTTCAAAACCTCAAGTCTCCCTGTGAGACACACACTAGTCCTGACACCACCACGCTGACCTGCTCTGTGGCTTTGGAAAGGTCCGTTTCACCCTCCAAGCCTTATTTGCTCACGTAGAAATTGTCACAACCATAACCAAGGCTATTATGAGGGATGAAGGCGGTCCCATGCACAGGTGCCAAATTTAGGTGCCGAGGAACATAGAAACATTAGTCCTTGTTATCTGCCATGCTGGATAAAACACCTACTACGTAGTCAGTTCTCAGAAGAGGTTCAGTGAGTGAACTGGGGACATCTCCTCAGAATTTCCTCACCTGCAGAGAGGGGATTGTGCAGGTTAATGTCTAGCACCCCCTTCTGACTGGATGTTTTCTCACTTAAAATGGTGGCAATTACAGCATTGTACTGCCTATAAACAGGCTTCGCTCCGTCATCTTTTTGGCCGTTGCAGGAATGGTTACATTGCTTACGTTAATTCACACTTCAATGATTGCAATGACCAACAGATGGGAACAATTTCCAAATCTTTGTGTTACTGACATTGGACCAAATCAATGACAACAACAAGATTTTTGCAGTTCTAACTTCAACAGTGTTTTCCCATATAGAATTGATTCCACTCTCAAAATGGCATAAGAGGTGGGTTGGACAGTGGTGTTCTCATAGCCATTATAAAGCTAAAGGAACTAAGACTGAGTGAGCATCAATCACATTGCAGAATCCTCACAGGTAGTGAGCGGAGTCCAGTGACGTGACCAGACCTGCGCATTCCACGTTCATTTTTCCCCCGCTCCCTTCCTGACAGCAGCTCTCCCCGACAGCAGGCAGAAGCCACATTGTTTCCTTCAAACTCTCTACAAACATGGACGATAGTGCCCCACTCAGCTGCTTTCCCCACGAGGCTAGAATATTTATCAGCCTGACCTTACCCTCTTTTCCCCACCTGAATTTCTTAAAAAAAAATAAAAACAAAAACAAAACAATAACAACAAAACACACACACACACACAACTAGAAGAGCATTCTCCAAATAGAAGGAGTCTGCAAAAGATTTGTCCTCCCACTACCAAGAAACATTTGTGCATTTGTAACTGAGAAACCTGGGAAAATGTGGTGTGAGTGTGAATGTGTGTACGTAGTTGTATTTCCCCCCTGGATCTACCTCTGAGAATCAGGTCTTGCTGTCTAGTACTAGATAGTGACACAAATATTCACACTTGTGAGTGAAAACCAACTCTAACTATTTGAGCTAAATTCATAGGACTGGCCCTAACCAGAGCCTGTGGCTAAGTTGGGGGTGCCTCCCCCCTAAAAACAGGGGTGTCTACTTTTGTGTTCCCAAGACTTTGGGTCAGGGTTGTGACATTGGGGAGCTGAGTGCTCCTGGTGTCAATTGTCATGCCCCCACCAGACGTCTGCCTACAGATTTAATGCCTTGTCCTGAGAGCAGCCAAGGTCAAGCTCCACTCCCGGATCTGAAGTCACTTCACAAGCAGAAAGAACTGTGACAAAGTCTGAATTTCTCTAGGAATGCTTCCTTAAAAAGTGACTATGGTGGCAGTTGGCTCGGATCAATTTTCCAAACTACAGTGTGGCTCGATACAGAAATCCCTCTAAAAGCTATGCGGAAGATTTTCTCATTGCCATCTGCAGGGGACAGAGGCACAGGATACAAATCCCAGCTTCCACTCCCATTTTAGGGCCGTCAAAGGCAGAGGCTTCTTCACAGAGATGGAGGCGGGCGGTCGTGGCTTTGAGACACCGTCTAATTACTGCCTCTGGGTCTCCGTACCACTGGAGGCCTGTCACTGCCATCACATCTGAGCGAGTTCAAGCACAAGTCACATTTGTACTCTCCAGCACTTCCTCGTGTCTGGCACTGCATGCTCCAGAAGCATCTAGACTTGGGCTTGCATGCATCCTTTAATGGCAGCCCAAAAGCTTCCTGTCCCCTAGAACAGACCAGATTCCAAGGAGTCCTGCTGCATGGCACACACTACCGCACTGAGGGTCGCGGAATCCTTTTCTATGACCGGGAAGGCGCCGTGTCTTCAAGGACTCCTGTGTCACTCACTGAGTGTGGATTTCGTGCTGCCTCCAGTTTACTGCTGACTTGTTCTTAGCCTTGATTGTCCCAGACAGCTCAGAAAATGCCGCAGAAACCCTGCACTGACACAGCCATTCAGTTGCCATCTGTGAATCTTCACAAAGGTTGGAATGCCCCAACCTCAACGACATGGGGAGGTCATTTCAGGACCTGTACTCTTAAGTGGAGGGTCACTCTGTGTTCCCCTCAATAGCACCTTCATGCAGACCCTCCACCAGCCTGAGTGTGATGACACCATCTAAGGGAGGCTGGATCCCAGATGCCTTCATTCAAACATCCAGTAACCGGGGCCACTGCAGGGCCCTCTGCTTTCCCACGTGACACAGTAGTGCCCTCTAGCCTGTGTGTGCCAGTCCAAGGCTTGGTCTCACTACCGTCCGGGGCTGTTCCCCAGAGGCTGACACAGGCGCTGTGTCTCATTTCTACCACACAGCAGTCCTGGCTGTGACCACCTATCCTTCCATCATTTTCCTTGTTCAGAGATTCAGCCCCACACAGCACTTCCTTTATCTGGTATCTGACCTGGCACCCGTGCAGGAAAAGGGATGGGAGGTAACATCACCTACCTGTCATAAAGACATCCACGGTCTCATCGCCCCAGGTGCCCCCATCCCAACTGGCTTAGCATCTTCTGAACACTCCCATTCATACAGGCACCTACTTCAGCCTCTTTGGAGACTTCTGGATAAATGTCCTCCCTGTCACTATTTTAGTGAACTGAAAGTGTCGCCTGTTTAAAGGCACATAAGCCCTGCACCATAGAGCATAGATTTAGAGATGGAGAATATTTGATCAACCACATGTGAGTCTGTCCTGCCTTTGGATAGGTAAGATGTGATCAGATCTATTTACAAATCAGGCAATGTAGGACAAGAAAAGGAAAGTCACCCGAGGAGAGAAAATAGCAGTGTTTACGAGGTCTGAAATTAAGCTCCCAAACTTATCCTAGAAAAACTGATACATGCCTCACTGCTGAATATCACTACAGTCACCTTTGAAGTACACCCCTTGGGAAGCTATGCACTGATGCCAGTGCCTAGTCCACCCTTCAAAGCAATGTTGGAACTCTTTTTCTGGAATGGCCATCAGACCTGTCGTTGTATTATGCTTGATGTCCTGAATGTCATCAAAATGTCTTCCATTATCTTTTGGTAAAGAAAGAAGTCACTGGGGGCCAGATCAGGTGAGTAGGGAGGTTGTTTCAATACAGTTATGTGTTTACTGGCTAAAAACTCCCTCATGCACAGTGTCGCGTGAGCTGGTGCATTGTTGTGATGCAAGAGACGTGAATTGTTTTCAAAAGGTTCAGGTCATTTTTGTCTAACATTTTCATGCAAACTCTTCAGCACTTCCAAATAGTAAACTTGGTTAACTGTTTGTCCAGTTGGTACAAATTCATAATGAATAATCCTTCTGATATCAAAAAAGAGTAGCAACATCATTTGACTTGGACTGACAGAACGTTTTGGGTCGTGGAGCACTGGCTGACTTCCACTGTGAACTTTGACACTTTGTTTCAGGGTCATATTGGTACACCCATGTTTCATCACCAGTGATAACATGGCCCAAAACATGGTATTGTCTCCCCGAAAGGTCTTGATAAACTTTGACTCTCCTTTGCTTTTGCTCACCAGTGAGCTCCTTCGGGACCATTTTTGCACACACCCTCTCATGCCAAGATTTTCAGTTAAGATTTTCTAACTGTTTCTCTATCGATGTTTACTTGGTCTGCTATGGTTCTTACTTATAGCCAGCCGATGATTTTGATGCACAATTTGACGAATTCTTGAAATGTTTTTGTCAGTTTCACTTGTTACTGGCAGCTGTGACCTCTCTTCATCAGTGATGCATTCTCCTCCTCAGAAAAACGTTTGATCCATTTGTACACTGCCGTTTTCTTCATGACAGTATTCCCATAAACTTGGACTAACAAGTCCCTGATTTCACTTCCACTTTTACCAAGTTTAACAAGAAATTGAATGTGCATTGCTCTAATTCAAGCTCAGACACTCTCGCGACGGCACAAAAAACACGCAACATTAATGAACACCATTCAGTAAGACACCGCCACAGGTTGCCACGAACACAGCTGTGAGACACTGATATACCAAGGTCATGAAACCTTGCGCATGGTGGCAAGTTTGCGGACTTAATTGTCAGACCTTGTATTTCCATGTAGTGTACACGGGCTTGTCAACTTGTTACTAATAAAACGTGTGATGGAGGATAACAGTGCTGAGTGCATCATTGGTAAGATTAGGGCTCTGCTGAGATTGGTTGGTGTGGCATTCCGGTAGGAACGGTGGCAGTCATGTCACAGATAGGCTCCTCTGGTTCCCATGCCATTTACCATTCCTCATATTGCACTTTGACACTTCCTCTAACACAGCACAGTCTGGACGACCCTCCCTATAATCAGATCTTCCATATTCGGTGACTACAAGCTTATGTTCAGATGAGCAAACCTGGGTTCATGTTCAGAAAGATTTTTTAAAAGTCTTCTGACACAGCAGGAATGTATTGGGGAATTCATTATGTGCATATCCCTCCAAACTTATGCCTATGTCTTCCATCCTCGTCTAGAATGCTCTTCCTCCTTTAAGCCCATGTGTCACTCTCCTCTCCCCTTCTGGGTCCCTGGAGACCTTGGCATATCAGAGAATCTCCAGAAGCAGCTCTGGAAGTGGCAGGATGTCACGAAAAAAGCCTGGACCTTATCCTTAACTTTCCATCCCATTTCTGATAAGTGACTATATAACCCAGGACCTGGTTATTAATCTTTCAGAACCTACATTTCTGCATCAGCACATATTGACACATAGTAGGCGTACTGTCAGGGCGTCTTCTCTCTTCTAACTATCAAAGAAGGAGCCTCGCCTCCTACCTCTTTGTACCATGGCACTGAGTCAGAATTGTACAGATTTCAGCAGCTCAGTGTAAGGAAGTTATGTTCCTGTTTTGCTGTTGGAGATGTCAGGAGTCCCCCACTGTTTTGGATCAGACAGCAGCACAGCTCCACAGTGACAGGGGGTAACCCCAGAATTGACTTATTACAGTCATTCCGAGGACTGTAACTATTAATTTTTAAAGAAGATTTTCCAATTGGAAATGTTCTGTATATGCAGCATGAGGAAATATTCTAGAGGATCTTATTTCAATCAATAAGAAAGAAAGGACAATCCTTCAGGGGAAAAAAAATACCATAATATGTTTAAGCTCAGCAGCAAAGCTAAAGAGAATAGGGAGAAAGGGAGCTAACCTTGCATTTTTATTTTCAAATTCCAATTTTGTATCTTTTGTAGATGGTCTCAATTACCCCTCACAGCAATCTTATGAGTTAAAAAATAGGCACTCTTTTAGGGACTGGCCATTTGATGCCCACGGGGAGCTGCACGAGGACACACAGCATGGGGATGGGAGAATTAGGACATTACCGCAGGTTAGTGAGAATCCACATTTTGTCCACACCAGGAATTTCTCAGTGTACAGAGTGTTGACCAGAGCAGGCTGACAGATGGCAGAAACAGGACTTGCGAGGTAACCTACCACAGCAGTCTTCTCAGGCCTTGACCTTGGGATGCCATCTTGGGCATGTTTTTCTCTCAGTGAAAGGTCAAGTTAGATTATAGGAGTTGACTCACAACTCCAAACTCCTACCAAATCTTCACCACATCAGGTGTTCTTGAACACCAGAAAGCCTCTGAGACCCAAAGGACAGGACTCAATTAGCGACATTTCAGACATAGTGATATTCAAAAAAGTTTGGGGACTCAACCTATATAATATGAAGGTAATTACGTAAGTTGCCTATTTTTAAGGTCAGTCAAGAGAGAAACGGGCAAGAAAAGGAGGGAAAGGATTAACTGGGGATGGGGAAAACGAGAATGAAAGATGGCTGAGCAGTCGGTGTCTCCTTCGTGAGAAGGCCTTTGCAAAACCCTTGTTGTTTTCCACACACACGGCCCTGAGCGTCCCTGGTGAATCATATGGGTCCACAAAGCCTATGAAGGAGAGGAGAGGAAGAAGACCAAGCACTTCCGGCTCTGTTCTGGGTACCCTAATGCCTATCTTAGGACCCCCCTTCATACAGAAAATCTGGCAGGATGAAGAGTGGATGGTACAGATACAATGTCTGTTGAGACGCACAGTTGCAGTAAGGGAATGAAAAGACACCAGTATCACTTTGCCTGTTTTCAAGTGCAGTTATGGCTATTGTGCATATTTTTGAAAACTGAGACGAGGTGAACATTCTAGTCATATGTTTTCTCACTGTAAGGAAATTATCAGGTAGGAGCAAGACACCGCTAGTCAGATGGAAATGATACAATGCAGCAATTATGTCACTGTCTCCTCTTGAGATGGGAATCTAAGACATTCTTGGGCAAAAGAGTCAGTCAGTTTTATCATCTTCGCACAGTTCACTGACAGTTTATGAAGAGAATAACAAGTTTCACAACAGTTCCACTTTACAGATGAAAACAGATGCAATGACTTGTATGCTAAAGTTGCTTCAGAGATGGTGTGTGTGTGTGTGGTCACTGTTTCTTTGCACCCCACTCTGGCAAACACACATTTTTTATATTATAACTTTGGGAATCTTTTCCCATAAAGAACTCAGTGAACCTAAGCAGATACATATAAACGCATGCCATTTAATAGTAAACTGAAGAACAGGAAGGTGCTAAAAATGAGGACTATAAGAAAGAAAAGTTATAGAAATTTCGAGGTAACAAAAACATGATCCCAAACTCTCTGTTTTATAGATGAGAAAACAGTCTCAGAAGTGAAATGGCTTTTCCTAAAGCATTAAGCTGGACAACTATGTTCAGCCTAGCCCTTCTGAAACTATGTCCCATTGGAGAATGCTTACCAGTGGAAGGCCCAGGAAAAGTCACCAGTGGCCTGTTCTTGCTGTCAGTATACATGGATTTGTGTTAGTGCTGGAGGAACAATTGAGTCTGTAGTCTGTCCCCACTGATCTAGTGACCTCCGCATTAGAGCATGCTGATAGCCGTTAAAAGCGGCTGTGCTCTGGGTTTGCTTTAGTGCAAAAGGGCAGCATTATGAGTACGCTTTGAGCATGTCACTTTACCTAGTTCCGGTCTGAGCTCTGCAAGCTTGCTAGTGTTCTCCAAGCCTTGGGGGAGAGCCAGGTGTCAGACAGCCCTTCAAGCTGATTGTAAAAGTCAAAGTAAGAACTGGGGTTCCCCCACATGGAGGTCTGCAGGGTTCACCCAGAGACAGTGTGGAACACACTGACCCAGAAGTTGCTTTTTCATACGCAGATCCAGTTTGCTACTCTTAAAATATAGACCAGAGCAGATGGGAAAGCCTTTCTCCATCTGGGTTATTTCTTTTCTTCTCTCCTCCTTTGGAGACTGATGATAGAAAAGGAAAATTATATTTTGAAGAATTTACTATATATCAGCCATTGTGCTTTATATTGTTGCTTTTTCCAATAGGTCTATGAGGTAAATGTCATCTTCCACATTTTCAGGTACACACACTTATGCGTAGATTAGATTTTTTTTTTATCTCCTTTCTTCAGAAAATGTTAGATATGGGATTCCAAACATTTACACTGGCCCCAAAGGCAACCTGGACCCCTTCCAGAAGTTTTCAAACAACGGTCTGGGATGCATTTGCGTGGCCTAGAACTTGTTAGAAATGTGAATTCTCGGGCGCCGACAAGGCATGCTGATTCGGGGGTCTGGGGTTGGGATCTGCCTCTGCACTTTCTCAGGCCTTCATGTCACTCTGATGCTCACAGAAGTCTGCCTTTTACCTTACCACCCGTTTACAGAGAGAAGTCGCAGTTTTCCCCTCCGTCCCAATGGGTGACGTGTGACATAGCTTTTCTCCTGCTTCAGGTCGATTTGACACATCTTACTTTCCTGCCTCCTAATGCCACTCTCCTGCCTTCTGTTTCTAAGTCATTAACAAAAGGGGACGTTGTTTCCACATACACACATGAGAATACCCAGTTAAAGGAGCTGCTTTATTAGAGAAACATGGGCAAATGATCAGCTGATTATAAAGCCAGTGAGTGGGAAACATTTTCACGCTGTAGGTTTACATGAATAAGTAGTCACAAATAGTCGCAGAATCCTTTTTGTCTGAAAGGCTTTGCACACAGTCTGTCTTGGAGAACACCATGTGTACTTGAAAAGAATGCATATTCTACTGCCATGGCTTGCAGTGGTCTAGCCATGTCTGACTCTCCCTTCTTTGTAAAGCAACCCTAGACGCCAGTGTATGTGGGGATCCTGGAGTCCAGGCCTGTGAGCTGCTCAGTGGGGCGGGGAAGGGTTTTAAGTGTAGATGCAAGAAAAACCTGAGTGGGAGAGCCGCCTGGTCCTTCCTGAGCTGTGACCTAGATCACTTGACTTCTTAAAGCTGCCATTCCTCCTCACGGGAAGGAGGGTGGTAATGACAACAAGCATGAGCTAAGTGAGACTATTGTAAACAGTAAGTGATTATTCTGTGATCATTCTGACTTCTGCTTTTATTTCTTACACTGCCTCAGACTTCTTGCTCTTCCAAAATGGGCGTTGTATATGGGGGGACACAAATCACACGGCTGTGATGCTGACCCCTCTATTAAAGAAAGAATTTCTCCCCCTCTCTGGCTGCCATGAACTTCTAAGTATATGACATTAAACAAGCCAGAGACTCTCCACTTGGCAGTCATGGCACATACTACGTTCTCTGAGATTTTCACACATGCACAGCGTTTCCAGGCTATTAGTATCCCTGTCTGTGCAAAGTTTTGCATTTCAAATTTCATCTCAAGTATGCTGTTCAAATTTTCTGTCCCCTCCACCGACAATTTCACTTGAAATAAAAGCACTCCCCTCTTCAGCTACAATCTTTTCCGATGTTTATGTTGCCATCTCTCCAACTGTGTGAGCTGTTGGACTCTGTCATGGTCCTTACATGATTTCAGGCACATCAGACTTTCTCTGCCTATTCATCCCATGCGCTCAGCTCTCATTCCTGAGTGCCGGTGATGTTTCTAGTGCCACTGAGCCAAACTCCTGAGGCGGCAGGCGGTCTACGCCCAGGAGGGGACACTGAGTGATAGAACCCAGTGTGGGAGTGCATTGTTCCAGGCAGCTCGGGCTGCCCCTGAGAATTGCCCACAGCACTGCACATACTGGAATCCCATTTGGTTAATAGGCCTCTAAATAACTGGCATTAGAATTGCGATGGAAATCAAGGCATTCAGGTTGATTTTAACATCAAAGGTGGGGGAAGCCTCTAGGAAGCCATAAGCTTCACATCTACAGCCTGGTTACACAACGGGTCCAAAAGGGTGCTGCAGGCCCTTCAGAAAACAGCAGGGAACCTCAGACTGGCTAAGAGGGAAGACCCAGGGACTACAGATTTCTCTGCAAACGCCCGACAGGAAAACTTTGACACTAGATGGCAGCAGTGACACGTCTTTTCCTTCTAAATTAACCAGGTCCTGAGATCTTGGGGGAAAGATATGGAAATATTAACACCTAAATACAACCATATTCCAAAATCAGCCTATCGCATTTGACAGCCACCTCCCGCCCTCTGCATACGTGTGATGAAGAAACAGCTTGGCATACAGCCTTGTCACTCCAATACAGGATCTGGACTAAGAAAATGCCCCATGTAAATAATAGCAAAACTGGATAACTGCTGGTTATTTGGGGTCATGTTTTCTCACAGATGGGAATTAGATGGGGTTTTTTCATACCCCAGGGAAAGGAGGTGGCATTGCAGACTGTAACCCCAGGAAGGGGCAGTTCAGCCAGCAGCCTGGAGGCTGCCAGGACCACGTGTGAAGGTGTTCAGGGTCGCAGGTGACATTCAGTGTCGCTGACTGGGGTCCTAATAGAGTAAAACTCATCTATGAGCCCTAGCCCAGGATGGTTAGGTTTTGGAAACGCTTTTTAATGGCAGAAATCCTTCTTGGTGACACGAGTCATTAGGAAGAGCAGTACAAAGACAAGATGCCGTTTCTCAAGGAGAAGTCAGCTCCTAAAGGAGATCAATTTTTTTTCCTGATGAGGAGCTTGAAATGAACTATTGGAACACTTAATGGGTCTTAAAAGGCATTTTTGTTCACTTGCTGAGTTACAGGTGCCATCTGGGGTCTGATTTAAAATCACAGAGGGGGTGCCCCGCCTTTCCACATGCAGCCTACTGAGTAGGATCCAGGGGCCCCACTGGGAACCCCCCAGGATCCAGCCATTCTTCTTACTCTTCCTCCAGAGATAACCGAGGCAAAATAGGACTCTGCATGTGGACAATCTAGGTCTTGTCTATGACTGCAGTGTTCAGAGAAGCAAATTGGGCTCCTATTTGTTAGAAGCTCCTATCTCTAGAGAGAGATAAGAGTCTGATGGTGCTTCCAATTGGTCCTGCTAGGCTTAAGGAGACTAAGGAAATCATGTTTGGTGCTTACATTTCAAGACTGTCACCCTTCATTTTCTGGATTCATCGTCATATTCTCATATAACCTAGAGACCACTGGGACAATGGGAGTCAAAGCAAAATAAGATGAGGAAATAAAACATGACATTGTCAACCTATTTAATCTTAACACTGAGACAAAATACAGGTAAAGTGAACCACCGCGACCATTGCCCACCGTGGGGTCTCTACTCCACCAAAATCATCCCATGATGTGGTCCACACGACAGTGTTTCCGTTATTGTTATGCTACAGTGTTTCTGAACATAGAGTATAAGCCTTTCTTACTTAATTATGGGTTTATCATTTCTGCTCTCTCCAGCCCTCTCATGGAGTTATGTAAATCAGTTTGGTCAAGAATGGGGAATCCTTTACACTCCCTTTGTGAAAAACAGCACTCACTTATGGTTTCTGTTTTTCTAGGAATTTACTACCTTCCAGCTAAAATGCCTTGCCTTCCCTGGTCCCTAGAGAGAGCTTGAAAATCTCCTGTGTTTGGGGAGCTGGGGGGAAATCTGGTTCATTCTATTAACTGCTGTGGTTGTAGAGTTCCGTATGTGCCAGCTTCATCCTTTGCAGATTGAGAAAGAAGCTCTGTCTCTTATCAAGTCCCTTCCTAACCAGTTGAATTTTATGTAGAGTCTCAGCTAAGGGGTGTACCAACGTGCCACGTCTCATATCCAGACAACACTATCAATTCTAGACACTCTTTCTAGTTCTGAATTCAATCTGAACATGTTTGTGCTTGGATAACCCCAACACAGCCTAAGTCAGGAAATAGGAAAATCATTGTAACTGCTTGCAGATAGGCATCTTGCCAGAGATGATGTCTAATAATTAATAATAATAATGCTATTTTTCTCCCTCGCAGTTGGAGCTCGGGTGCGCTCCCCTTCCACTGCATTTCTTGTTCTAAGTTTGGCAGGGGGTTTCTCTCTAGTCCACTAAACAGAGATCAGGCGATGGGGAGCAGCCCCTGCCCGATCCCTCTAGTTTGCTGGAGTTGCCCGGCGCCGTGGGCCCTCCCGGGGTGTGGCGTGGGCGTCCCCACCCCAGCGCCCAACAAGTCTGCTTTCCCCAGCCTGCTCGCTGCTGTGGGGTGGCCGAATGGAGCGCAGCGCTGCGCAGGGAGCCGGTGGGCCGAGGCGGGCCGCTGTGGGTGCGCCGTGCCCAGCCTCCTTCCCCTCTCCGTGGGAAGGGATGGTTGAGTCCAGCCGCCACGGCAGAGGCTCCTTGTGTGCTAGCAGCCTGTCTTCTGCGCTCCCCGCCTCTCCTCTCTAGACTGGCTCTCCTCCCCCCACACCCCTCCCTCCCTCCCGCGGCTCCCACTCGCTGCCTCTCTCCGGCTGCCTCCACTCCGGGCTCCAGGTCTCTCCTGGCTGCGCGCTCCTCTCGCCGCTTCGCCCCTCCCGCAGCCCCGCTGCCTTGGAGCCTCCCTGCCCGGCTCGGCCGGCGGCCCTGCAGCGGCTCAGCCCCGGGACCGATGCTATGAGAGGGAAGGCAGCCGGGCGCCCAGGGTTGCAGGACGCGTCGGGTGCGCGGCCGGTGTGGGGACCGGGCTCTCCCTCCAGCTCGCCTCGCCCTCTGGTGACCATCTGGCTCTGTCCATAGCCCCGCCGTGCCTCGGAGGAGACGGCTCTGGCTGAGAAGAGACATCGGCGGCGTGTGCATCGGGAGTATCTGCAGACATGACTGCGCGCAGGAAATTCGAGTCGCCGCTCCTGCCCCTGGTGCCGCTGGTTGTCTGCGCGGGGCTCCTCACCGCAGCGAAGGGTAAGGAGGCTGTGGCTCCGCGGGAGACGGGCGAACCCTCCGAGGCCCGTGGGCGAGCGCGAGTGTCTGCGTTGAGGAGGGCAGGGGACCAGGTCGCCGGCGTCTGCGGGTGGCTGTCCCTCGCCAGCGCTCGGAGGAGGCAGAGCCCGGAGCCGAGCGTTGCTCGCGTTCCTGCCGACCCTTCTCCCCCGCCCCACCCCCGCCGTCTCCCCCTCACTTGGTTCCCAAACGAAATGTCCCTGCTCTCTGTGGTGTGGGTTGTTACGGAGAACAGAGCCAAACCGAGCGGAAACTGCGCGGTGGCGGCAGCCGTTCCTCCATGGAGATGCGGACACGGTGGCCCGGGGTGGCTGGGGGTGGCGCCCGGGACTTTACCCCGGACCCGAAGCGGCTGGCACAGTGGCCCGGGCGAAGTTCGGACTCCCTAGGGGTTTCGGGTACCCACCGGCTAATGTGCCTGCCGGCGAGCTCCCCGCGCCCCTGCGCGCACCCGCCGTCCTGCTCAGGGAGCGATGAGGAGACACCTCGGTGAGGTCCCCCCGCCTTCCTCCCCCCCACTTGGCTCCTTGCAAGTTGCGAGGAGCTGGCGAGGTACGTGAAGCCAGCACGGAGGCCTGAAGGGGATTCCACCCCAGGTGTGTGCGCTGTGGTCGCAGGTTGTTCCCCTTTGCTAAAGCTGGTCAGGACGGGCGGTCTCCCTGGGTCGCCGAGATCTGTGAACTTGGTTTTCTCCTTGAAATGAGTTGGGGAATGATTTCCCCTAAGTAGCCTACAGGCTGCAGCCTCGGGGCTGGCAGGAGCTCCTGCACTTGTCTATTCTCTGGGAAAGCAAACAAGCTGCCTCTTGATTCAGAGAGAGAGACAGAGAGAGAAAGAGAGAGAGAGAGAGAGAGAAAATTGATCGATTTTCATATTGGAAAGTACCTGCACGGTTTCCTCATTTTGGTTTTGGATTTCCCCCCCCCCATTAATCAGCACCCTATCTTCTTACTCCTGGGAATATCTATATCTATATAGATTCTTTTTTTCCTGTTTTCGTTTTTAAAGGATGGAATCCAATCTGGCAATGTTTCTTTTCTTTTTTTGAATGGTCATTTTCCCACATCCAATTGCCCTTTCCTCTCGAGATTCTTCCATCTTCTTTTCCACCCATTTTCTATTCCTTCAGTGTTCCAGATTCAAAGGTGACTGAAAAGGCGAAGGGGGTATATCTCTGGTTCAGTCAGGGAACTCCAGACTGGCCTGGCCTGGGGAGAGATGGGGAGAAATGCAGCTTAGCCACCTCCGCCCCCCCCCCAACAACCCCTCCCCGGTTGCTCTTTTCCACTGTGCACCCAGAGCTGGTTGAGAGCTGACGCCAGGAACTAGTCCCTCCATGCTTGCACTCACCCTCACAAGGGGGTGTCCGTGGGAATGCACCCCATGATCCCAGGGAGCACAAAGGGTTCACCTTCATCCCGGAGCCCTTGGTCCTTAGGAACTGGAAAGCAACCTGCTTACACCAGACCTCCTCTCACCCTCCTGGCTGGGTCCACACATGTTGGGCACCTTGCAGGGGGGAGCTACCTTGGAGGCACTGCCAAGGCAGGTGGGCAACGGCCTCAGGTATCAATACACTGGCTGGGGACAGAGAGCCAAGAAGCTAGAACAGTGCAGGGCGAGGAGGGCTGTCCCTGAGATGTGTCTGCTCCTCTGTGGCAAGTCCTGCGGGCAGGGGACTGAGGACCAGACCAGGCTTTGCCCAGCAAAGCCCTGGTGCAGAGAGGAAACACCTGCTCCGCAACTCTGCCAAACTTCCCACCCCTGCCCCCGGGCCCCTCCAGCCTCCCAGCTCACTCTCCGTTCCCCACTGTTCCGCGCTCCAGAGCCCTTCCCCCGCTATTAGCAGGGGGTGCTGCGCGCAGATGCCAGCCGCCCTGCCCGGGCTGCTTAAGAATCTGCACACGTGTGTGGCTGGCAGATTCCGCCCCCACGCGGGTGGGCCGAAGCGCTCTGCTGGGACCAGAGCAGGAGAGTGGAGGGGCAGGTCGTGAGCTGGGGCAGCTCCCTCAGAGCCTGCGCCAACAGGACACTGGGTGCAATGTCCCTGGAGCCCCCTGAGCCTGGAGGGGCAGCCGCAGGGACCAGAGCGCCTCCTGAGCCCTGGGAATCCCAGGTCCGCGCTGTAGAAGACAAGAATTGTACCTTTGGATTGCTTGGCGCTCATAATGAGAGTAGGGTGTGTGTGCGTGTGTTTGTTCTTGTGCGGCTGTGTGTGCCTGGAGGGCTGCGATCCCTGCGCTGTCCCCTGGCGGAGACTGCGGGTGGGTGTGCTCAGCTCCTTCATCACCCCACAGGGTCTGTGTCTCCTTTGCACTCTCGGGGTCACGTGCCAGTGTAAGTGTCTGCCTGGGAGCTGGAGGCTAGTGATACCCCCACAGGAGTCTTGCCTTGTGCATTCTGGCCACTGGGCTGGGCTGGCACTCCCCCTCCTGGAGCAAAGCCCTGGGGGCCAAGGTCGGGCCACTGTGTGGGCAGGGCCCCCAGCGCTTTCCCCAGGAGCAGCTCTCAGGGACAGCAAGGGCCACAGCAATGCCTGCTTCCCTGCCTGTGCCCAGGTGGCCGCTGCGCTGTGTCAAAGGCAGGTGGAGAGTTTGGGTGCCTGGGGCATCCTTCCTGACCTGGTTGTAGAGTCCTGACAGGCTGGAGGCGGCTGCTGTTGCTGTCTGTAGAACCCGGTTCCCCTGCCGTCAGCTTTAGTTGGTTGTGCTTTCATCTTCAGCGCAGTGTTGGGGTACATGTAATTCGCTTTGGGTGTTTTTATTTCCTTTTGATTATTAGCGTTATTGTAAAGGTTGAATCTAAAGTTTGCATACCCCCTTAAAAGCAAAGCATCTGCAGGGTGCACAGGAGAGGGAAGGAGGCTTTAAGCACTTTCACCTAGTTGATAGATGGGAGAATTCTTTCCATGAAAGCGCTCAGATTTGCACCCTTCCTCTGGGGCCGATCTGCTGCCTGTTTGGCAAACAAACTTTGAGTCTCAATCATTTCATGCTTTTGTGCAGTGACAAGAATGCAGTTATTTGCAGAAAGTGTCCTAAAAAGGACTACACAAAATATGTCAGCAAGGGACGCCTGGGACAGACAGATTTTTGTCAGAATTCATAATTCTAACATTCCCTACCCAGCCAGCAAAGAGATGTAACCAGGCACTGCCAAATTTCCACAGAAACCATGTAACTCAACAGAGGGGAGAAGAACAGAGGGAGGGAGGCAGGGAGGGAAAGAGAGAGAGAGAGAAAACAGGAGCCAGCAGCCTTCCCAAACTTGCATGCTTCTAGATGAATTATTATTTTTTTTTAAACAATGCATATCACCAACGATTCAGAGACCTTTCATTAGCCACTCAGATTCCTTTATGGCTGGGCCACTCCACATATAATCTCTCCTAAAGCCAGGGACACCTGTGAATAAGTACCTTCCACAGAAAAACTCTGATCCACCACATACTACAAAGGTGGGCCATGCCGAGGGAGCTCGTGTTTCTGCAGTCCTAGTTTGCTTAGCAAATCATGTGTATTTTTTTATTGCATTGTCAAGGGATTTTTTTTTTCTTTTTCAATTCATAACTATTTAGCCGGAAAGCTCTCATGCTTCTGGAGTGCTTTTGGAGTTCTTAGTTTGGGATTTTGAGTCTTTAAAAAAGGTAAGAAAAAAGGAGGCTTTCTTCGCAGTGGTAGATTTTGTAAACTTGAACCATCAGGCAAGGAGCTCTCCTTACACAAGCACAGAGGAGTTCATAGCAGCTGCTAAAGGGAAGCAGGTTCCTTCCGGTCTTCAGCATCTCCACTAACACAGGCCTGGAGAGGAAAGGGATCTCCATGTTTATATCCGCTTGGCAAGAAGACTACTCAGAGGACTTAAGAGTCCCCACAGGCAAAACCAGCTCTTCCTGGGGGCTGTGCTTCTCTGTCTGGGCGTTTATTGCCTCAAACACCAACAGAGCTTTGAAAATGTCAAGAAAATGGTTCAGCTTCCTTTAAGAAACAGATAAACACGGGATCAGTGGCTGGTGAGTGCTCACTGCAGAGGACACAGCAAATCCAGTGTAGACATTTCTAAGCTGTCCAAATGCAAATGGCATATTAAGTACCCTGTCAGCTATTGAATTCTAAGGATGTGTCCGGTAGGTTTTCTGCTGAGCTCATGGTGGAAACAGGCCATTACACCTTGCCTCCATGCCATTGAAACTTCACTTTCCCTTTGGCCTGTTGTACTTCTTCTGGCGAGGTTCCTTTCCTTCTAGAATTAAGTACTTGAATGGGTGCTCCTTGCACAGAGTAGATGACAACACGGTGACATCTGTTAATTTTATTTGTTTAGTTAATCAGAGGAAGACATCTGAGTGAAGGCATAGACATCCTGTGGCCTGCTGTATTCATGCCTTTGGGTTGCTCGGGCATTTTTAAAACCCTGTTGTTCCACATGCTAGTAAAGTAGGAAGTTTCATTGCTGCACCAGCAGTGGTCACTGAAAGAACCGAACCAGTTCTACTCTGTGGTGGCACCACCAGAGGGCCAGAGATGGATGTTGTTTGAAACAGGAGAATTGGCTTGGATGTGCCACCTGAGGCAAAGAAACAGACTTTTTGGCTGGGCTGAAAGCTGTTAGTCCCAAAGGAAACCAACCCTTTGACCTCACCTTGTGTACTTGGCTCACCGGACGTCCAGGACAGAAGAGCCTATCAGCGTGAAAAGCAAATGATCATTTCTAGGTGTCTGCCTACGTGCGAGGAAATAAGTCCCTTCCACAAGGTCTCTGACATGACTTAGCTGACCTTTGGCTAATTGACATGTCTGTACAGAAGGTGGGGTTTCTGCCCTAGTACTCAGGTGGGAAAGGAACAACATTTAAATCCCCATTGTATAAAAGCAAATAGAAGAAATGGTTTCATTGAATTGGTTAAAACGGACTGAGGGTAGGAGCTTTCTTTATTAAAATAACGTGTGACTTGTTATAGGTTTTTATTCTGTTGTCTTTTCTTCCTGAGAAATAAACCTGTTTGGATGCAGAGTATAAAACACTGTTTTCCCCCTTTTTGAGTTTAGCCACAATTTCTTTAAACCATTTATATCATCTTCTAATTTCTGGGACAGGAAAATGCCAGCAGTGCTTTGGGGACATTGCATGATCTTTCTTTATCCTCAGACATCTTTGTTCTAGCTGGATGGGAGGTTTCATCATCCACTTAGCACACCATCGCGTTGAACAAAACCTACTTCTGAATAAGCTGTGAACATTCTATTGAGGAATCAAATTTCAACAAATTAACTTGATTTAGAGTCTGTGTGACTTAGACTCACAAAGGTAACCTTTATCTCCAAGTAAAACTTCTTTGGTGAATGAGGCAATATAAAGGCATGGATGCCTGTTAAACATTACTCCGTCTTTTATTTCTCTAATACGTTTTGTGATTTATTGGTTGAAATCTTGCTTTGTCATGTACTAGTTTTAGCTGGGGGAGGCTATGAAAGAGAAAAGGATATTTCAGAATTGCCATTCTCTCCAAATATTTGTGGAGTAAAAGAGATACTTTTCTTCATGCTAATAATCTTCATGTGATTTTGCCCCCATTGTTTATAAAGTCATAAGTCATGAATCATGCTTTGTGATTTAAAAATTATTCTTGTTACTAACATGAGATCAAGAGAAATATAGACATGAGGGAGTCAAGTTGTCGGTGCCATTTACCAGTTTTGGCACCCATGAGTTACTTTTATAATATTATTGTAACCTGGAATTTAGATTATATAAAATATTGACCCAATTCTAAGTGACTTTTGCTGATTTTTTTTTTTTTGGTTTTATATATTTTGGAGACCCTTAGCCTCAATAAATTTCAAGGAAAACTAATATGATGCATAGCTGTAAATGTAAATCCAAATTTCTGTCTGAATTATCCAGATAATTATAAGCCCCATGAGTCCCAACAGAATTGGAGCAGCTTTTGAGGACTTGGAGATTTTCCCCAATGTATTGTGGTGACACTTTGCTTTTGTACTAAACATGTCATCGTAGATGTTGGCATATGACATGATGCATATTTTTTTAATACTCTTTTGCAAACTTTGTGTGCATAAGACTCATTCGAGGTCTTGTCCCCCCAAGTGATTCTTAATAAAGAGGTTTTGGATGGTGTCAGAAGTCTATATTTATATCCATCCGTCCATCCATCCATCCATCCATCCATCCATCCATCCATCCATCCATCCATCCATCCATCTTCCCATCTTCCTATCTCTACCTCCCTTTCAATAAACAGTATAAAAATCTAATAACCTATTTACGGAGCCTACACAGGCTAATTGGCCCATGCTGGTTTCATGATGAATGTGCTATATTATGAAATTGTGCAATTACTTCAGAAGATTTCTTCTTTATTATTAGTGCCTCCATTATAAGTGCTCATCATTCTATGCTGTTTAATCTTATAAAAATAAATAAATAAAAAGGTATTACAACCAAGCTGAGACTCAGCGCCCTGTCCATTACGTTTATATCTTGGGACAATTTGAAGGGATAACTGTACTCTTTCATATAAAAAATACTGTACGAATGAATTATTTTATTTTTGTCTTTTAATGTTTAGTATACTCTGACATGATTAGTGTTATGTAAGAAAGAGCTAAATGTTACAATAAAATTAGAATTATTTGGGGAGAGATCTCTAATGAATTAAAAGCGTTTAAAATTAATTGTGAATTCTAAGCAATCATCTTCCAGATGTCTCGTGAATTCCTCTGCCTTTATTCAGAGAAACTTATTTATTTCTCCTCTTGTTTTCAGTAGAAAGTATCTTAATTGATCTTTTACAAGTGGGTAATTTTCTACATGACATTGATATTTATATAAAACATATGGTAGACTCTCATCGTTCATGTTCTTATAAAATTCCATGTCCTAAACATGATTCTGCTTTCTAAAACCTCACCTGTTGAGTTTCTGATTGAATTTTCACTTCCATTTTCTATCAGTAAATTGATAATCAACACTACACAGTTTAACTTAAATGCAAATGGTAATCACCAGGGTTACAGAATGTTCAACACAGCTCCTTCTTATGAAAATTTAAGTTGTGTGAACTTCAAGATACTATTCTTTTGAAGAATAGCATCCTGCTCACTTAAAGAATTATGGTAGGTGTGTGTTCAAAGACCATCATCAATTTTTGTCGCCATGTTTCAAACTATCTTTCTTACAGTTAGGAGAGCATGTACTTTGATGTATCATACAGCTGTGGATAGTTAAGACTTGCAGGGTATGATTGGCACTTCATACAGAAAAGAAGAGGGACCCCGGCAACATAAGCAGGGTCACGTTTTTACAAGAAATTAACTGAATTGAGTAGATACTTCCCTTTATGTTTTAGAAATGCAAATTTCTTCAGCATCAATCTTGAATTTCTTGTTGTATCTCATTCTTTTTCTTCTTCCTTTACAAAATGTAATTATTGTCAACAACTTAAGACAAGTCTAGCCATTAGGACTTTCTTTTGTTTGTGTAGTTGCCTGTATACTTGAGGTTGCAGGTTACCAGTTCAGTATGCATGCTCCATTGTACATGAAAACAATGTGAATTTTTCAAAATATAAATCCTAATCTTTTAAAAACTGTAGACAATATCAAGAAAAAGTCAAATGAGAAAAAATTCATCTTTGTTACTGTTAGGCAGAATTATTTTTATTTGTTGATATATTTATGTATCTAAGTGGAACTACTATCATTTTTGGGGGATACACATATTTTGCTCTCTTTTCATCATGTAATACAGAATTGTACACCTGAAATCTATGTAAATTTACTAACAATTGTCACCCCAATAAATTTAATTTAAAAAAATATGAAGACCTGAGATTTGGGAAAGTCTCAACTCTTACACAGGATTACAGTAAGCATCCTGCTCAGTTAAAGAATTATGGCGTGTACTGACCAGAATCACTCAATTCCATAAAACTGGAATTCATCGTCCCTTACTTTTAGGTTGGTACAAAAGTAATTGCAGTTTAAAAGGTTAAAAATAATTGCAAAAACCGCAATTATTTTTGCACCAACCTAATACTTAATCTACCTACTTTAGTAAAGAAGAAGCTGAGTCTGTGATTGCCCTCATGGAGACGTCATTCTTCAAAGAATAAAACAAAGCAACAAAATCACTTGACTTAATCAGTATTTATCGAAATACTGGGTTGTAACAGACATTAAATATCTGGCACATACGAGGAAGGGGTTGGTGCACGAGGTGGGAACCTGACAGCCTCCGAGACAGGGAGAGAGAAGACAGGGACAACAGCAGTGGGAATGAGGCTGTTGAGTGAGAGCTGGCCACCGACAGGACAGCCAGCCAGAAGCCTGGTTTCTGTCCTTAGCATAGTGAGGGTGGGGGAAGGTCAGACCCGTGCTCGCCCTGTAAACCCCATGTCAATTGCTGGCCTGGTCTAGTGCATACAATATGCAAGTAGCACCTCATTTTACATCTCCCTCCTCTCACAGAGCAGTGGACCAAGCCTTGTTTGGATTGGGGATGTATTTCTTGGAACCAAGAATATTTTTTGCCATTCAACTCTGTTTTCCAAGTTCCATGACTGTTACTGCTGCTCTCATTTGTTGTTGTAATTATCTCCAGAATGTAATACTCACAGACTATTGGGGGGGGGGAAGCAAACAAACGAACAAACAGTCCCCACACAGCCCTCTCTGGTTTACTGAGTGACCGGCAGTGCTCACTGGTGTCTGAGGTGCTGTGTGTACTTGTATGGAGCACACCTGCTTCCCCCAAACTGACTTTGAAAGCGCTTCGGAATCTGGCTTCAGTTCTCCAGCTCTGTCCCACTCTTCCTGCGGTGATGTCACTTCCCTCAAACCAGGAGAATGCACAGCCCAAATCTCCATCTCCATGTACCCCGAGTCTGCCCACCTTTGAGTCCATGCCTACTCACCTCTCTTTAGTGGTCTCCCAGTCTCTCCTCCATCTAACTTTTTCTGTCATGTACTGTGTTTCACAATCATGGGTCATGAGGAAGGGGATCCAGAGTTTAGGATCTTTAAAAAAAATAATGCTGTTTTCTTGCTGGTTTTGTGTGTCTGTTTACATCACTCTTACTCCAGAGATCTTAAAGTTCTGGAGAATTGAATTTGACTCTTGCAACTATCCAATTCTCATAGTGCGTCCTTACACATTCACTGCTTCTTTTCTGAATAAACAAATGGTCTCATGCATTTGGTTCTGTCCATTTGTTTAAGTGAGACAAATTAATGTGTTGGAAACATTTTGTGAAAAGACTCCTAGGAGAGAGATGACCTCTAGATGACATCAGTAGTTACATCTTCACGTCCCTGTTCATGATTGACTTTTTCACATATCTACAACTGGAACTTGTCAAAACAATTAGATTTGTTCAAACTGTATCCAAATTACTCTTTTGCCATGCTTATTTGGTCCATTTGTGTTTCTTTTTCATAATTGTTTCTCTGTGTATATAAAGTAAGTTACCTGGGTGTTTGCATTTTTTTTCCTAGTGAAATAATTTAATGATATTAGAGCTTGTTCAGCAGATATGTCAACCTATAGTTGTCATTGTGATCTTCATGACTGTTTCCTCTCTCAGCTTTTAATTTTAAAAAATTACATAAGAGGATTATGGAACAAAGAAGAACTAATCAGTCTCTTTCTTTTACAACTGCAATTACAAAATTACCTTTCCAGTTTTCTTTAGTGGCAAGGAGAAAAATAGAAGGGACACTGTCAGAGTATTTAAAAGATGAGGGATCTTCTGACCTGAAAGTATAAGAACTAGAGCTTTGCTGAACTTTGAGGAATGATTTATATGTCCTAGGAAATGTGTTTTTCTTTCAATTCTTATGATGGATGGACAATATTAAGCCTTTTAAAAAGAGTTGGTATAAAAATAATATAAAGTGTTATATGACAAGGTGAAGTGACTATCATTTCTAGTGTGTAGTGGGTTCTCTTTTTATATTTAAGAAAGGAGCCTGTAAGAAGGATGGAAAATAAAAGCACAAAGTTAGACACCTGGCATCATTTCTTTCAGCCTTAAAATCAGAATAAGATACTTGAGTCACTTTTTAATGCCTTTTAATGACTACTAATTCTTTGTCCCAAATTAAGGCTGGATAGGGACAGAAAGCCCATGGCACTTTTGGCAAGATCGTGGTATGTTGTCCTCTGTTCCTTGCGTTTGTCTCTGCGTGTGTGTGTGTGTGTGTGTGTGTGTGTGTGTGTGTGTGTGATCAGACACCACCACTAAAGTGCTAGGAAAGTGTTATGAAAGAAAGAGTGGAGGGACGTCTTCCACCTTAACACAGTGTCTGTTAGCTACTGATCGCTGCTGCGTGATATTTTTACCACAAACTTAGCAGCTTAAAACAGCAGCACGCATGTAGGATATCCTCTTTTCTGTGGGTCTGGGGTCTGTGCATGACCGAGTAGTCACACTAGTCCTCTGCTGGTGGTCTTCCAAGATGCAGGCCAGGTGCTGGTGGGACATGAGTGTCCTGTGCAGCTCCGCTGGGGAGGGACCCACTCCTGCGATGACTTGGGGTGCAGGCAGGAAGTTCATTCCTTGTGGTTGTGGGACTGGGGTGCTTCAGTGTATTGCTGGCCACTGGCCAGAACTCATCCTCAGCTCCTAGAGGCCATCCATGTTTCTGTGTTCTGTGGGGCTTCCTAACATGACTCAGAGCCCGGGGGGGGGGGAGAGACAGAGAGAGAGAGAGAGAGAGAGAGAGAGAGAGAGAGAGAGAGAGAGAGAGAGACAGACAGACAGACAGACACTTGGGCAAGTTGGACGCTACAATGTTGTTTGTAATCACAAAATCATGAACACAGAGTCATGTGTTCCCATCACTTTTACCATATTCTGTTGCTTAGAAGCAAGACTCAGGTCCTGCCCACTCCAAGGGGATGACGATTACACACGGGCATAACCTCAGGAGCTGGGGGCTGTGGGACCACCTCCAGAGGCTGTCCAGAGCACTGTCCTAGAAATAGGTTACTATAGGAAGAGTATCATGCAGTCAGTCAGTAAGTAAAAGGTCTAACTGAAAATGAGCGACAGGTCTAAATAGGTATTTTACAGAATGAACAAACATATATAATAGTTGTAGGAAAAGATCTCCAAACTTATTATTGATCACAATAATGTAAGTTAAACAATGTTATGTTTTCTCCAATTCATTTCCCAAGCTATAGTAGGTGTATCGCAGGTCAGTAAAGTGCACAGGGAGGTCACTTCTGTGCAGTGTTGTTGTGTATAGCACAGTGTGGGCTGGCAGATGATTTGTCTATACCAACCAATATGCTGCGGTACCAGATGTTTTAACCTGGAGATGTAATATATCCTGAAGCAATATATACGTATTCATTTTAGCCGTCTTTCTCTGATAGTGAAAAATTGGACAGAACTGAAATGTCCATCATCCTAACATAACTAAACAAATTGTAACAGAACATACTCCATTGCCCATATGAAAGTGTTTCCATGGCGAAGGGCTGTTGAAAATTCAAAATAGCATGTACATATTTTGTTTCCATTTGTATTGTGTGTGTGTGGAAGTCAAGTTACTTCTATGCACATGTAAAAATATCTGAAAAGATACACACATTGCAGCACTGATATTTAAATGGTGTTTGATTTTTTGAATAACTGTGTCCTACTTCTCTAAATAAAATAATAGTTCTAAAAAGGGATGACCTGATCCAAAACAAAGGACGAGCAGCTCATTCCAGACTACACTGATGAGCAGACTATAGACCGATTTTAAGATTTTGAATGGAAAGCAGCCTTTGCGTGTCTAAGTCCAGCCCTCTCCTTTTACAAATGTACTGGAAAATTGAAGGCAGAACTCAGCCCCAGTGCCCACTCTTCCTGTGGTAGCCCAGGTGCCTCTTGATGACCCAACATCCCATCTTCGCACACACAGGCCCAGCCTGGCAGTCCGTCTGCCCCTCTCCTGTCCTCTCTACTGTCTCCTGGTGTAAGGACAGCTGCATCGTGATGGAATACTCTTGGGAGACAGGATGGCTAGGAACGTTCTGGGCTGACATTTACAACCTGATAGCATCCTGGCAGCCGGGGAATTACACTATTGAACCTTTGCACTCCTGAGATGGTGAGGACCACTAGGGACCCTGCAGGACCCTGAGTAGAAGGGGAAGGGTTGACGGGTTTTGCTTCTCTGTTAAATAGTTAACTACAGTACTTTCTTTGAGGTCATTGAAAAGCAGTGCTGCCCTGCCTGGTATTAACTAGTTAACATATTTTATATCAATTTAATTTGAATGACATGTTTGTCACCGTAGAATACTTACTTTGAAAGAACTCAACACTAAAATATTTTATTTGTTGGGGTTGCTCAAATTATTACAATGAGACATTTGCATGCTTAAATTCTGTAATCATTCAAATAACTTGAATTATGAAACAACTTTACAGGTGTGAAAAGGAGTGCATTATGTAGATTGGCAATCGCCGTCATGTGGTAGAAATGCTTTGTGTCTCCATGTTCTCAGGTGAGAACATTTTGGCGAGGACAGCTACACAGAAATGCTGTGTTCTCTGTCTGACAGTATCCTCTGTGAAGTTAGATGGTCAGGGGGCAGCTCCTGTCGAGTATGTGCCTCGAAAAATATGCGACGCTTTGACACACGGTTACCTCTTCTCATAGGGGATGTTAACTCAATATTATACTTATAATACCAGATGACTGTGATAATATTCATACTATGATAATATTAGACTCTCTATTAAAAGGATTAGATGAATAAACACCTGTGAAAAGCTCAGAACTGTGCTTGACAGTTACTAATCTTAATTACAATTACTAATCTTAACATACATTAGCAACTATTTGAGTATATCAACTCAAAAATAGACAATCAATTCTAGACATGACCACGGAAGCAATATTGGAGAAAGCTCTATGTTTCCGAAGATAAATTATTTCTAAGTGGAAATTAATAATTATATTTGGATATGTGAGTGTCTTATATTTATAGGAATAACCCTGATACTAATTTCTAGAGTTCTTTAGGATGTGCAGAATGCATTCATATTCTTTACTTTGCTTAAACGTAAAAAAAAAAAAATACAGATGTCTCAGTAAGGTCAAGGGATAATAGCAGCAAAGTCATAATCTGACCTTGTGTATCACATTCAGCTTGAACAGAATTAAATGCTCAGTAGAGTCCATTAGAGAAGATGTGTTTTAAAGTTGTTTATGAACAGGAAATCTTGGGCGTGTGAAGTGACCATGAGCGGAACAAGAAAACAAAACCATAGAAAACTTTTCATGGCAAGATTGCTTGGAGGAGTACATTTGTGTTCTCATCTTGGTGTGTTGGTTGTGAGTGTTCTAAAGGGCATGTGGTGCTTTAGTGTTTCGAAAGAGTTCGTGTCTTTCCCAACTGCTTCGTTTTTCCCAAGAAAAGTGAGGATATTTTTTCAAAGAACATGGGACCTGGTCTGACTTGCAGATTGAGCTTTGTAGAAAGAGCTGTTGGATTAGCTCTTCCCCCAGTGATGTAGAGAGGCCGTTATCTCTCTGAAAGTGAAGAGCAATCAGTGGAATTAGACTCAGGAGGGATTCAAATCTTTAACGTGCGTAGGGCCTTTTCACTGACTTATTAGTATTATTTCCCACTAAACATGGGACAGTCAGTAGTGCTAAGATAGTCAAATGCTCTGGCCCGTTCCTTCTGGAGTAGACTTTCGTCTCTCCTGGCTCAAGTGTGGTTCACCATTGAATGGAAAAGCTGCCTGGATCTTATCTTTGTGCTGGAAGTCTGAATATCTGTGTTGAGATGTTAAAAGGTGTGGTCTGTATGTGTGCAATGCCAAGTTATAGCATCAAATAAATAAATAAATAAATAAATAAATAAATAAATAAATAAAATCCCAAATGTGACTTTAGAACTAGATGTTCTTTCCAGGGTCACATGATTGAGATTTTCAGAATAGACACCCTAGAACTAAGTGCCATATGCAAAATGCAACTCTTTAGAGTGAGGTACGTGGAGTTTGCCATCATTGTGAGCGTCTGTCTCTGTCACATAGGGCATGGCCAAACACATGCCAGCTGGGGAACCCTGTAGACAGCGGCACTGCAACTTCCACAGAAAAGGAGGACGTGTGAGGTCGTGGGTGTGTCGGAGACTCAGTGAACGTGGGAAAGGATCGGCCTGTTAAGGAGTGGCAGATGCTGCCATCCTTACTCTGTGCCTACCCCCTGCTAGCAGGCCAGCCCTCTCTGTGTTCAGTTAGGACTCTGCTTCACCGCCATTGCTTTCCCACCCAGTGTAATCTTCCCCAGCAAATGCCTACTTGGCAGCCATCAAATATGTGGTTCTGTGACTTCGTTTTCAAATGGGGTCTCCTCAGGAGATGCTCACACAGCATTTCCTCAGCAAGTGTGACCTGAGAGCCGAGGTCAGCCTGTCACACATGGCAGTAGCAGGAGAGTGATGTCTGTGAGATGAACCCAGATGTGGTCTCCAGTGAGGGGCTGTGTAGACGCTCTTCTTCAGAGCTTGGGGAATTTTAAGTTTCTAATACCACTTTTAGAGCCCAGAAAAGAGGACACATTCTTCCCTGGTGTGTTGGGGACCCTGAATACACACACACACACCATCACGTACAGGTATTTCCTCGTGCTTGAAATCACTGGGCTTGTGCCATACCATGTTTCCCAGAAAACAAAACCTAGCCAGACTGTCAGCTCTAATGTATCTTTTGGAGCAAAAATTAATATGACACGTGGTCTTAATATAAGACTGGGTCTTGTATTAATTTTTTCTCCAAAAGACGCATTATAGCTGATGATCTAGCTAGGTCTTATTTTCAGGGAAACATGAGAGAAAGAGCTAACTAAGTCTGTAATAAGTGGTCTTATTAGAGGTAGGAATGGCAAAGCCTTCTTCCTCCTTTCAGAGTCTGCAATTCTAAGTCCTAATTTTATCTTTGACGGATAGATTGTACTCTACTTAGTTATTCTTGAAGGGACTATGTAATCTATTAAGTATCTTTTTAAAAAATAATGGAGATAGAAAATAGATAACAAGTGAAAGTACAAAACTAAGGGTCAACGTTATATGAAAATTTTCAGGTGCAGTGATTGATGAATGCATAGTCCATCAAGAGAGTAACACCAGTGGGATTCTTGGTAGTAATAGTTGTATAAAAATGGGGCGTCCAGCAGCACTGACCATGGTCAGTTCAAGTACATATGGGAGACATCTGACAAATTGCATTATTAGGAGAAAAAGACAACAACAGATGCCCTCATCCCACCACTTCAGAAAACGCTTGATGCTCTAGTGGATTTTCTTTGTTTATGGCTAACTCACAATGCATCTCAGCATATCTTCAAGCACAGTTGTGCTAAAGTGGCACTTACTTAAATGAATATTTACTAAAGAGGCCCGTGGAAGGAATAGATGTCTAATAAACTGATCACATTAAATGTATTTCTAAAATAACAGATTTCTAACAAGTCCCTGCTGGGTGTGGGGGTGGGATTTATTCAAACAGCTAAGAATGCTAAAGAAAAATACCATCTCAGTGTTTAGGATGGTGGGGTATTTGTAGATTAGTTTCAATACATAATACACTTGATTTTAAGCTATTTTTAAATTTTGAATTCTTTTTGACAATGTAAAAAAAATCAGTATGAAGAGTTTGGTATGTATTAAACTTTATGCATACAAAGAACTGAAACCAAAATATTGTATAATACTAGTGGAACATTATGAAGACATTTAACATATTTTGTTATTAAAATTATATTTAAGATCAAAGTCTTTTTTTGGTAAAGATACTTTCACTAATTTAGTATAGTATGTAAATAGATGAATTAAATCTTTGAAGACATATTTAAAAAATGAGACAAAAGATAGCTGTCACATTTGAGGCATATATTTATAGATAAATATTAGAGAAAAAAAGTGATTTGTGATAGCCCCATAATAATTATAAAGTGATTATTGACCTTTATATTTAAGAATTATTACCTGCAACTAAACGGAAGCTTCATTCCAAACCAGAAAGGCATAAATGTGCATTTTACAAAGGTCCCTTTTTCCACCAGATTTGCACATAGTAAGTATAATAAAATTGTATTTTTCAGTGATGGCCAATCTGAGCAATACAGGAAACAATATTAATCCTTCCAGATCAGCTCATCTTAGACCATGCTGGGCTCCATACGCCGTAATCACTCTTTGTTTTTTCTTTTTGCAAATTACGTATACCCAATGAATGACTGTCGCAGGATTGTCATGGTTTTTCCTCCCGCAGCACCTGGCTGTGCCTCTGTTCACATGATAACATGTGCCAGCCCATGAAGAGCTCATGAGGGCTAAATGTCCTTTGGCCTACTTCTGATTCCCCATCCATCCCTTGGGAGTGACACCTGCTTTCTTCAGATACAGGGCCTGCACCAGGAGCCCACAGGATGTAAGTTCTAGTCCAAGCTCTGTTACTTTCCAGGTTGTGGATCTCCCTGGGCTTCAATCTCTTCATCTGAAAAAGAAGTGGCTTTGCCCTTTCCCTTTAAGCCCTGACATTGTTTGACTTCTAAGTATAACGGCGATCAGCTAATCAATACATACTTAGAGGGTTATAGCAGAGTGGCCTTGAATCCAATAAGGCCACTTACAGCCAGAAGGTAGAAGTGATCCAGGATGAACATGTGCATGCACGTGTTTTGTGTGTGTGTGTTTAATTTTTATTTTTCCTTTCTTGTTTCTAACGCATTGAATTCAGTAATCTGCAGTTTCTTTCCTCAAATGACATAATTCACATATTTCATTTAACTGGTGTAAGTTGAAATTACTCTGAGCCTATCTACTCTGATACTTCACAAGCCTTGGAGAAATACAAACCTTGATGTGTTGAAAGCAGGGGTGCCTTGGTTCCACCTCAACTCACTGGGCCCATTAGGTCACACTGATGACCATTATGACGTGGATCTCTCCACTTCTGGGGAGAAAAGTGTGTATTGCATCTTTGGGGTAGAAGCCCCCTTTCCCAGCATTATCACTAAATTAATGCTTCTCATGGACTGCAGGAAAGCATGTGTTTTAGCAAAGAGTTTGCCCTCTATAAATTTATAAACTGTGGAGTTGAATCTGCTGTCTAAAAACTTTCTCCTTCTTTTTCGAACCCTAGTATCAACATTAAGAATTGTTTGTTACTTCTGTGGAAGTTTCAGTTGCAATGTACTTGGAATATGTAATGGCACCCACCATCTGTGGGAGACAGCTCGATACTGTGTCTTAGCTTCTATTTTTCTGAAAAGGAATTTGAGGTACCTAGCCACGTGTTTTGTGTTGCAGAATGAAGGCCACAGACATTATTCCCCAATCTGTCATAATTGTGGATCTCTGAGTCTAATCGTTATTTTCCTTACCGCCCAGCTGCACAATTCTGACACCATGGAAATGTCGGTGTAAGAAATGTCTGAAACTGTACAGAATGTTTGATTGAGTTTATTTGAACCAAACTGATCCCAGACCAGGGAACCAGGGAGTCAGATCTTAAATGGTCTTGAGAATGACAGTTGTACAGTTTCTTTTATACACTTGGAATTAAGGAGCGATTATAAGACAGAGTACATGAAGGTGGGAGAAAGCAAGGTAAGTGTTAGATTACAGGATACTTACATAGACTGTGTGCTTTCTTGAGGTGGTTAAGCCTCCCAGAGGTCTGAAATAGAGGTCTTTCAAAGGTGTATTAACCTAAATGCACAAAAACAATGGGCAGGGCTGCTTACAAAAGAAAACATAAACCTTTTATACACTTGGGGTGTGACTACCAACCATGACCTGCCAGGTTAGGAATTCATCAGATCGCCCTATGAGGTTATTTTGGTTAGGCTAATTTGCAGAACCCATTTTTCAATCACATATAGAATGAAAAAAGAATGTATGCTGATTTTTTTGTTATGCAACTAAACTATAAAATGTTGATTAGGGTCTTTTCCTGAAGAATCGTATGTAGTGAACTGTAGTGAACTGGTGATTTTTCTTGAAATCATTTTCCTGTGGCAATCATTCTCCTTCAGTGCCTAATGATGCGTGCACTGTATAAGTAGAATCTTCTAACATTCAGTCAAAACTGTAAATCTATCTAGATTCCAAATATGCAGATGGGAAATAATCACAGGGATTCTCTTTATCCACAGCTAAGTGTTAACAGACATACTATGCGCTGAGATGAAGCTCTTTGAGATGAAACCGTGTCCAGACAGTAGAATCTAGAACTTCCCCTTATCTTGGACTGCTTCATTTGAAATCATTATCTTAAAAAAAAATGCATTCCCTTTATTTTAGGAAACAGACTGTGGAGAAAAAATGTTTTCAGCCAGGTTGATGGTGTTGGACTTCTTCCCATGTTGATATGAAAGGAATCGAGACACGCCTGATTTCCCTGTTCATTTCAGAAGAGGCTAGGCCATTGCATACAGCCCTAAGATTCTCTTTGAAATCTCCAGGTGAATCATAAATAAAGACATACACATGTAGCCAGCCTGTCACCATGATGGATTCTGGTTATGAGGCAGGTAAAGAAATGAGAACACTCTTGGATAGAGTCCTCTGGAAAGACATTCGGAAGCCCTCTGTAGATCTTACGTTGGACCCCATAGACTTTTTTGATTCCTTACTGCATTGGGCAAGAATACATTCTCTAGGTTTCAGGAGAAGTCTACAATATTTCTATGTTTTTACATTGTTTATTTGTTTTGTTTTGTTTTTTAAAGCCCTGTGTATCATTTAAGTACTAGGAAGGGTACTAGAACCCAAGTGGGGAAAGGTAATGCTTCAATACAAGCAAATCACACTGTCTGTACGAGCTGATTCCATGTATACTATTGAGACTAATGCAAATATTAACTCAGTGCACTTTATTGAGCGTCACCTCGAAGTCAAGTGCTGCGGTAGCTGCAGGTGAAGGAGGGTAAGTGCTTGCTCCCAAGAGTTTCATGTTTCCCAAAAGGGTCAGTTTTCTCAATAATATCACCAGAGTAATCCAAACAGCATTAAGAAATTATAAAGCATGCTGCACGATATTGGCTCTTCCAAGAGAAATACATACTTCTCAGGCTGCTACGACATTTAATAAACAGAAGATAGCATGCGTTCTGTTGATCGGCCAGACATTCTGAAGAATTTAGGTTTTATGCAGTTTTTTAGCCTTCTGTGTGATATCTTTGAAAGGATGTAAGTTATGGAACGATGGAATCAAATCCCACAGAAAGGCCAAATGATTTTTAGTTTTTAAAAATGGCAGGTAAGCGGGTGAGTTAACTACACAATGTTTACAACAGTACCCTCCAACAATAGGTGTCAGTGCCTTCATTCATTGAACATTCATGCAATTTCATTTTGTTCCAGCTGTTGGGAACAAAAAATCAGGAGAGAGAGAGAGAGTGATTAACAAGACAATATTTGGCTCCTGATTTCATGATGCTTATAATTCAGATAGCTAGAGAATGTGTTTGTAATCATGCGATCTCGGGGGAAAATTCCCTGCCTAATACACAACTTTATTCAGGGTCCTTGAGAGAAAGCCAAGGATTTGTCTTTGAATATCCCTTAGTGTCCTATTCCAGCGTTCCCTTGGGGGAGGGGAGTCCATATCTCTCTATATGCTAAACCCCAGTCTGCATTCCTGTAACTGATATGCGTGTGGTCTTACTTCCAGCATATGCTGATGTTACTCCTTTCATCAGATAGACCTGAAAACACTTGGAAACAGATTTTATATTTCTTACCCTCCTTGCCTTAGCTTTTTTTCTCACAATTTTTCCTCAAGTCCCTTAACACTTTTTTCTATCGTTGGCTGCTGCCTCTGAGATAACTGGTGATCGCTAATAGCTATGTCCATGTTACACCTAAAATGCACGCACTCTGCTTCCAGTGAACTAGTTTTATGGAAAATATGTTATAAATAATCACTTGCCAATATGCGTGAGTTCACAAGGTTTTAAAGCCTGTTTCTCCCTAATAAGAATCATCTGGACAGTCAAGTTATCTTTGAATTCTGTGTTTCCACTTATACTAATGGCGACTGTGAATTTTAGAGAAAAATCTAACTAATAAAAGTTGATAGTATTTGTACAAAAATGTAATAATAAAAATATATTATTTTACCAAAATATTCTTTAGCTGTATATGTAGGAGGGAAAAGGAATGAATACTATACATTTTTATGCATTTTTATGCCTTTGCAATTAGAACTTACAGTCCTGAACGAGCAGTACAGCCTACTGCTAAGTACATTTCTGACTTAAAACTCAAGAAATTATGTCAGATAAAAATAAATCATCCTTCCTTTCCTTCTTTGGTTTCAAAATAATTATGGCAATGAGCACCTGTGTGCCAACTTTCATTCCAAAAGACTAGGATTAGGGAAATTTGAGTTATTATAGTGTTGGAGAGAAAAGTGGCTTCTAAATACGCCTGCATGATGGGGTGTCTACTTTACTGTAGGGTTGCTGAGATTGACTTGTGAGATCAGAGTAAATTCATGACCAAGTATGAATGTGGAGGACACCCATATTGAAATCGTTTTTAAGAGGTTTATGTAAACATTATTTTTAATTGCTTCATCAACTTTTATGATAGATACTTGCTAGCATTCAAACTCATTTTTCAAAAATGCCATTTTTATGTCACCGTATTCTTGGTTTTTGAGCTCAGAACCTGTAGACTGTGAGAACTGGAAGAGACCTTAGGTTTCCATTTGCTCAAAGTATTAATTCGGTGTGTGGAAGAAACATAATTCTGGGAAAAGCCACAGACATAGTAAAGAGCAAAATGAAGACAAAGCTCAGATCTGTCACTTCTTACTCTGGCACAGCTAAATGCTCCCCTCCAAGTAACCACAGATACGGTTCACATACTCCGTTTGAATATAGGAATGTTGCAGATGCACAGAGAATTGTAAAGTAGCCCAACATGACAGTGCGTGTTGTCACTTCCCTTTGCCAATAACATAGAAAGTCAGTAACTTTCTAAAACTTTTATTTTGGTAATTGGAACAAGGATATTATCTCCTTTTGTGAGAGTCTGGAGTTGGAAATTAAAGACTCTTCTTTGGTTTGATAAAAACCAAAGCCAGGTATTTTCTTTGTCGTAGAGTTACCGTTGTGAGTTAAAAAGGCATTTGTCAGGCTATTTATTCATAATAACTTATTTTGGTCTTTTTAATGGTATATTTAAGTGGCATAATCACACAAGCTTCCAATTATTGCATATACTCAGGTTATCTCTGGTGACACAATCAAAATCATTACTATTTATTGTTTACATTGTGTGTTGCCCAAAGTTTTCAAGATAAACCTTATAGTTTTAAAAAGATCTTTCTAATGACATGAGAAGAGGATTATAGTGGAGGTTGGAAACAACTTCCTACATTTTGTTTATATAGAGCATCTTTCAAGAATTGTTTATAAAAGTTGATGAAGATAAAAATCATGATAACATAGTCATGATTGGTATCTCCTTTTTACATCGTTTTGTTCTGGGTACTGCTGTCATTTCCTTGCAAGGTCTGCTTCTCCCCATCTTATAGACCAGGGCACTGGGGTCAGAAAGATTCAACATATACCCAGTTTCCAAAGGGAATGAATGAAAGAATCAGGAATAAGATTCAGGTCTGAAATCCAGTTGTCCCACTGAACCATGCTTCAAATACTAAGGTAGGAAACTTCCTTCTCAACGTTTATAGACGTTTTACATATAACTGTTTACTTTATTTATGTGAAACTGAAGAATATGTCATTTCTACATTCTATCATTGAGCATTAAATTGCTTTAGATTTGTAGGTATTGAAGAAATAATTTATGTATGTACCATGTAAAACATTGTAAATACCTATGCTATGCAAATGTGTATTTCAATCCAATTTTGACATAATAGAATTAAATATATATATATATATATATATATATATATATATATATATATATATATATATATACATTCAATCAAATCGCTGCTTCGGCCTGCTGTCTTTTGGCATGTTGAGAGTAATGCAATGCCCCTCTTGTTTGAGAGATAAAATGGAGTCATCTGAAAAAGATTTTTAAAGTAGACTATGTTAAATCTCTCCACAAAAGATTCACTTTCTTTGGCTCCACTCAGAATTTACAACTGGATTATAGGCTCACAGCATGGGAAAGAAAGAGCACTACTGAAGGTGAACTCTTCCTATGAACACTAGTATTACAGGCATGTTAGACAACCCTGGGTTCAGATTAAAAAGCATGTCTAATAACATACTGCTATGAGTACTTTAATAAACCCTAGCTTTTTGAGATGAGTGAAATGGGCTATTTTGAAATAAAAAGGCCATCTTTTCCTAGAGGTTGGCTTTCTCCCTGCCTGGGTAGAGAGGTAGATGATAGATAGATAGATAGATAGATAGATAGATAGATAGATAGATAGATAGACAGACAGATAGTTTTCTATAAACTGACTCCTCAGATGGTGTGAGCTAACCTAACCCTGCTGGTCTTTGTGTGAGTACCCCCATCTCATCTTATCTGAGGTACATTAGAGAAGGAAGACATTACATACAACACAATATTCTGATATTTAGCAATTGTTTCTGTGAAATATTTTCCCTAGAAAATTGAAAATTCCTCAGTATCTCATAGGTCATTATCTTATTGGGCATTATTCTTATCCATTCATTCATTCATACAACTCAGTGGTATAGAGGTAACTAAGGACCTCAGTGTGCAAATATGAAATCCAATGATGAAGGCTATAGCAGGGCGTGTGCAAAGTGACTGGAAATCAGAAAAGGAACTAGTGGGTAAATGAGTCAGGCAAAACTGCAAACATGGTGGTATTCGGGGAGAATTTTGTAGAATGAATAATGGTTTTCCAGGAGAAGCGATATTCTTCGGAAACAAAAGGAAACAAAATACTATATTCTTGCTTCCAAAGAAAATCTATGTAAAAATTCCCAGAGGCGTGTTTGTGGAGTGATGGAGAGAACAGGGCTACGTTTGGGTGTGCATGGCAGCAGCGGTGGTCAGGGTCCCAGAGATGGGCCCTCAGCTTTGTGTGTGTCACCGAGTGGTGTGGACTCAATCCTGGGCTGGGGAAGGGGATGAAGGGGGTCTGACAGACATTTTTAAGTGAGGGGGAGACCAGATCTGTTTGCTATAGAATGAGCCAGCACATACCTGCTGTACATGGGCTGGGTGAGTGTTTGGAAGCAAAGATAGCCAGGTTTTTGGCCCAGCTGTGGAGAGAATGTTTGAAATCAGCAGAGAGGTAGGTTAGAGATGTTGTTTGATGAAGGAGGGTCAGCATGGGTCCTGGCAGGGGAGAGCGTACCTTCACTAGTCTTCTAAAATCTCTGAAATATTTGTGGTATGATAGAAATTCACAGAAATTCAGGCGGTGTTGGTTACACACAAGCTTTTGACAAGCGAGCACATTGGAGATTAATGGGCCAGGGAAAGGCTGTGGAGACAAGAAAGAAAGGTATGCTGAAAGTGGCCTCCTGGGGAGAATGAAAGGTAAAGTTCATCATTTATCCTCATTGTAAAGAATTGGATCAATTTGGACCACCTTCATATCAATCATTTTATGGGAGCTCACAGGGATGTTAATTTTTGAATTTTCCATTCCCTTATATCTGTGCCATGCAAACTCTCACACCTACATAATCTTATTAGAAAAACATGGCATTTGTATTTTTCCTAAGAAATATGGCGTTTGTATTTTTATAAGAATCACGTCTCCTTTTTCATATTTGAATAGAAATTCATCATGAAAGAAATTATATTTCTCAGCTAACCTAAGAACTCTAATTTAGCTGGCTTGGTTTATTTGTCAGATTCAATTACATGAAACTATGCCATTTTGAAGCCCTGACCACGTTCTATCTCCCTGTCGTCTTTATGGAAGAAAACGGTATCATTTTCAATTATTTTGGAAAGTTTATGATGTCCTGCTTTCACTTCTGCTCTATGGTACTGCAGGCATATGCATGTCTTTTGAGGTGTGATATTGTTATTTCACTAGTTAGATCTTTCTTTAATCTTTTCTTTCTGACCACCCTCATAACTAATTCCAACAGCTCTTTAGCTGTGTGACTCCCGTAAGAGCCAGGGAACTGCCATCACTGATGTACTCATGCTGGAAGAATGGAATGCACACAGCTTTACTAAGGTTTGGGTAAGAAAGTACACAATGTATGCTCACAGACACTGCAGAAAAGAATCATTTCAGGCCTAACTACAGATCTGAAGTCTGGGCACTGTTCTATATAGTGAGCTCCATCAAAATTAGAAATATTTAATGGGAATGTTCAAATTGCTAGGGGGAAATCCATTGTCTTAAGGTTTAGATACAATGATGGAATGATACTATCCTGCGAGCGTATACACGAAGCACCTAGTGCATTCCCTGACATGATTTAAGCCTACAATTAGGCATAAAATAATAAAACCTGAGTCGAACCTACTTATCAATATGTGTTCTAGCCACAGTGGCTTTATCATGATGAAGATTATTGCCGTGTTCTCAGAATAGCTGAATGATCTTATGACTAAATTGTTCAGCGGAGGAAAATTTAAAGATTATTAAAAAGGCTAAAGAAAACAGAAGAATTGATAAATTTAATCTAACTATATTTTAGCTTTGATTCTTTTCTTAGTGCTGTGCTCTTTTTGCAAACAAATGAGAAGTAGCAGCTCTTGGTCTTTACGGATTATTCTCTGAATACAAGGAGTCTCTTTCTTTGATTGATTCACAAACATTTTTTTGAAGACAAGTTTATCTGCTCAATCAATTCCAATCAATGAAGAATTGAACTAGCCTTTACCCCCTGGAGAAAGTGGTTATGTCTGGGCAATTTCTCTCCATGCAATAACATCAGAAGTACAAAATGACATAAAGTAAAATATCAATTTGTGAAAGGCAACACATTCTCAAAGGACTTTGCAAACAGGGTTGCCTGTGCTTCTGTCACTTGAGTTGGTATTTTTTCACTGCTTGTGAATAAGGGAAAAATGCTTTTACATAATCCACTTCAGTAATATGAAGGGTGTGTTGACAGTGTACCATAAATTCTTTGATTTTTTACAGTTTAACTATATCTGAGTTATTTTTGATCAAGGCATATATTCAATTCTATCGTTTCCTTTTCCCTCAAAATATAAATTATTAGAAGGGTAATGTGTGAAGCATAATTATACATTTTTGCTAAGACTATATTTGCTTTTCCACAACTCTTATGTTTCTACAGCATTGATATAAGATTACATCTTTCAATCCCAAATGTATTTAACTTGTTAGGGTGCCGACCCATGTGTTAGCTACTCTCAGATGGGCACTAAGAGTTGACATTCTGAATGTCTAGTCCCTGTGGGAACCTTGGGATATGTCTCATTGGGGTCTGAAAATGAGAGTCACTGTAATTGTCATTAGTTTAATAGGTAAACTTGGCCCAAATACCAGAAGATAGTTTGAAAGCTTTCACTTCTAATTTTGGTTATAGCCACTGTTCAGTGCAAATGATATGCATTATCATCAGGTGTTCATCAGCCTGATTTGAATTGCAGACATGACCTGTGGGACCTGTGTGCACAGGTGCTTAGGGAGGTTTCTCAGGTCACATGTCAGCCCAGCCTTGTTTTCTCTTTATGTCTGTTGACATATATGCATACATCCTCTCTATTTTAGCGTATTTGTCCTCTAGTACATGGAAGAATGCATTGATTTTGTCCTACATGTCCATGAACTCTCGTAAAAATAGATCTAACTCTAGGCGTATTTTTCCTTCTGAAATACCAGTTCATATTTCACTACATAAAAATACTAAAAAGTGCATTTACTTCTCTTGTGTTATTTGTGCATCAAAACGACCTGAAGGGGGAAGTTGGAGTGTGTTTTCATTCCATGTGTAGAGATATAGAAAGTGAATTTCAGTTCAGAATTTCAGAAACTCTAGGGGAAAACCCAATTCTCTCATTTATAAATGAAAAACAAACAAACTGAGCCTCAGGTAAATTAAATGCCGGGTCCCTGCATGGTGAAGACGATAGAGCCATTCTTCTGACTCTTCACACTCGACTTTTTCTTTCAAACAAGTTGTCTGTGTGTTTGCCAAAATAAATCAACTGGGTGAATAACCACAAAGATTAGACGGGTGGGTTATGTTTGAATTGCTTTAAATAGATAGGTTTGGCTTTGATTGAAGTACTGTGTTTAAAGTGTGAGTGACTATGTCTGACACACAGTAGGCACTCTGTAAATGTTAGCTGATATTTATCAATATAGCATCACTTACCTTGAAATAATTAGGAAATACTTATTTATAAGACCATCTATGTCTTTTCCTGAGTCAGATTCATAACTCATGATTTTCTGTATATTCTATAAAACTATTTGCATGTATCTCAAAACAGGAATACCTATTCACATTATGATCTATTTGCCTACAATACATATTATTGAGGCCATTGAAATATATTTGATTCCTGTTTTGAAGTAAAGCAAAATGCATATTCTGGAAGACGCATCCTGAGGTGAATAAATAATCCAAAACGAGTCAGGAGATAACAAGTGGCATGACGTAAAGAGGGACAGAGATGAATGGTCAAGAAGTAGGGTGCTGACAATCATCATCCCGCAAACCCCACTCGATAACAGTGAAACACAGTTGGAACAATCAAGGCAGGTGGCCATTGGTTCTAAACTCACATCAGTGGTGGTGGCAAAACACGTGAGGGGATGATGAGCAACAGTTTCATTCACTAAGTGAGTTTTTGTGTGGTTGAAAGGCAAAGAAGTTTTTATTTTTTTACCTTGGATTAGGGGCCATAATGGCATTTCTAGAACCCAGAGAATGGAGTGTCTTTGAGAAGATTTTGAAGTGTTAGAAAGGCGTCTTTCTGGTCGACCCCGCATGCGGGAGAATGGTTGACTAAGCAATGCAGGTCTCTGTGCTGAGTCACTGGCTACCTGTTGTTTAATTTTGTTCTCAGTTTAGTTGTCCCAAGTCTTGAATCTGCATCTTGGCCCCTGGATCTTGGGAAATAAGAAGACAACAAAGACTATGCCACTTGAAAAAGTGAAGAGCCAAACAAAGTAACCCAAAACCAACAAATGGGAGTCAGATCTACCCAGCTAGCAAGACAATAATAACTTTTATGTTCTTCACATATGTCACTTAGGATTTAGTAATCTATAAATTATAGATCATTCAGTATGAACTCATTCATTCTTTTAATTCTAGAAAGTTTAGAGTATAAGCCATTTAATAGGAATTGAGAAGTGTAGAGGCTTCTATAATCTTCTGATTAGGCAGGTCTCATTCAGGGAAGATGCCATAATTAGTAGCAAATTCAATGATTACAACTTTTATTATTTGTAGATTGCCATGCAAATCATGTTATTATTTTTTTTCTAGTGACCAGAAAACATTTAGTTCAGTGTTAAAATTACATGGTCAAATAATTGCTTTTTGATACTTCTGCCTACACAAAGCAATTGCAATGCAAACAAACAACTCTCACCAGAGACCACTAAATTGCAGTAAATAAATCATAAAAATAAAAAATAAATGCATAAACTCACTAGTATTAATACAAATAGAATTATAGACAAAACAGCAAATGGATTTAGCTGTGTTTCTGTAAGCTGGAAAGTGAATGAACTGTTGCAGTTGGTTCAGCAAAGCACATGGAGATGATGAAGTCCCTGAAGCAAGAACCACACTAGGGACCGGGCTGTCACCCTGCAGGGGCCTAGAGAGACTTAGCAGTTGGAGGCCTGGGTACTGTTGAATGGAGGGTTGGGGAAGGAGGCTGGAAACAGGGAGCACGGTGGAAAAGCTGTGTCTGCATGGCTAGATTCCTAGACTTCTTCCCTACATCGTGCTTGTTCTGCTTCACACCCCTCATCCTGCCCTGGATCCCAGTAACGTGGAGGTTTGTTTTTCAGAGGAATTAAATGACTGTGCCTCTGGATTTGGGATGCTAAGCACAGTGGAGGACTAAAAATTGAGAATATCAAGGGATGTAGTTCATATGAAATAGTAGAATCTTCAGCCGTTCTTTCTGTCCTACCTCTAGAACTTTGGCAGCCAGACGTACATCTCCTACCATGCTCCCTTACCCACTCATCCTTTCCTCGACTCTCCCTTATCCCTCTTCCATGCCTCTTTGGGCAGGAGATTAGAGGCTTTTTCTCTGAATAAATTGGGATGATGCCAGCAACCTGACGAACAAGTATGGCATGTGGGGGTGCTTTATCAAAACACATCTGGCTGTGCCAGAACCCAGTAGTAAGGTCATCAGAAACCAGTCTCCACACTCAGGAAGCTGAAAAAAGAAATCACATTTTTATCATATTTGTTTCTCTGGATATTTGTAAAAACCTCTAACTCTAAAGAAAAAAATAAAACAAACATTGCAAAGAAAACAAATATAATGGAATAAACACTAGAAAACTTCCAAAACGATTATTAATCTCAAGAGATAAGGGAACTCTTATTTCCATGAAACGTGAGCTGGATGCGATAAAAATGGATGATCAGAATAAGAAACTGCTGCTGAGAATTAGAAACATTATAGCTAAGTAAAGCAATCAATAGATCGGAAAATAAACATCAAAGAAATCTCCCAAATGATAAAAAGGTAGTGAAAATTTAAAATGCTATCAAGAAATACACAATAGGGAAGAACAGGACATTAGATTGACTATATTAATGAAATAAGTAATACAACAACAACAACAAAAAAAAAAAAACAGACTAAGTGACATAAATTACCAGATTGAAAATATTATCTGAACTAACAAAAAATATCCCAGCTAAATAAAACCACACTGCTATAAAATTATAACAAAAAGAAACACCAAGAAAAATCTAAAAGTTTAAGGAAAGAATAGGCAGCTACAAAGGTATGGGAATCATAACGACATTGACTTTCTCACACACCACATGGCAATGGGCAATGCCTTCAAAATTCTATGAGGAAATGATTTGCCAAGTAGCCAAAGGAACACCTCTTGGGGTTGCATAAAAAGTTACTGGAGGATGTGTGTGTTCATTGCATCCAGTGGGTAGCCTGCGAGAGGACATTTTAAGAAATGAAGAACCTGTGATAAGACTGAGGTGCCATGACACATTCTGTACAATGTGTAGAAAGCAGACTGTCCGGTTGAATAAGTATTTCTGAAGATTCTAAAAGTGATGCCTTCGGTGGAAAATAAAATTGATCAATTACTAGAGGCATTTGTGCCCTAGAAATGAACACGTTATAGGTTTCACAGAAGTACGGGAGGTGTTAGGGAAAGACACCACTGGGTACATAGAAGACATTGGTTAATTCAGGAAACTTAAAAAGTTGCACAAGATAAGAAATTCATCATACTGTCTTTACACTCACTGCCTTTTATAGTCCTAAAAAGGTAAATAGTGAATTTACTTTTACCAAAAAAGTGTAGTTACCATTTTGGAGGATGATGAGTGGGGAACATATCTATAAGAGAGTCAACTGCTCGTCTATCATGTCTGGATGTCTACACAGAAGGTGGACCAAGTGCATTATTTAGGAATACATAGTTAAATAAGAATAAACAGAAAAATGAGCTATAAATAGTTGCACTTCAGGATTTGAGGTATCTTTTCTAAATAAGCCTGTATTATTAGATAACCTATAGATCAATGTAAACATTTATTTGATAAATGATTTTTTTTTATTTTATAATAGATGACCAACAATTCTTGCTTATGCATGAGAAGCTTCTGCATATTGACACAAATGAAGAAACATATCATTTAACTTTTAAGAAAGTAATGACCTAAACCAATTGATAATTTATATATGTACCAGGTCTATAATTAAGTTCGCGAACTTGTGGCAACAATGTTGCTAACTTTGTTTTGATATCAGAAGGATTATTCATTATGAATATTTACCAACTGGACAAACAGCTAACTGAGTACTGAAAAGGTTACGTGAAAAAGTTAGGCGACCTAAACTTTTCTCCAACAATTCATGGCTCTTGCATCATGACAGTGCACCAGCTCACACGGCACTGTCTGTGAGGGAGCTTTGAGCCAGGAAACAAATAACTGTATTGGAACACCCTCCCTACTCACCTGATCTGGCCCAAATGACTTCTTTATTTACCCAAAATGATAAAGAAAATATTGAAAGTAAGGCATTGTAATGACATTCAGGACATCAAGGGTAATACGGTGACAGAAAAAGAGTTCCACAATTGCTTTGAAGGATGGACTAGGCGCTGGTTTTGGTGCATAGCTTCCCAAGGGGATTACTTCAAATGTGACCTTAGTGATATTCAGCAATGAGGTATGTAGTACTTTTTCTAGGATGATTTCATGAGCTTAATTGTCCAACCTCATATGTATTTCCATTTTTCTATCTATTCTTTATGAAGATTACAGGAGATCCTCTAACACAGAGACATTTAACTGTACTTCTGTCTTGTTGTATGAAGAATTACAAATGTGAAGTTCAGCTTAGATTGGTACTTAGCAACTATTTATCCATAGCACATGTCACTTGAAAGAAGCTTTCAACAGTGATAAAGAAAGAGTGACTTAGATCGCCTGCCAGATCCCTCATATTTACATTTTCAAAGTGAGATTTCTTTATTCTGTTCTAAGTGAAATGCCAGAACATTGAACATGTCTGTCTGTAAATTAGGGACACTAAAAAATCAAATCAATGTTCAAACTCATCTATCCCTTTGGTTCCCTTCATGTATAACTTGCTTATATTTCATCCTTTCAGTGTACTAGATCACAATTTCCTGAGGCAATGATTTTAGAAAAAATGGAAAAGGAGTTTTGGGGACCTAATACATTTAAGAAATATTGATGCAATATATCCCTCCTAAAGTGCATTTATTACTCAGCAAGTATTTTTGGCATTGCAACTGTGTTAGTGCTGCTCTGGATAAGTTGGCTGGATACGTCTGCATTTTGAGCTTGTGTGCGAGTGGGGAGATAGAGGCTATGAACCCATAACATGACACACAGGGTATTTCAGTATTTTAGAGGCTGAGGAGTGTCATTTAAAAAAAAAAAAAAAAAAAAAATATATATATATATATATATATATATATATATATATATAGAGAGAGAGAGAGAGAGAGAGAGAGAGAGAGAGAGAGAGAGAGAGAGAGAGAGAGAGAGGGCGTGAGCACGCGCCCAGCATAGGGGAAGATGGTTGCCCTTCTAATGAGATGTCATCTCTTTGGAAAACTTTAAATCAGACTTAAATGATTAGGTATTTAGTGCTGTGGATATCTGGGGAAACGCATTCTAGGTAGAAGTGGAGGCCAAACCCAAGGCCACCTGCAGATGTCTGGTGTGAGACGTGGTTAGGGTTTTGACATTTTGTGAACTTTGAAGCCACTGGAGAGTTTTGAACAAAGGTAGACAAGATGGCTGCAGTGTTGAGAACAGATTGTTATCTAAAGAGACAAAGGAGGAAGTAAGGAAACCAGCTAGAAGCCTATTGCAGTTAGATAGGCGAGTGATAATAATGGCTTGGACCAATGTGGTCACAGTGGGAAGGTGACAAGTGGTTACATTCTGGATAGTTTTGAAGATAGAACAAAAAGGATATCCTAAGGGCATCACCTCCTTGTAAATGTTGAAAAACAAGGCCCTGAGAAGCCATGCAATAAACAGACCAATTACATTTTTACTTAGCTTTGCTAAATATATGGCCTAAGAATCCTTTTTAAAAATGCATAACAGCCATTGTTTTGTGGCACTAAGGTTGCACAGAACATGTTTGGCAATGTGGTCATGGAAACCAAGACAACTTGCAAAATTATGCATAGCCTGAACTGTTCTCCATGTAAAATTGTGCTGCATTCGACGTGATATATGCCGTATAGCTTAGCTTGATACTATCAACTACAACGTGCGATTAGCCTTTCACAACCCTCTTAGTTTTAATTCTGTGATTCTCCCAAGACCTAAGGAAACAAAGTGCAGTTCTTCATATTGTTTTTCTAAAAATATTCTCTTTATTGAGTGAATGAGAAGTCAATAAATTATCTACTTTCTTTGACTAAAAGACATGCATTTTTCAGATACTTGTCAAGAGCATAGGATATATTTTATGCATGAAAGCTCTGCTTTTTTTCACTTCTAGTTTGAAACGGGATAATTACTGATGACTTATAAAAGTTTCATTTATTTATTGAGTCACTAAATTTAATTAGGTCTATTATTCTTAAAAACTCCATGGTAACTCAGAAAATGAGAAAGACTGATTCACATAGATCCCATGCTTGGGTATCTTATTATTACTGCAGCGGGACTCAGAGCCCTGTCTCTCTTAAGAAGCTGTCAGAATTTCTGCTCATTTCAACAGTTTATAAATTAACTATGGGGATATTTCTGGCAGTGGTGTGCCTGGTTCTGAAAACATTGGTAACTTCCATATCTATTGCCTTTCTCCCTTAATACTTTTAACCTTCATATAAATTTATTATTCACATCTTTTAAAAAATTTCATGGGTCACCAGATTCATTCATTGTGATTTAAAATAGATTCACAAGGACCAACCAATGTTAACCTTTAAATTGGTAGTGACAATGGGAAATGCTTCAAAAAATTAAAACATTAGGATTGATGTGTGAAATATGTGGACTTTTGTTGAACCAAGTTTTCTAACCTCGTATTGAATATATTGATTATGCACACCATGAAGAGTATTATATAGAAATAGAATATGTTAAACAGAGTTGATCAAAAGGAAATTTTGATTTTTAGAAACATAGATTTTATGTACACAAAAGACTTCATAGAATTCCAGAGATCCATTTCATGGATTAGGAAATATCAAGTACTCACAGCTCTATAATATGAAATTAATGCTAAAGATTCTTTCTCTTCAATCGTGACTTGTACCATCTGTTGACATCACACAATTATGGAAAAATAACATCTTACTAAGGAGAGAGAAGCAGAAGGAGTACTTCGAGTAAATGACTAAAATTTTTCTTCTTACAGACACCAGCTTTATCAATTTACACTTCCATATTTCAAGGGTGGCACAGTTGTGTGCATGTGTTTTCCACTTGCTTAGCATACATGTGTCCTATTCAGTCTGCTTATAAGTTTTGCATTAAGCATAATGAGCCCATATAGAGAAGTGGAGGGGAACACAGGCGTGATAAGTAAAGAAAAGAAAAAAAATTCTAACACAGTCATTACTTTTCCTATTGTTTTGTTCACATTACCACTAGAAAGCTAAGCATAATTCATCTCTTCAGTGCATGTTTTCTTGCACATAAGGGTCTTTTACAATATTTAAGAAAATCTTTTCAAAGACACCAATGTCACAACCAATTTCTCCCATATAATACTATAAAAATTGAGAAAAAGTAGTTCTCTTCACTCAGACATATTTTTCTTCTCTGAAATTATTGAATGAGGTCAGGAAAAAAGCAGGTATCTATTCTGGGATATCTCTGACCAGGGCAACTACAAATTTGTGTATAATTGCTTTGAAAATACTACTTTTTAGTGAACCCCCTAATTTCTCCTTTGCTGCCAATGCATTTTTCCTTGTTTAAGCATTATTAGGGCCTTTGAACCTGGTCTTGGGGGGAGAATTTCAAGCCTGACTATAGGATTCCAGAAGGCAACACAACAATAGTTTACACAATGGGCATAATATCTTGCTATCACTTGAGGTGTAGAAATCAGTGCTTTCCAGTTGTCAAGAGGAATGTTTTTACATAATTACCAGATTTCATTTATTGGTATCATTCTTCATTCTCATTTCGAGTTCATATTTCTAGCATATTTGGCAATAGTGCCAAATTTATCTACCATGTTTTTCCGAAAATAAGACCTAGCCAGACAATCACCTCTAATGCATCTTTCGCAGCAAAAATTAATATCAGACCTGGTCTTATTTTACTATAAGATCAGGACCTATAATATAATGTAATGTAATGCAATGCAATGTAATATAACATAATATAATGTAATACCGGGTCTTACATTAATTTTTGCTCCAAAAGATGCATTAGACCTGATTGTCCTGTTAGGTCTTATTTTTGGGGAAATACTGTATGTTTCTTCTCCTCCCTACAGTTCACTATACTGTAGGTAACTGATTATAAACTTGACTGGTTTGTTTTGGTCAAGTCTCATTTTCAGTCCCATAAATGTCTACATTTATTCTCTAAGTTCGTGAATTTATACTTATTTTATGCCATCATATCTCTTGAAGAGCAAGTCTACTTTTATATTTGAGGTTAATTATATCTAGATTTTATTTGATTATGGAAATGTTTGTGGGTCTGTCCCTTTAAATTAAAAATACGTATTTTTATTGGAGGCTAATAATGCCTCCAATAAAGGTATTGACCAAGTTAATAAAGAAAATAGGAAAACATGTTCTTCATTGTGTGGGAGAAAGTAGCTTCATTCCAGCTGATAACCAGACCACTGTCTCCTGACTGGACAGAGACCGGCCCAGCTTTTGTATCATTCAGGATAAATCTCAGAGCGAGCTGTCCTTGAAAACACAGCTCGTAGCAGTCTGACAGTGAGAGTCTGGAAACCTTTTTGTTCTGAAAAGTAGATCACACACAACAGTGTTTCTCTCATTTGAGCCTCCATCAGAATCACTTGGAGGACTTTTTAAACATAAGCTCCTGCCCTGTGCAATTCTGAAAAATGTTTAACAACAGCTTTCTGGGGGGAAAAGTCCCTGGTTTACCATGTTTGCCAATTTCTGTGGTGTAAAGACTCCCAGGATGGCCCATTTCAAGCTGCTACGATTGCCCCACTGAAATGGGGCTTGGAAGAGAGACATAGTACAACAGCATTTTCTAGTTCATGTACCACACAGACCCAGCAGGTGCCATCTTCTTGAGACTGTAAATAACATAAATAATTGCAAAATGTGTAAGAAGTGAAACATTTTGAGTAGGATCTTTGGTTGTTTGGTATAATTTATTTATTTAGAATGTGATAGAACTTAGCTGTATTTCACAAATGACTTGCATAGTTACTCTTCAGGTGAGCAGGTAGGAGGCACTGCAATACCTGGCAGGATCTTTACCCCCGGGTTCTGAGATGGTGAGTGTGGTTGGTACCAACGACCTCCATCACTTTCCTGGGGGTGCCATCCCCGGGACCCGGTACACACTTTCAAAACTATTGAAGCCCAGAGAAAATATGCTTGTTTCCTTTTCTGAAAAAGGACAGGAAAAATCCAGAAAAAATGACAGGACCATTCTAAAGAGAGAACGGTCAAAGACAATGAAAACCAGTGTTTCACTGATCGTTTTAGTCAGTAGTGAGCTAATTTGAAATAAAGGCATTCTGAATTCCTCAAGTGATTGCCTAGTATGCACAAACTTGCCAACTCCGAAAGCAAAAAATAAGAGAAAACAGAATTTTCTCCTTAAAGTCAAATATGGAAAACCAGAGCTCTGTCTAACAGTAATTACTATTAATATTTCCATCACCCTCTTGTTTCTCCTCATATTTCCATGCTGTTTGTATAGTTGGTCACAGCTTACACAGAATTGTCACGTGCATTGAGGCATGTGAGTACAAGTGCAGTATTTTAATTTGGCAGGATTTTGTTCTGGAGTATGTCCTTTTAAAATGTATAAAAATTTGAAATAGGTAAAATGTGCTTAATTTAAATAAAGATACTTTGTAAAATGAAATCAACTATGGATGAATTCAGGTTACTTTTTAATCTACTTTGTTATGCAAAGTTATTGAATTCAATTATTATTCAAATCACCAAATGATGTCAGCTGTCCAAATTGTAGACTGTTCATGGAGTGCCAACCTAGAAACCAATCAGAAAACAAACAAATAAAACCCCAAAAAGCAATGGTAGCTGGAGTTACAAATGGAAATATCACCTGTTTTTAATAACAAGCTGCCTTTATTTAAAACCTGTTATTGGCACTTCTGTTATAACACTTATCACACCGTATTGTAATTGGTAACTGTTGTTTAAAAATAATTCCGTAAACCATGAGCTCCTTGAGTTTAGGGGACATACAATATACATTTTCTGTTTGTTTATTTTCTAATGCCAGGTTCGTAATTGACATTTATTTGAGCTGGTATACATACGAATACGTAGAAGACATAAGTTTATGAAATTGCAGAAAGGAAACAAATCTCGATGCTTCTGTCCTTTCCAGTTGAGGGGTGGGAAGGACAAACTCTTCATTTATGCCATATTTCTCTTGACCTTGACAGTGGTTCGTAACTTGAGTATGCACTTGATGCAGGAGGGGAGGTTTTTAAACATCAGAATCCTTGGTCCCTGTCCCTGGGTACTGGGTAGTGTCATTCGCCAAGTCCAGGATTGGGTACTAGAGTTTACATTTTAATAAGAATCCTAGATGATTCTTCTGGATACAAGTCATTCATATACAACACTTTGGGAAAATACTGAAGATAGAGAGATTAGTATTGACCTTCATTGGGATCTGGGGCTACACTCACACACACACACACACACACACACACACACACACACACACACAAATTTAGCATCATATTAAAATCTATATTGGTAATTCCTTTGAAAAATGAGATTAATATTTAATTGTGATTACTTTTATGTATTTCTATGAGTTTTACCATTTTTTTTCTTTACTAAATTTTCTGACTAGTTAAGAATGTTTTGTCACCAGTCACCAGAAAATGAAGACAAAGCTTTGAAAGGGTGGGCTTAAAGTGTATAACTCAGCACCTGAATGTATCAGGGTCACCAAGCAATGAATTAATGAATGCTCATCATAAGACATCCATTTATGTTTCAAGTAACAGCATTAATCATGGCGCTTTCATCTGTCAGTGATATTGATGACAGAGGCATTTCCATAAATGATGCTTCATGATTTAGTATTTGTGAATGGATACTTACAGCTAGCTCAATGTTGAATGGGCATTGTACTGTCTGAAAGACTGATTTAGTTTCCCATTTAGAAATACATGTTCGAAACATAGGACTGGAGACTCTTCAGCAAAACTCATTAGACAATAAAAGATTTTCCTCCCACCGCACTGTCTTGTACCTTTAGATATTCCTTGAGAATTGAAGTAAATCAATTCAGTTTGAGTCAATATTTCTTTGTCCATTTTGTTTGAATGGATGTTTCTTTTTGGGATTCTCATTTGTTTTAACCTTAACAGATGCCTATGTACTAATAGTCACTCTTATCTTACTTGTGGGTAAACTTAAAAATAAATATGAATGTCTGGACTAAAAAGGCCCTCTCTTCTTGCATTAGAGATTGTAATGTCTGGTATTGGATAGCAATGGATCAAGGTTCAGTGTACATTTCAGTGTTACAACATTTCTTTGTTACAATACAGGACCCGCATCAAACAAGCCTCACTGCATATACTTAGAGTTATTAAAAGCATTGGTTACTGTGTAGATATTTTATGTTTCTTTAGCATATAAACTATATATTTAAATTAGATAAAATTTCAAAAGGAAATATGGGAATCGCTCCATATTTCATATGCCCATAATGAATATTCATTTGAATTTATTCTGTCTGGTTTTGCTTCTGATAGATTTTAAAATTCATATTCAAACCTCTCCTGGAATTTCCATATAAACTATGTTCAAGCATAAATTGAACACAAACCCATATTGTAGAATATTTTTAAATTATGTCTTCAAAATTGTATTATAGTATTGAAGAAAAATAGAATTTCAATAGCTCAGGACAAAGTAAAGTTGTTTGATGTCCTTTAAAATCCTTTTGTTTAGATAAAGGTAATTGAAACACTGTAAGTATGAACCACAACTACACATTGTTCCATTTTATCATGATTAAATGTGAAAAAATGTAGACATTGGGATCAGGGTGTAAGTTACTCTGTCCTCAGTTTTCACTAAGTGGGTTCATGTTCATTCCCCAAACTACTTAGCTAATTGGCTTGCTTGGAAAATAAGTGATTGTTTCCTTCCTATGACTATATTTTATAACTTATATTCTGTTTTATTATCTATAATAACTTAATTTTATTTTATAGGATAAATAAAACTAAAGCTCCACAGAGCTAACACATTTTTATTTACATTTTGATTAAATATTTTTTCCAACATAGTGAAAGCATATATGCTAATTGCAAGATATTAATTTTTTAAAGATATTTAATGAAATCAAGACTATTTAAATCTATTATGGATATGTTAATATCACAGCAGTCTATTTGCCCATTATACCATTTAAAATGTATTTTATATGTATACATATTCAATGAATTGTATACAATTGAAATCTTTCAGGGTATATGATGTTAAGGAGTTGTTGGGTTTTTAGGTCTGGGGAGAAAATACTTTTTTCTACATCTATAAATAAAAAGGGCCCTAATATTTTATTGCACATTATATATACAGGTTCCTGCAATCAGTTTATTAACTCCATTGATCATTATGAACAGCCTGTGAGAAAGATAAAGCTCTGATATTTCCTATCGCAGGGATTGTAAGGAATGGTAAAGTTCAGGGGAGACACTGTAAATCCTTATTAATGATAGATGGAGGATCTCCAGGGGACACCGTGACAACGGAGTGTTCACCTACTAAAAGTAAGAAAATCCCAGGAGTCAATCATGGGTATCTATGGGCATTTTTTTGATGTGTGTTTGTATATGTGTGTGTGTGTATTTTTTTATTTTTCACAGCCCAAGTTGAAAGATAGTTACACCCCTAGCACTAGAACAATCAGCAATTAAGTACAGAAATAGCTCAAGTGACAGCAATATGGTTTATAAAGTCTATTCATCAACGACTGAGCTTTGACCAATTTTAGACTGAGACTAAAAGTCATCATCAGTTATGACACAGAAAGAGAGGACTTCATTCTGGACTAATGTGGACAACTATGAAATGTAGAGTCACGGGAACCAAGATGAAGGACAATGAGTGATGGAGACACAAAGACACCACAGAAAAGGAGGGTTCATATCAGAAAGACAGATATTTGTTCAAACGCATTTCTGATGAAATAATTCACTAATATCTTAGAGAAAGAGACAGTGTCCATTAAAAATCGTGACAAATAGCCGTTGTGAATAGCACTGCATTAAACATTGGGGTGCATATATTTTTTTCAAATTTGTGTTTTGGATTTCTTTGGATAAATACCTAGGAGTGGGGGATTTCTGGGTCATAAGGTAGTTCTATTTTTAATTTTTTAAGGAACCTCCATATTGTTTTCCATAGTGACTACACCAATTTGTAATCCCACCAACAGTAATCAGAAAAAAAAAATCATGACAAGTAGTTATTATGGTCTTCAATTATTATTTGTATTTGTTGGAGCCATTTTTTTAAGTTAAACTATATGTAGGTCCATTCTCCATTAATGCTCTTGTTTTACCCTAAAGTTTAGTAAACACTTCAGTCATTCATCCTGTGGTACTTGAAGCAGGTGTCTGGTTTGCGTCCCTGGTACCCCTTCGGAAGCCCGCTAGGGTAGATGGGGTCTGGGGGAATGGTGCCCAGTGGGTACTGTCTGATTGGGCGTACTGCCCTTTCTCACTTACACCATCTGTATGAAAGTGCATGTATCATGTGATCAACTACACCATTGTCACTAAGATCAGGGCTATCCCTGCATGCTGTTTCCCCAAGTTCTAGGCGTTTGTAAAAACAACAAATGTTACCGCAAAAATGATACCATTTCTTTCTCTCTTTCTCTCTCTCTCTCCTCTTCTCTCTCTCTCTCTCTCTCTCTCTCTCTCTCTCTCTCTCTCTCTCTCTCACACACACACACACCTTAAATCAAATAATGTGCTTTACAGTTTACAGTAGTGAGGGCTTTACTAAAAAAAAGAATACTTTTGTTTTTAAAAAAATTTATATTTAACTGATTAGGGCTGTTTGATTTCTTATTTAGCTGTTTTATTTTTCATTTAGGTTTAATATATGTATATAATGTAATATGTATACTATATATGTAAATGTAATTATATATGTATGTATATTCTATATATAAATATACATATGTAAATTCTACATATATATGTAATTATGGTATCTTAAAACTTAGTTTTATAAGGGACATTGGCCTTAAATTACCCATATTTTTGCTTAATTAAAATATATATTTTTAAAAGACACTGCAAATGCCATTTACTCACAAATCAGAATTAACAATAAAATAATGGAAATATTTGGTGTAAATGACCAACTTTGTGTTTTTAATTGATTCAGAAAACCATCAAATGCTTTTCAGAATACGTTTGTACAAAGAACTGTGATAATGCATTTCTACCCAAAGAAGCTTACACTCTAGGAACATAGACTTATATAAAAAATAGTTTAATGTTAAATTGTGATTTTTTATCTCTTGCTGTTTTTTTCTGTCATTACTCAATTCTTCAAGCTATTTTGCTTCAACCGTAATAAATCTTCACGATGAATTAAAGCAAAATATTTTCCACTAATTGTTTAAAATATTATTGCAATATGGATAGAATATGTATGTCTTGTTCTGCAGATTTACTCAATATTGCTTAAAAGGCAAGTTTAAGGAATATCATGGAAAAAATTTATGGCCATTTTTTGGAAAATCTGATGAAATGGGCACATTTCCAAAAAAAAAATAACTTTCCAAAATAACTCAATCTTCTAATCTTAATTAATGCAGAATCCATCAGCCTTGACACTAAGGACATGTTGAGCCAGACACTTCAACAGTAAATTAAAGGGAACAGTGGCTGAACAGGTTTTTAATAAGTAAAACACTGTATCTAAATAGTATTCTAGGTAAATTCTGCTAGATGTTGAGGGTACAAATGACTGCAATTTTGTACAAACACTTCCAAATAATTCAAAAAGAGAAATATCAATTTAAGAGGCCAAAATAACTTTGATACCAAAATAGATATGGATGGTATGAGAAAGGAAAAATCTCAGGTCATTATCATTTATAATGCAAAAATCCTGAACGAAATTATTTACAAATCAAATGCAATGGGGATTCAGATACTATGACATAATTGATTTTTCCCCCCAAAATACAAGTGACGGTTAATATTAGTCAACTATTACCATTTACCACATTTACAGATTAAAGTAGGACACCAAAGTCATGTAATTATCCCAATAAAAGCAGAGAAGGTATTTGATAAAGTGTTACATTCATTTGTGATGAGGACATTTGGCCAAGTAAGAACTGAAGAAAGCTTCCTTAAAGTGATAAATTATATCAGGCTAGACTTAAAATGTCTATCTGAAAGTGTTTCTACCAAAAATCTACAAGAAAATTTATCCATAGTTGAAAAGAAAAGAAAAAGGAAAAGAAAAGAAAAAGAAAAGAAAAATAAAAAACATGATCTTGTTTTTGCAATAAGGAGAAAAAAAAAAAGTTTCCACCGTCATCTTTTCTAAACAACCTTATGCTGGAACTCCATGTTGGGCAATAAGAAGATATAAAAACACATTTTGAATTTCAGGACTGTGGCGGAACAAATCAAACTGTTGTTATTCTTAAATGATATAATTGCCTACATTGAAAATCCAAAAGATTACACACTGATTATTAGAAACATAAGAGTTTAGCAAAATAGCAACAATATATACATTTGTAATTCTGTACTTCAGAAATATTTTTTAAATGTAATTTAAAAAGGCACCATTTAAAATGACAGTGAAACAAATTGCTAAGAATAAAAATTATAGCAGATTTATAAGGACAGTATTCAAGATTATGACTTTAATGAAAGTCATTGGAAAATCTAAATAAATGGAGACATTGCCTGTGGTCTTATATGTGAACACTCAGTATGTGAATATATTAATGAGCATCATTCCCTCATTTTATACCCTCCCGTTTAGGTAATTATTTCCCTCTGTGTGTGTTTGTTCATGCCAATATTCCTTTAACAAATCCCCTTTCCTAAATTTCATACAAATTTTCCCATTTCACATTTATCATATAGGATTTTTTCTCCAGATGTTTTTTTTCTGGTTATTCTAGTCTTTATTTTTTTACTAGCACTTTTACTCAATATCTCATATTTTTCCCTTTGATCTTCCTCTACCTTTTATTTAGTTATGTTGTGACATTAGCATTTTTTAATGGTTTGATTCAGTGAGCTATACATCCCTTAAATTTTACTATAGTAAGTATAGAGTCCACTAGCCTTAAGCACGTTCACACTGTTGTGCAACCATCACACCATCCACCCCAGCACTTTTTCATCTTGAAAAACCCAAACTCTGTCCCCATTATATAGGAACTGTCCATTTTCCCTCCCACAGCCCCTGTCAACAGCCATCCTACTTTCTGCCTCTATTAATTCAACTCTAGATACTTTATATAAGTGGAATCATATAGTACAGGTTGTTTTGCGAGTGGCTTATTTCATTTAGTACAATCATCCTCAAGGTTTATCCATGTTGGAGCCTGTGTCCGAATTTCCTTCCTTTGTAAAGATGAATGGTATTGCATGTGTTTCACCGTATGTGCATAACAGATTTTGCTTATTCATCCGTGGAGGGACACTCAGGTTGCTTCTGCCTCTTGGCTGTTGTGAATAATGTTGCTATGAACTTGGGTCTGCCTATATCTCTCTGAGATTCTGCTTTTGATTCTTTTGGGTATCTACCCCAGAGTGGAATTTCTGGATCTTATGATAATTCTATTTTCAGCTTGCTGAGGAACCTTTATACTATTTTCCAGAGCAGCTGCACCATTTTGCATTCCCAGGAGCAAGGCGCAAAGGTTCCCATTGCACCACGTCCTCGCCAACTTGTTGTTTCTTGTTTACCTTGATGGTAGCCATTCTAATGGATGCGAGGTGCTGTCTCCTTGTGCTTTTGATCGCCTTTCCCGGATGATTAGTAACGTTTAATGTCTTTTCATTTGCTTCTTGGTCAGCATCACATAACATTTTTTATGAACCTTTCTACTTATTTCTTGGATGTTAGTTTTGTCTTCTCAGTGGATTGTAAACTCCTTTAGTAACTGCCTCTAATTCTGATTCTCTAGTACATTCCTTCAGTTTTTGCAGACTCTGTGAGGTATTCGGTTAGTTGATGAGGATGTCAAGAAATAGTGAAAACTATATTTCAAAAGTTTGAATAAGAATTTCTGTACTGTCTGACTAGGCCATTCTGTACTTGTTGGTGCCTTTTACAATTTACCTTGAAAATCACTGACAACTAGCTTTCTCTTGATCTCCTTTGCAAACTTTGCATTTACTTCCCAAATCCTCACAGTTCTGATCCTCCGAAGTTCTGTTAGGTCCTCTTTACTTTCTAGAGCCTCTTGGCCTTTACCTGTCATATCTACTAAGATTTCCGTATCTAAGATCCTGGATTTGTCTCTTTCCTGAGATATCTCAGTAATTCAGATGACTAAAACGCATCAATCTTGACTTCAACGTACTTACACTCCTGCTCCAATCTTCCTAATGTTTTGACCTTATTTTTGACTTCTAGTTCTTCTTTATTTGTGATACAAAATAGCCAGTGACTCTCATCAGTATCCCATCCTCGATGCATTTCATCTGTTTCCACAATCAGTAGCCTAGGCCAGTCCTGCATGACCTCAATTCTCTGTCCCTTTAAGAGTCTCCAGCTTGTTCATCTATTTTTGGTTGTGTCTTGGCTTTGAGGTGTTCCAAATACCGCTGCTGCCAAATCTGTCTTCAGAAGGGATGATTTTATCATGCAATTTTCTTGAAGAACAACTTACTGAAGTTCTTTTTTTTTTTTTTGCCTACCATATCAAGATATATATCTTCAAATACTTTAAGGCTGACCTATGGAACAGACATGAGACATAGTTTTCAGAATTCTAGAAATGGTAACTTGGAAAACACTGTAGAAATTCCAGAGCCAGTTTTTATTTGAAATATAGAACATATATATATATATATATATATATATATATATATATATATATATATATATATATTGTAATATTTGAGGTGTTTATAAATGAAATTGGTTACAGAAAAGTGACAATTTTCAAAGTGCTAATTGGTCTTGGAAAATATATACCTAATGAGCTTACTTACTAAGCGGGTAGAAGTGGAATTAACCCACTAGGATTTCTTCAAAGTGCGGCATCTATGGAGTCATGACTGGGCACCACTGATTCTAAATCAGTTACCCTCATATCTCATAAAGCCTTGACGTGGCCTCGCTCTAGGAGAGCCCGGCTCTGCAGAGAGGCCTGGCACTGCCTCAGTCAGCTTGTCCCCACCCTGGGCCCACTCCCATCAGCTACATCATTCGGACATGCAGGCCTTCCCAAAGATCTTTCATAAATTAGTTGATACAGATATATTTTTCACTCTCTTGGGATTCTTTAACATAATTATCACCATTTTACTATGTTACTGAGTGAACTTACCTAGTTCCATCATCTATCTATGGCATTTCTCCCTGTCTATGTTAAGGTCGGGGATGGGACTTGGCTAGTTTTGGGTCAGCCATATCCCCTATTGCAGTGAAAGGTAGTGCCTCAAATGTGCATAGTGATGGGTAGGCTGTGAAATGCAGCAAAAGACAGATTGGAACCTGAGTTCTTGAGGACTTATTCATTAGAGAGCAGTCACACACATTAAACGTGTGAGAATTAGGATGTCCTGCATTACTTTAATCGTCTGGGGAGAACATTTTAAAACAATGAATTTAACACATGTAAATTAAAATATGAGGACTCTGAACACTCTGTCCTGCTGTGATGAGGATGGCATAGATATGTGTGAATGAATGTGGCATAGCAGGGTAAGAACAACACTAGCAAGTAAGCAATGAGCTGTGAGGGCATGGAGAAAGTAGAAAATCGTTCCCTGTGTAGGAATCGGGCATGTATTACAAGAGAAGTCACTTTGAATTGAAGGAGGGTTGCTGAGGTGGAGAAGGTAATAAATTATTTCAGAAAAAAATGAAAGGGAAAATAAGAAAAAGCCATTGTCTGTGTGTGTTGGATGGCTTGAAAACTAAATAGGAGGTATAATTTTATTATAATTACAATCTTCCAATAGTATACTTAGGAGATTTGTGCTGTTGGTGAAAATGGGAAGCAAAGAAAGATTTTTAAAGAAAATGACTGACACAATCCCATTTACTCAGGATAATTTTAAGGAGTATAATCATTTAAATCCTGTTTATTTGGCATTTAAAAATAATGTGTGCAGATCACGGACCGTCATGTTTGCTGATTTAGCGTAATGAAATGTCTGATGGTTTTCATTAATGGAATTGAAATGAGAAAATTTTTTAAAAGCTGCGGAAAAATAACTCGTGTATAGATACTGATTTTTGAAAAATGGCCTCTCAATCGCTCAGTCTGCTTCTATTGTTTTCTTTCTCAAATACACTTTGAATAAAGTGGCCAAAGATTAAAAGATTAATTCAATTAATCTTAATTAGGTTAAAAGATAAAAAAGAAAACTTTAGCCTGAGTACCCAAGAACAGGTCCTCTGTGCTCGAAATGGAAACTGAGCTGTTGATACCTTATTTGAAATGTCCCTGTGCTCACCACTGGGACCCACAGCAGGTAACCTGTGTGGTGTGGTTTCTGTAGGGTTCTCATTTCTTGCCTCCCTCCCCAGCCACACTGGGGCTTTCAGTTTTCCCAAACTTACTTTCTCAACATACTTACTCTGAAAGTTTTCCAAGTTTTTCCCTGTTCTTAACACTCATATTACTCACTTGCTGCCCTCTGCACACTCAGATTCCATCTCAAATACCCCAGGAACAGGTCCCCTCTGCTCTCCCATCCCAAGTCCCCAGACTGCCCCGTCCTGGAATGCCCCCACTCCCCCTCCTGTGTGGATTACAGCTGTGGTTTTACGTTAATATATTTTTATAGGAATGTTTACGTAAACACGTGTTCCCCGTTGGACTGAAAACCCAATGAAGGCAGGAAATACCTCCATCTTTTCCATCACAGAGCATCGGGTACTCAGCAAGGGTCTCTGAAATGAATTCATTTTCTGAAAAAACCTTAGAAAATGTTTGTCACTTTTACCAGAAGACAGTTTGGCATGTGTGAGTAGCTTGTTCATGGGGACTGGCACAGTATGACGTCAGATTTATAATAATTATGGAACACATATGTGGGGGAGCATTTAGAGTTTTTTTTGAAGTTTTTAATATATTAACCCGTTGCTTGACTCTTCCAAGTACAATGAAAACAGTTTTGAAACACACTGAAAACTATTTTCTAGTCTACCATTCTCCAAAACGTCACCAGCACCCAAAAGTGAATGATTGTGCCTACTTCTGTATTTCTCTGACAGTCTCTTCATTATGTCCTGAAGTCAGTACGAAAGTGGGTATTTTCAGTGACTAACCTAAAAATCTTTGTTGCCACTAAAAGTGGTGAAAGCGTAAGCAATGGAAAATACACACTTTTTGTCATACTGTTATCGAAGCATTTTTGGAAACAAAGGTTCCTTTGGGGCGGATGGATCACAAGTGCAACATACAAAACAATAAATGAAATCAAAATTACAAAAGTAGATAGTTGACATATAGGAAGAGAGGATAGGTAGAGTGGATCTATAGTGTTAACATTGTTTTTTTTCCTGCTGTGAAAGTGGGTTTGCTCTGTTGTTCACATTCTTATATATTTTCTAGTGTGTGTGAGTATGTGTGAGTGTGTGTGTGTGTGTGTGTGTGTGTGTGTACACATGGTGTGGACATCCTCCTAGATCAGATCACACTTACCTTACTGTGCCCAAGCTAAAAAGTCAAGACATCATTTATACACATAAAGGAAGCTCTGTTCTATTTTACATGGGATGAAATAATTCATGTGCCTTTATTTTATTTTTCCTTCAGATTCTCTGACACTGCTGAGGTATTTTAGAGGACTTTCCTTCTCTTTGTTGTTTATCATGCTGACAGTACAAGAAATTTGGTGCAGTAGGTTACTAACCATCATTTTTTGTCACTGTTCTGTGCTTTGTAAATCTCTTTTTATCCAACACATCAGTTCATATCTTTCTTCAGTTGTACTCATCATAAAAAAAGGAAAAAGGAAAAAAAAAAAAAAAGAAAGCTTTAATATGAACACTTCAACCTGTAAAAGTGCCCTGTAAGAATTCACTGCTTTGAATGCCACCATATACACTTTTTGCTATTTTACCAAAACAGAGTGGAAAGTAGCTTCTAGATTTCCTGGATACATTTAAGAGCAAAAACAAGACTAAACCATCTGCTCTTTCCTTATATATATTTTAAGTGATGTTTTGGTAAGAAAATGAAGAGGAAAGAATGCTTTGGCACAAAGAGCCTTTAAAATTCATACTAAAACTTTTTTGTTGTTATTTTTATTTGTTAGCAATGTCGTTTTAAGAAAGAAACTAATTTATTTTAGTGTGTTCTTCGGCGCCACGCACATTGATGATTATAACATGGGTTTTATCTATTTCTATCTGTTAACATTGATGTTTAAAGAATTATAGTAGTCACCCTTCAGCCATGGTTTTTCTTTCCAGTTTCAGTTACCCGCCATCAAACTCTAAAAAGATTAAATGGAAAATTCCAGAAATCACAATTCATAAGTTTTAAATCACAGGCCTTTTTGAGTAGCATGGGGAAATCTCACGTAATGCAGCGTCCATGGGGACGCTCAACGCCAGAGAACCGCTGCAGCTTGCAGTCACTCCCGACCAGATGGCATGTGGTGGTGTTGCTCTGGCAGGGCTGTGTTCAGGTGGCCCTGGCTTTGCTTCCTAAAGGCCCCAAAATGCAGGAGCCTTGATGCTGGCAATTCGGATTTGCCAGCGCGAAGCGGGAAAGTGCTTCCTTTAAGTCAAGGTGACTCAATGGGGTAAGATGAGAGAGAGAAAGACCACGTTCACACAACTTTTGTCACAGTATATTGTTATAATTGTTCTGTTTTGTTACTCGTTATTGGTGTTAACTTTTACTGGGCCTGATTTGTAAGTGAAACTTTGTCACAGGTCTGTATGTGTAGGAAACATGACAGTGTAGCTCGGGGCGGTAATGTCCTCGGCTTCAGGCATCTACTGGGCTCCCGGAATGGACCCCCACAGATAAGTGAGGGACTACTGTACAATGACAATTTTAATATACAAATAATACTGCAATAAATAACCTTGCCATATGTAAAATAGTTTCCTACACATAGGTAATTCTAACAATGTCAATAACCCACTCTTGGATTAAACTCATCTATTAAACCTATGAGTAATTTAAAATGTGGATGTATGTATTAAATGAGTTTCTCTATTCTATTTAAAAATACTTAAGATATTACCCCATAAGTTTATTTGGAAAGGTACAACCTTTAAAGAAGAAGCATAACTGGAACAGGTGAACAAAATTTTAGTCTTGTAATGATTATGTGTTTTGTGTATAATTCCATCTTTATTTTTTTATAATTTATATCAATGTAAGTATTTCCTTGATTTTAAAAGATTATAACTCTGTCCACCCTAAAAACTTTGAACAGCCTGATTTATAATTTCAGCTTTCCCCATCCTGTGCTCACTTATTCACAATCCCATGCACACATTCGGAAAATTAAAATGCCAAAGACAAAACAATATGTTGTTTGATGATGTGATATCTAGGGACACATTTTAACTAATCTTTATCATGTGGAAATGCAATCAGTCCTGCCTCCTGATGGAACCTGATGGGCTGGGACCCGGAAGTAACAAGGGCTGTGATGCGGCCCAGGACCCTCTGGGAGCTGATTCCCTGTACTGCCTGCCTAGGATCATTTTAGTTCCCTGTGCTCTTTCTTTGATGAAGTCTTCACTTCCTGATGTACTGCAGGTTGAGTTCCTACTTTGCTTGGCTGCTTTGCTGATTCCTCTGTGAAACTGCTGGGAAAGGTAGTGTAAGTACCTACTGTTCTAAGAGACAGTGTGACAGCCACGAATCTCCTGTTGGGAGGCAGCACGTAAAGCACAGGTGTTGACTCCCGTTTGATGGCATTTGAATCTGAACTTGGTAAGCAGCAAGCCAAGCACTCAAGTTGCGATCCCTGTTCTTGCATGCTTCTTTTTCTGAATTACAGATGAACTTCTTAGGTTTTCTTTCCTCCGTCAAATTACCTTCAGTTCATTTTTCAATCTTATTTGAAGAAGACATGAAAACATATAGGGTTTACATCTTTAATTTTAATGGTGATGCTGTCCACAGAATTTGAATCTATGTATTTGAGTATCAGTCTGAATGAGAAAAGCTTGAAGCTTTATTGCTTAAAACATTAAAATTAAGTTTTTCTTTTTTTCATAACTATGTATAGTTGTATTCATTCATTTATCCACCCAGCAAACACATGTTTGCCTGCCTAATATAGACATATTGCTTCGCTTAGTGGACCCAGGCTTAAAAACACGGTTTCTTACATTTAGTAGTTTATAATCTCATTGAAGCGTCTGCAGTAAGCCAACAATTATGACACAGAGAGTTAGTGCTTCCAAGTGGCATGTACAAGTGTAGGGTGCAAACAGGAGCGTCTCTCCAAGTGCAGAGCGCAGAGAGATACCCTCACCAAAGTTCTTCCTGAGCTCAGTCTTGAAAAGCATCTTGACTTGATAGTGAAACAAAGAAGAAAAGTGTGGGGCAAGGATCATTCTAGGGCCACAGAATCCGTAGCAAGGCCGAGGTGTCAGGGACATGGCATACTCAGGGACTTTTAAATCCTTTCATGTGACTTGTACAGAGTGAAAGGGGGCATTTGTGAGAGATGAATTTGGGCATGAAGGCAGGAACCTGGTCATCAAGGCATGACATGACATGGGTTATAGGCAACTTATCTGTATGCATGTGTATATGGATAACCTTAAGTTCTACATGACTAGATGATGGATGGATGGCTAGATAGCTAGATTATAGGTGATATACGTACACACACACTCATATATACATGATGGAGGTATGATAAAAAATATGGTGAATGTTTACGTTTAAAAAATATTACAGTAAGAGACACATTGCTATTAATCTCCCTCAAAATATCCCCCTTCACTTCAGACACACTTATCCCATCGTTCTTGCCATTTCTGGCCATTATGAAGTTTAAAAATGTACCACATGAACCCCCTATTTGAATTAACAATGCTCTTTATTTACAATTTTTTAAATGAAGCAGTTGTATGTATTTAAGGTGTACATATGGTTTGATATCCGTATATCTAGTGAAGTGGTGACTCCAGTCGAGCGGTGGCTAACACCATATCCTCGCGTGGTTAGCATTTTCTGTGTGATGACAGCTCCCGAATCTATTCTCTTAGCCCATTTCCAGTATTTAAGACCATATTATTAACTCTATTAGTCACCATGCTGTACCTTAGATCTCTAGGCTTATTCATCCCACATGACTACATCATTTTCCCATGTGTATATCAAATATTTTTATTAGACGTAAACTAATAGACCTCACATCCAGGCCCCCTAGAACACAGAGCAGAGGGAACATCTGTGAATAGCTGTTAATATATGTGAATAGGTCTTTCCATCACCACTCACAGACCCGTCCATTCATGTCACACGAACCCTGGGAGTGTCTGATGAGCGCAGGGCTCAGCTAGGTACTGGGGAAGGGTTCTGCTGGTTGGGAAACCTTCTGTGTTATTTGTATCACAGTACAGTTTTTTGAAAGTATTTTTCTTTCTGTCTTGAAGCCACAGAGCAGCTGCTGGCATTTACTTACCTTCCGCACTAGCAGTTCTCTCCTTGTTGGCTTTGAAATTAATTTTCTTTATCTTGACACAGAGACCCAAAATATGACTTTTTTCCCAGAGGAACAGATGATGAGGAGGCAGCAGAACTTACAATTTACCAAAAGGGGGGATACTATATTTAAACAGCATATTAATACACGATTGTACAGCTGGACAGATGGTGTTCCTCTGACGGAATGTTGCTGTCACTTTTCTGAAATTCATTGGTGCCATCTTAACATATTTAGTGGGAAGACATGGCTAATGGGGAGGAAGGACGGAGACAGGGAGGGAGAGAGGAAGGAAGGAAGGGAAGAAGGGAGGAAAGAAAGAAGGAGGGAAGGAAGGAAAGAAGGAAGGAAGGAAGGAAGGAAAGGAGGGAGGAAGGGAGGAAAGAAGGAAAGAAGGAAGGAAAGAAAGAAGGAAGGAAGGGAGGGAGGGAGGGAAGAAGGGAGGGAGGAAGGGAGGAAGGAAGAATGGAGAAAGGAGGAAGGAGAAAGGGAGGAGAGAGAGAGAAGGGAAAACAGTAAGAAAATCCATCCTAGACAGCTAACAAATGAAGGCACCAATTAAAGTGATGAAGTACTTCATGCTGCCAAAGAAAGCAGTGTTCATTACCTTATTCCTTAGAGTGAAAAAAAGAAAATCATTTCACTCATCAGCAAAGAAAAATATTTATAGTATTTATAGCAAATTCTGTCTTTAATTTGTGCATTTTGGCTAGACAGGTAATGGGGCTGTAATAACGTACTTCCATATCAGGCAGAAGTTTTGAGCCACAGCGATACCAGGTATTAGTACATTTTGGGGAGATAGACATGGCCTATACTTGCAGATTTGAACCATGGTACACAGAGAAGATTAAGAAAGCCTATTAAACATATGAAAATAGTTTAATCAATTTAAACTTACGAGTTATTTTAAGGGTAACACTTCGAACTGCTTGTTTCTGTGGTGTTTATGCTACTATCTCAGAATCAATCATTCCTGTAACCTCACCAAGTCCTTCTAAAAGCGGATTGGAACAGGTTATCTTGCTAAAGTGTTATACTAGTTCTCTTTGCCAAAATGCTGGACTCCCAGGATTCTAAGACCAGACCATAGAAGACAAACTGAAGGTTTGGTTTTCCGTTAGCTTCTAGGTAAATGCTTCCATTTACATTTCATTTTAATTGAACTAGTCTAATGAGGTAGTAGATTATTTTTTTTCTTCTTCAAGACCAACTGCCAGAGAGCCTTTGAAAGCCTTTTTATCTTCAGCCCACAGAAGGAATAGCTAGTTTTTGAAATCAGACATTGGCTGTTTTATTTTTTTTCTTCCAGAAATATGTCATGTGTAGTTGCTTGATGCCAAATGTTACTTTTTAAAACAATTTTATGTAAAAGTCACTTTTCTAACAAGAGACGAGTTATATTTAAAAGGCTTCCCAAAATGGAATGAAGGGAACAAATTCAGTTTACAGTTTTAATTATAGCAGAGCTCTCTCCATTGATTTCATGAATCTACCTAGATGTTACCAAGAGGTGGTGGAAAGCTGAAAACCCTAAGTGGATGTTGCTTTAGTAAATGTGATCATGCCGTTTAATATGTAACGTACCAACGTGCTAGCAATGTGCATTTTATTTATTAATACCCACATTTAATAATCCCTCATACTAGAAGTAGTTTTGAATTTTCTCTCTGGATGTTAATAACTAATGGCCATTGTGTTAAAGGTTTATTATTTAGGCATCCCAGGGTCCAAAGGATATTTGTAGAAAACAGACATCGACATAACCATCAGTAGACTTAGGGCTTCTGAAAATACTCGAAAATATACTGCATTTTCAAATGCTTAAGAAGCTACAATATTTACAAATGACTTTCGCAGCCTCACCATGCGTTTGCTGGTAGGCACACTCCCCCGATCGCTCGTGTGGTGAGAATGGACTGGAAGCAACTCAGTAATGACCTTCGGTCAGTTTCTCTTACGATAGCCAAGTGGAAATGTGTGCATGATTCCTTTCTCTGAGGGAGCTAGATTACAGACTTTTTATGGGTGCATGATGAAGCTGGCTTGCAGTGGGACAGCAGAGGGTCCCCAAGCATTCCGGGTGACATCTGCCACAGGCCGGGCATTTCTCAGTTGCAGCTGCACCCATCATCCATATGAATGCCCAGCCTTGTACATGGATATGAAAGTGCGCTTCCAGGATCCTGCAGCAGAGGAAAACAACGGCTGGGGCTGCACATGGGCAGTGAAGTGCAGACACTCAGCCATGGCTCGGTCCCACTCCCATTTCTGACTGATATAGGTCACGTGGCCGTTTCTACCATCCAGGGCGCTAAACGTATATGCTCATACTCATACGTACCAGATGGAGAGAGGAATTATGGCTCTGATCAGTAGTATGTTCCAAATTGAAGGAGTAACCAGTGAAGGTTATACCAGTGAAGGAGTATTCCAGTGAAGTAGACAATGCTTTAATCTATTCAACCTGTGCCAGCTTATTTCATGTAAGGCATATGGAAAGGCAAAAATAATAAAATCAGCTATAGTAGAGCAATGGAAACTCAAGATGTTTGTACAGTTGCATGAATTCTAAGGCCAATTTCTAGGGGCCGATTAAGTCAATGATATTTGATGCCATATTTACTCTTTCGCATGCCTCTTATTGATAATATACTTAACAATCTTAATATGATTTTTTATTTTTAATACAAGTTCAATAAACATCTATAAATTTTGAATTCTGGGGGATGCTTAGCACTTTGCTTCATTTTGGGATATGTGAAAGATTTAGACACAGAATCTGGGAAACTCTAGGGAAACTTTATTTAAAAAGTTAAGATATAGCCTAGACGTATGATGGTATCAAGTCAAGAAATGGAAATAGTGGTTGGAATTCTTCTTCCTCCGCCCCCCTTCTCTATACACATTTTCAGAGATGTTATCTATGTAGTACTTTTTGAAGTTGATTTGACCTTGACACTTTTGGTGAACACTGATGAGTTATTTCATAGAATATAACGATTTGAGTTATTGGAATATACCATGATTCCCCGAAAACAAGACCTAGCTGGACAATCGGCTCTAATGTATCTTTTGGAGCAAAAATTAATATAAGACCCAGTTTTATTTTACTATAATACAAGACCGGGTCTTATATAACATAATATAATACCGGGTCTTATATTAATTTTGCTCCACAAGACACATTAGAGCTGATTGTCCAACTAGATCTTATTTTCAGGGAAACATAGTATTGAGTATTACAATTTTAATACAGTTTTTTTTTCCTTTCTTAAAATGTGTATACATATTTATGGCACCCTCTGTGTGTGTGTGCGTGTGTGTGTGTGTACACACAAACACACACGCACACACACTTTCTAGAACCTATAACCTTCCTGTAATCCCAAACTAACAGCTAGTATTAGCCACAAAATAAATGACCTATAAATTGATACCTGGGGTAGGAAATATTAATATTGCTGGATTTGGCAGGAACTAGTCTTCGAGAGACAGGTGATAAATGTAATTGTATTCTTATCCTTGCCAATCATAGCAGGGGATTTTAAACTAGATAGAAAATATATTGGAACTCAGAATTGGCTTACTCAGCTGTATACTCAACTAACAATTTTCAGCACAGCTGTGCTGAGGAAACTAATAAATTAACAATATGTCAAGTTTCTCTTTAAGTGCTTATTTCTCAAAATTGTTTATACATATATATATATATATATATATATATATACATATATATACATATATATAGTGCCAAAAAATGTATACACATTTTTAAAAGGAAAAAAATGTGTTAAATTGTAAAACTCAATATATACCAATAACAAAAGATGAATGCATGTCATGTATATACATTTTTTGGTACCCCCAGTATGTATGTGTGTGTGTGTGTGTGTGTGTGTGTGTGTGTGTGTGTATACATATATATGCGCATATATATACATATATATATATATATTCAGGATTATCATATTAATTACATTATTATAGTGGTCAGAATTGGTGTTCATATTAGTTATACATGATACTCTTTGCATGAAATCAGTTTTTTCAGTATTTGTATGATTAATTAGCACAAAACATCTAATGTGTGAAAGGGTATTATTGCTTGTTGGAACTGGGAAGCAGCCTGTCAATTCCTGTATTTTTCATGACATGAATCTAGAACCTAAAGCACTTGAATAAATTATACATAAGGTCACAACAAGGCAGTGACAGAGAGAGGAGTAGAAGCAAGGTCTCCTGTAAGCCCAGTCGTTTTACTTTGCCGCCATCTTCCCATGTCCCTTTCTTTATTCTGCTCCTCAGTTGTTAACAATAATAAAATGTTAATATTTCTGCCCTCCTAACAGAGAATTATCACTTTAATAAGGAGCTACATTACACATAGCTCTGAAATACAGGTACACGTAGTAGGTAGAGGATTTACCAATGCTGACTGGTTCTGTTCAACATGCAAACCAATGATCTTTTTTTTTAATAATTGTTTTATTTTTCAATTACAGTTGATATACAATAGTGTATTAGTTTCAGGTGTATAACAGTGATTATACATTTGTGTAACTTACGAAGTGATCACCCTAATAAATCTAGTACCCGTCTGTTACCATATGTAGTTATTCCAATGATCTTTTTGAAAGGTAAGGACTATGGCTACGAGTGTGGCACCTCCTGCCACTATGTGCTTTGGCTTCCTAGTAACCATGGCTTGTGGTTTAACACAGTCCCATTTGTGAAGTATAATCTGCACAAGAAAAAAATAAAACAGAAGCTGGAGATTTCTGGGAGATATAAAGAATGTTTCGTTGATTAAGTGGATCAGATAATAAACGTGACAATGAGTTAAATCCTTTGCAGACAAATGGACTGAAGACACACTGAGAAGAGCTATTACTTGGTCTACACTTAGGGGAGCATTAGCCTGTCCTGAAATACCAAGACAGGACCTCCCGAAAATATCAATTTCACAGCCCTATGCGTAATGTAGAAATATCTCTGTGAATAGAACTCTGTAATTAGATGTCTATTGTAGAGCTATTGCTTTGGAGAAGTCATTCAGTCTGTGGATTAGTTGCTGGGGCCGCCATGACAAAATGCCACCAACGGGGGTGCCTAAGCAACAGACATTGATTTCTCCCAGCCTTGGAGTCTGGAAGTCCAAGATTAAAGCACCGTCTGGCTTGGTGTCTGCTGAGTCCTCTGTTCTGGATCTGCAGATACTGTCTCCTCCATTGCCTCACATGGTCTGTCTTCTGCATTCATGTTCCCATGGTGTCTCTTCCTCTTCTTTAAGGAAGTGAGTCTATTGGATTAGCCCCTACCCCCATGATCTTATTTAAACTTAACCACCTCTTTAAAGTCCTTATATCCACATAAAGTCACATTCTGAAGTCCTGGGCGTTAGAACATCAATAGTGAATTATGACGGGGCACCATTTAGCCCCATCATAATTCACTTGTAAAGCCCTTAGTATAAGCCAGATACTTTTTACGGGTTTTTGTGGATAGCCCTCTTCAAAGATCTCACAGACCTGTAAAATAGGTACTGTCATCGTCATTTCATAGAGAGAAAGATGAAGTTCAGAAAGGCTAGAAACTTGCTCAAGTTTACACATTCATTTTTAAAATCTTCTTTCTTTATTGTTTATATGTGATATGAAACCTTGTGTAAGATTAAAGTGCACGATGTGTTGAATCCGTACTTACATAGTCTGTGGTTATCACCTTAGAGTCAGCTCACACCTCTGTCACCTCACATAGTTACTCCTGTGTCAGGTGAGAATATGTAGATGTACTCTCAGTAACTTTCAAGTACTTGGCAGAGTATTGTTAACTACAAGCACTATGCTGGGCATTGGATCCCCAGAACTTATTCGTCCTCCAACTGCAAATCGGTGCCCTTTGCCCAACACCATCCAGCCCCGGGTAAACACCATTCTACTCTATTTCTAGGAGTTTGGCTTTTTAAAATCCCACACATTAGTGATATCAGTCAGTGTTTGTCTGACTTATGTTACTCAGTATAATGCCTCCAAATATTGCTGAGTCCCTACTGTGCGCTAGGAAAGATTTTAGAAATTGTAGATGTATCTGTAACGAAATAGGTTAAGCTCCTACTCTCCTGATGTCAGAGAAGATAGTAAATAATTAACCAAACAAAGAAATCCATATTGGATGGTGAGAAGTACTCTGAAGATAAACAAAGCAGATTGTGTATTTATTGGAGGTCAGGGGAGTGTTGTGAAAAGGTCATGTTTGAGCTGAGACATCAGAGGAGCAAGGCAGTGAGCCACGCTGGCTGGCATCTTGGGGACGATGGGACCAAGCAGTGCACCAGAAGCAGAAGTCCTGAGCTGGCTGTGCTGGGTGGACTGGAGTGTGAACCTGAAGTGAGAGTGGCAGAGCAGAGTGAGCAGGGGAGGGCGCAAGAGAGGGGCTCAGAGGCATCCCAGGGGTCCGGAGTAGGGAGCACTGCACATCAGTGGGGACATTCTTGCTGGCCCAAGGTGACTTCGGAAGTGACTGGGAAGTTTTGAGGAGACTTGTGTTTAAAAGGATCTCTGGAGCTATTGGGTGCAGAATGCTAAGAAAACTGTTTTCATTCTAATGCTGAGACATGGTTAACTGGACAAGGTTGGGATCTTTGGTGAGTCTTGGACAGATTCTGGATGTTTATTGAAGATGGAGTTTGCCGGGTATGCTGATGCAGCTGAGTAAGAGAGGAATCAAGTTTGACTCCGAGGTTTTCAGTCTGACAAAGTGGGCAAGTGCGTCTGCACAGTCCTGTTAATTTAAGCTTCCAAGCATGTCATATCGGACACTGTTATGTCCCTTCTCTTCCCTTGACCTTGGCTCGCGGTCTATCTGAACAATTATGTGAGTGAAGGCACCCCTCTCTATAGCATTCCAGCTCTCCCAGGGTATTTCCTGAAGCCATACCTGCCATTGCCCCCTTCTAATTCCAGAGCTGTTCAGCGAAGTTGACACTTGAACCCAGGACCCCAACTCTTGCACTTACAGGTGACTTTCACCCTGTACCTCACTGACAGTTACTGGAGATGTCATACAGGAATTAAGGTTGGAAATAAATATAATCATGCTTTTAAATCAAATGACACTGTGCTGGAAAAGTAAGAGTTCATTTGTAGGTATTGTGCAAATAAATGTCTTGTTGGGCATGAAGCTTGACCGACCTTGGATTGCCTTGCACACTCTGGAGATTCCTGGTCTGGTGGGTCTGGCTGCACCTAGTTTAGGTCCAGAAAGGACTTCATCAGGTATAGCTTACCTCCTCGTGTTTCATTATTGCTTTCTGATCACAAGGCTTTATAAAGAATGGCTTTTAGATACAAGACATCGCCTTCTCAGTGTCTTCTGGGGAAGGAGATCGAACGACTTATAGGGAAATGTTTAGGTTCGTAAACTTGGGGCCAAGTCAGTGTCTTGAAAGTTCATTGAAACAAACATATCTTTGTTCATTATGCCAAAACCTAGAAACAACTTCAAGCTTATTGAGAATAAGCATTTAAAATAAATTTGGAGACATCTGCAAAGAGAGACACTGTGCAGGCAGCCAACACTTGGTGCTATACTCATTGCACCAGCACAGGCAGAGGACATGGAGACGTGGCAATAAAAAGTCAGTCACGACACAGATCTACAGTCAGGATGAAACAAAAACAAAATCAGGAAAATGTCAGTGTTTTGCAAAGAGATTAAGGGGCTATGAACTTGGTGTTAACTGTACATATTTTTTATTGTTTGTGTTTGATTTTCTGCCTGAGCCTATAACACGTTTGCACTCAAGCAAAGTAGCTGAATAAAGCCACAAAAAGTAACGTGAGTTTGTATATTCATATTGAGAAATTCCATGGCATTTTGAGCTCCCAAAAAGTTTAGTAGGTGCAGTTACTGGCATTCCGTTTGAGAGAATCACATAGCCTGGTGTGCAGTGCTCACACACAGAGAAGCGAGTGTAGAGGTGAAGAGCTGGGGGCAGAGCCGGGGAAAGAGTGCCACCAAAAATGAGAGGTACTTCATTACTTCTTGTAGTCAGAACAATTTAAAAAAATACATGTTACATCTGATGTGCCCATGTATTCATTTTATCTGCAAGAAAAAATAAACGTAACCATGGCCTCCTTATCCCACAGTTTGAATATTTCAAGCTTGATAGGCTTGCCAGTCTTTTGGATTTATGATATGACCATCTCCTGAATATCAGCGTTAATATAATAAATGTGACTTTTCAAAAATTTAAAAAGGACAAAGCCGTTTTAAAAATATTTGCCTGTTTTTTTTTTTTTGTTAATTCATTTTGCTTGACTTTGTGAGCTCTCACTTTTGTACTCATTAGCTATAAATAAAAATTGCTGAATCTATGAAGGGACACACAATATAAACCTCTGCATGAGAGTGCATTAAATACATAGGTAAATGAAATATATAATATCTTATATCGTGGGCAAAATACTATACCATTTGTATGTAAGAAATGTCAGAAAGAACACATGTTAAGGAAGGGATGAACATGAGACTAGAGATCATTGACTTTTATGATTTTTGTGGTTGATTTTGAAATTATAGTAAGTAATTTATTCAAAAAGTTCATATTCTAAATTAACACCACAAAGTGCCTTGTGTTTATTCAGCCACTAAAGGAAAATCCAAATGTGGACAGGCATCATATGAATAAGAAGCAATTATGACCAGTTCGATGACCACTTAGTGGTATCTGGAAATTAACCTTCAAGTTGAGTTATTTGAGCCCATTCCTCCAACAAAAATTGGACCCTACTAAACAACATCATAAAGCTGAAATTAGCCATGTTTAAGTCTCTGATATGGTCCTGTTAGGAATGCCCTTTCTGGTCTCTGCTGATCATGGACAGAACAATCAGGAAGACTTAGAAAACCAGCCTGCTCCGTCTTACGAGGCTCCAAAGTCAACTTCTTGAATCTGTTACGTGAGATATTCAAATACATTTCCTGGTAACTCCAATAACTTGATGTCTGTAGTCATTCAACTCATTCATTCACCCCACAGATATTTATTGTATCTATTTGTGCAATGTATACATTATGGTGGAATAGTTGATAGATTTCATAATCCAGAGAAAGAGATGGCATTTGGGAAGAAAAGATTTGGTTCACATCACAGCTTGTCTTTCACGAGTCGGGGAAACATGGGGCAATTCATTTTCTTTTCTGATCTTGAGAATCTTAATTTGTAAAATAGATATAATGGATATATCAAAAAATTTGTGATTCAAATTATATTATGGAACTTCTTTTTAGTTTTACAGTCACTATTATGCTTGCTATTCTGTTATTGAAAATATAATACAGTTTTTAGTTTAATAAAAATAGGACAGAAAAAGTTCAAATTCTTAAGAGGAAAGTCCATGTTACATGAATGTACTTAGGATATTTTAGAGACAGTATCTTAATAAAATTATCTTTACTTAATAAAATTATATGAAAGTATTTTTTGCAACATCCTACTCTGCTCAGATAGATACAACTTACATAATCAGAATGCAAAGTCAACCCTGCATTTTTGTTTAACCAGGATTCTCAGTTCCCTATTTAATGCAGGAAGTGCTCACAGAGCTTTGGTTTCTACCTGAATTCTTTATTAGATTGTCAGAATCATGCGGAAGGGGTCGTGACGTGTTCACTACCCCCCACAGAGACTGAGATTTCAAGTGAACTGAGGTGTAGCAGAGGATGACAATGAATTCTGTTCCAGCACTTCCTAAAACAATGAAAAGATGACTCAGATTCCCATGTCGAGGATGGCTGCTAAGCCATTTTCTTTAACCATAGAACCCAAATCAAAGGAACCTCTTTAAGTAAATAAAGTTTGTTTACTGAATAGTGTTTATGGACCAGTTGCCCATAATGTATCTCATTTGATTGTTCCAAAAAACCAGTGTTATAGCAACACTAATCCCGAAGAGGTGCAATGGCACCTTTCCCGTTCCTTGACAATTTCTTGCAATCATCTGAAGCAAAGCACTGGTAGTCACTCTGAGCCTTTTCCCTGGACTGTGTATTGAAAGGCACAGTGTAAGTGTGCGGAGTATTCTGGAATGTAGAGGAGTTATGGAGTGACCCTCCTGGAAAGAATTGTCCATCTCTTGGCCAACACCAAACCACTACTCATGTTGTCTTTGAGGATGAGGCATGAGTGAGTCAGGGCGAAGAGCAGAAGGAACAAGAAGCTGTGTAACGAATGAACAACTGTTTCTACTATTCTGCAACCATTGAAAGAGAAGCTTTGGAGGCTATACAAAGTTAAAACAAATCACTGCATTACATATCAAAAAATACGTATTCTAATTCCATGCAAGTGTAACTGCTATTCCCTTATTTCAAATTCTGTTTGACATAGTTCTCCCAAGTTTAATAAGTCATCGAGTGATGTTTAAGTAGCACCTCTTCACTGAGCTTAGGTAAATGCAGGGAGCTCTGTTAGTGTACACGGGGATGTGTTTGTGTTTCGGAAAGTACTAATGTGAACATACACTGACACTTGGCATCAGAGGAGTGTGAGGGAAGTGACACCCTTTTTGAAACAAGGCTCCAGTTAGGACCCAGCTGTAGGAAAGACTTCAGAAAGGAAATATCAGTGTCACCGCCCTATTTAGGAGAAACACGTCTTAGGGTGACTTCGGGGCCATTGGTGCCTCCTTTGGGACTCCAATACTGCAGGACCCTGAGGCCCAGAACGTGTAATATATGATGGGAGGGCACATAATGTGAAGTCTGTAGGTGCTCCAGGACAATTACAGGGACTGTATCATTTTAGACAGGGACAAGGCATGACGCTCCTTACACGTGCATGTCTTCTCTTCAGACTCTATACATTACTTTGATAGAAAACATAGTATGTGTACTTAAAAGCAGACAGCATACATGGTTTGGGCAATAATTTAAAACAAGTCAAATTTTATGATGAGAAGAACACATGTAAGTTATAACATCAAGTTATTAAATGATTTTATTGCTGAATGTCTCGTTGGCCTTTAATTTCAAAATTTTCTCATATATGGCAGCATTTAGCTGAATATTTTGGTCACTGTAATTATACACAACCAGAAACACTGGGGGAGACTTGGGACAAGGGTAGGTTATCAACAAGGATGAATGGTGCCTATTCACATACTCACTTGTGTTTGTGTTTATAACACATTTATTGTGCAGATAGTCTGCCGTTGGAACTGAGGACACAGTAAGCATGCAGACACAGACAGTTTCTGTCCTTCTAGAATATACTATCTAGTGGGGGACAAGTCAGAGGGTAAGTATGACACAGTGATGTTTGGCGTTCTGGGGACATAGCCCACTGCTCTTGGTTCCCATAGAAGGGCAGTTTGCTCAGGCTGTGAGTGCTCAGAAGCATTTCCGTAGGAAGGAAATTACAAGCTGGGTTTTGAGGCACAGCTGGCTAAGTAGGCAGGGCGCAAGCTATTCAAGAAAGAGGTAAAAAAGTACTCAAAGTGCCAGAGGTTTGCTTCTTGCATTAAATGTTCACTTAGGGTGAGTACAGTCATTCTTGGGCATTGTTTCAGATTCAGTCAAGTTCCTCCAAGTCTGTGTAAAGCCTTCTTGCCCACCATCTGTGAAATCCAAAATGTAAAAAAAAGAAAAAAAGAAACATTGGCTGGTGGAGGAGAGTGATTAATTAGAACAACAATGATAAACACATTTTCTCCTAGGGTGAGTAAACGTTGCATATATGTTCCTGCATAAACACACACACACACACACACACGAACATACCATCACTTAATGTGAGGAATTAATATCTTTTGGTTAACCTTCATACCGTCATTTATTTGAGCGATATAAAATGCATGTTTGGAAATATACACTGTACATTAATATGTATCTCAAGTTGTATGTTCACAGTTTAAGGTATGTTTTTAACCGTTATTAGTGCGTTTGGTATATCTATGTACATGTACACATATAGGGCATATGCATGCATACATACATATATATATATATATATATATATATATATATATATATATATATATATATATATATATGGAAGACTGTTGTCACGGGACAGTGCACAGTAACTCTTACTTAACAATGAGCCTGAACAACGTGAACTCCTGTAAATTCACATTACGCATAAGTTTAATGTAAAGCACTAATGATTTGTGGGTTAGCTTTGGAAGATTGAAAGGAACGTATACTTGGATTTGAGTTATCCTGAGTATGCTCTTAGTATTTAAACTTGTGTTTAGTCTGCATTGAGATGGGGCTCATTGTGGAGCCTACTCTGCTGGTAGCAGAAGCTTCTGAATGGGTATCAGAGAGTCAGGAGGAAGTAGCTTGGAAGTTGGCTGCTGCTGACCCTCAGTAACAAGACAGGTTTTGAGAAGTCATAAGAGTTTCCTCCGTGAGTCCTGAGAAAAATGATCTTCCGTTAAGAAGATACTTTTTCTATTGAAAAAATAATTTTTATTAATCTTAACTTTCAAAATATGACTGAATTTTAGATTTCATCACAGCCTTTCTAGTGTGCCTTTTCTCTCTAGACTGTTATTCATTTTATCACTTTCTCCAGGGTGGACTCTCTCATTCAGTCACTGGAGCCACTTGATTCAAACACTTAGGAAAATGATATTATTTACAGTAAATGTGCGTACAGTCTTGGGAAAACTGTGATCCATTAGATTCTTATGCTTAATTAACATCTGATCTTTGGGAAAGGCCTTGACTCAGCGTTACAAGTACTACAGATTTGAGGTGAGGATTTGCCTGACACATGACCTCAATTTTTCTCGACGCTGCTTTCTTTATCCCACTTCGTTCTATTTTCCCCTACTATGTTATTGATACAAAGTGGTAAGGGTGTTGCCTTAGAATCACGAAGGTGATATAAACTTTCACTGTTTCTAACAAAATAAATGACAGTGTGTTCTAAATTGCCATAGAATGGCTCATAGATAATACAAGTTGAATCTCAGTGTGTTTTTGTTGTTATACTGAAAAATTGGGCCAAACTTCTTCTGTTCTAAAATTATTAGGACATTTATTAATGCTAAAGCCTAACAACCAGCAAAGTTTATTAGAAAGAAGAATAATTTGGCATTTTCACCTAAATTTTGATTCTAAATATACTTAAATTGGCAGAATTACTATTACTTTTGTCATTTTGTTTAAGAAAGTATTTCTGAATTATGACTATAATACAGTGTGTTAGAATTTCAAGTGTATTTCAGCTTTACAAGATTTTAATTTTACACCAGGGACCTTCAGTCAGTAAATACATTTATATGCTAAGCTTTTATAAGTGAGGGCTCAAATGTTACTTCAAATCATAAATCGTTATTTTCTCTATGAAACTGTCACCTTGTCGAAGGCAGTGACTATTACATTTGTACCTGTGTCTACGGGACTCACTTGGTGATCATGTATTTAGGTGCCAAAACCATAGCTTCAAGTTATAAGGAGCAAAAGAAAGCACATCAAAGAACCAAACACACACACACACACACACACACACACACACTCCACATCTTAATTCGATTACCTCTGGGTGGCAATTATTTGATTGCCTTTAATACATTTTTTAAAACTCACTTTCTATTGAGTTTTAACATAATGATATATATGATGCCTGTAAATATGTGCACATACATATATTACAAAACATTCATAGATATATGCATGCATATGTATATCAGGTTAAGGAAACATTTTTGATAAATTTATGTAAAGTTTATAATTCAAATCAAGAAATTATTCCACTGAAATAGTGAGACTGGATAAAGAAAGAACACGCTTATCAATCTGAAGTAGCCTGCCTCAGCTATCCACTTTCACCTTTGTACCTGTTAAAGAACAACCTCAGCGTTCTCTGGTAGGTGTTGTCACTGGGCTTTTATACGCTTATTTGCCCATTTCCTCAGGAAGATTGGAGCACGGGCACTTACCGTGCAGTGAGTTGGAGGTGGAGTCAAGGTGGGTGGGAAGGACAGGAGGTGATGAGCAGGGGAGAATGAGCACCCAAGGCTGCGATCTCCTTAGAGGGAGGCCCAGGCATGGCCTTGAGATTTCCAGCAAAGGGAAAAGAACAGGACTGTGAACGGTGTGATGTGCAAAGCTCCTACATTCACACATGGGTCTGTCAGGTGCAGCCCAGGTAGCGTGGGGGATGGGCTGGGCACCTGCCCAGGGGCTGCTCCTTCCTGAGACACCTTCTCATGCAGACTCACCTGCCGCCCAGGCACAATTCCATTCAAAGGTTGGATTGTCAGGGAAACACTTTTTCATGTCGTCAATGTTTGAATGTTATTTTTATTTGTAATGGTGATAATTACAGTAATAGAAATGGAAAGGACCTGGAACGTCTCTGAGTCCAGTACTATTATACTAGTTTTTTTTGTGTGTGTGTGATTTCATCTTGCCTACCTGCCCATCCTCCCTTTCTTTGAAGTGTGTTAGTTAACGTGGTCCCTGTTTCTCCTTTCTGACCCTTTCTGCCTTCAGGGCGGTGGCCTCTTCCGAACCCCACCTCATTTTCAGGGTCCGTCTCAAATACTGCGATCTCAGCTCTGGCCTCCACCTGGACTGAGCTCACTCTGGTTCTGTCTGCAGCGCTTTCCGTGGTCTGACTTATGCTATTATGACTCGTAGATGTGGTACCTGTGTTTGCATGTCTTCATGCCCTCATGGGTCTACCCAAGCCTGTCTACCTGGGGATGTGTGGTGACCCGCCGTACACCCTGTCAGTGCTTTGTAGACAAAGTCCAGTCAAGATGTGATGCTGACAAGGAAAGCCTTGTCGTTTCTTACAAAAGTAAATATTCTCAGAGTTTCTGTTACATGCAGTAACCATTTTTGATATTAGTATAGTGCTCAGTTAAAATTCTAGGACTAGCATAGCATGTAAGCTGTAGCATTCTTATAATATGAACCTTGGAGATTGTTTTGGTCACAAAGTCACAATAGTGATGTCACTCTAGAAGACTTGTTTAAAAAATAAATATCTATAAAGAACAATTAGAAACATTTTATGTAAAATATTTTTGTTAGAGGTAATTGCTACAGAGTTTCCAAGGTAGGATACTCTGATATCTAAGATTCTTGCATTTTATCTTCCCCAGGTATTTTATTCAGTAGGGTGGCATCTGAGTATTACATGTTCTTTTTTCCTAGACTCCGTGTCTCAGTGAGTAAGAAGGCATATACTTTGTAAAAGTGATGGCTGCATTCTGTGTTCCAGTGCCTGCCGATTCTATCACTGTGCTACTTTTTCCTAAAGATTATGCCATAGTTATTAGTTGTGCATTGACACCTTCAACTATACCTGCTGATAAAAGCAAGTGGTCATTTGTATATTAGCCTGCGTGCTTATAATTCTAATGAGCTAACATTCTATTTTGTCTCATAGTTGTGGTCTATATGGGGCTGCCTCAAAATGCTCCCATGGAGAACACTCTACTTTCTTTGATAACAACATTTTTATGCCCAGAGTTATCTCCCTGACTTCATCAGATGCCTGCTGAAGTTCCACCTGTCTTACTGGCATCAGGGAATGATTTGAAGTGCTGGCTTTGACTTTCCAGGGCAAATCTAGTCTCTTCTATGAACCAGTGTCAACAGGTGTGGTGATTGCAAGGCGCTGGGCCAGGGATGGAGACTGGCAGAAGAGAAGGGCTTCCTATGGAATAGCTGACACTTGCGGGTTTCTACACGCTCCCCATGAAGATCCACTCCTGCCTGGCACCTACAGTTTACTGCAGAGACCCAACCCTCTTGGAATAGGCATGATGCCACTCTGGCAGATGGCTCTCAGCGTGGCCAAGATGACAAGAATTCTGTGCATCAAGTGTCTCTGCTAAGAGTTTGAGTCTCCGCCAGGACTGTCCAAGTGGATGTCTGTGTCCAAGCCCGGACATGATATGTGTGGCGTGATGCTCTCACCGATTCTGCTGCTGCCAGGCATTGACTGGCACTTGTTTAAAGGTCCAGGGGCGAGGCCTGGGGACTAAGAACCCAGAGCTTAATTGATACAGTCATCATCCAGCTGTTTCTGCTTCCTGCCCTCTACTGGGGTCATCCATCCATGGGACCTCAGAGCTCTGTTCTTTGACACGGGCACTTTTTTCTTGGAAATGCAAGGAAAAAAATTTTTGGTTATGAGAAAAGAAGAGTTATGTTCAGATACATTGTTTTTTCTCTATATTTGATAACTCAGTAGAAATGGTTTGATGTGCAAAATATATGTTGAGTCAGTGATGGTTAGACTACATAGAATACAGTTTATCCACAAATACCATTTATATTATAGGAAATCCACACCAGAAAATCTGTTTTTTAGGAGTGGACTATGTCTATAAATAAGAGTGCTTATGCCATGCAAACACACACACACACACACACACACACACTCTCACACAGACACACACACACTCACACCCTTATAGATTCCTTTGTAATCACCTCGTGTGTGTGTGTATCATGACCATGAAGATTCTATTTTCTTCATTCTGAAACCTGTATCTTAGAACTGACTTGGCACCACCTTACGTGGGGGACCGAATGTACCTTCCGAATATTTATCAGAATGAAGTACAATGGCTGTTGCCTTGTAATTTGACCTGAAGCAGAAAAGGTATTCTCTGCTTTGGATAACATGTTCTTGTCAGATTGTCTTCGACTTGGAGTTGGGACCAGGTGACGATTACTGGCCCCTCATGGTCTCAGTTGGGTGTATGGAGGCGCGTCGGGCTCACTGGCCGGCCTAGCATCCGCCATCCCCACTGCGTTGTTGTAAGATGGGATCTTAGGCAGTTACACAAACTGAGAAAGGAGATGACGCTCTTGAACATGAGAACATCCCATTTGTATTGTGGCTTGCCTTCTCTGAGCTCAGTGTTACTGGTTAGTGTCTAAACTAAGTATCTGCTACAAAACTTGAAAAAGTAAAAGACTGTGGCATTGGTACTTTCCAATTTTTTAAACCCAAAATGTTCCTCCTCTCTCCCCTCCCCACATGCATATGTGTCACTCTTTAGGTTCTTAAAACAAATTGCCCAATCTACACTACTGCAGAGACTCGTTCTTTTAAATTTATTTAGCCTTCAAAGTATTTCATTGGAAAAAAAACAAACACAACTATTCAGGAAGTCACTCAAATAATCACCCATAGGTTTATAATTTTTCTCTCTGCCTAATTTAGGTATTGTATTGTCATTTGTCACTTCAGAAAATGTTTTTAAGAAAATACATCACACCTAAACTATGAAATAATAATTGCTGAATTTATAGTTTAAATTCTTAATTGGATACAATTAATTAGAGCCCTACTTTCAATAGATTCCTATGATAATCATGCTAATTAAGAAGGATGCACAGTAATTGGGTTCTACCCAAACTGTGAAATGTCTACAGCTGCTGGCCGCAGAAGCTCTTCTACTTACGCAGTCCCATGAGTTTGTTGAGAAGGTTGGTGTGTGGCTTGGCAGTTGTGTACGTCGTTCTGGAAACACGTGGGCTATTCTCTTGCTCACAGATTTGTCAGTGGCTCTACCGAAGATTAATTACAGTCAGAAGAAGCAGGAAACAGGAATTCGAATCTGCCGACTACATCTGGTGGACTTGAAACTCAGTCTCAACCTGGCAGAAAATACTGCCAAGCACAAGGATGGAAACTGTGTCGCATGAGCTTGTCATACAGCGGTGTGGCGGCCTGCCCTGTGAGTGCTGGGAGGCTCCTGGGAGTGTCTCCATTCTCTTTCTCATGCTGATACACAAGGAGTCATTAATGACATCAGTGAAGAAACCTTTGCTGAGAGTCTACCCAGGCACAGGACTCAGCATGAGATTTTCTAAGTAGGGATGTGAGACTGTAAACAGATACTGACAATAATTGCAATGAAATGTAACAAGGGCAGCTATAGAACGCACACATCTGTGAGACCAAGACAAGCAAATAGCTCAAATCACCTATGGAGGTTGAAAGCTCCCCAAATTTATCATGTGAAAGGTCATGGTCTCACCTGCCTGGGGAACCCACTAACCCTTTCTCTGCTCTCCTGCCCAGGTTTTAAAAAAGTAGTTGGTGTTTTATGTCATGTGGCCTCCAAGCCTTTCAAACTCATTCAAATTCGGTGGTGGTTATCCCTCTTCCCATGGAACAAACGGAACAAAACAAAACAAATCCCCAAACAACCATAACAACCAAAAGCAGCAGTAAACGCTTTGGTACTTGACCTAAGTAAAGCAGGTACTTCAAAAAGACACAAAGGAAAGTCAGAGTGAAATAGTAAGGAGGGCGCTGGATGTGTGGATGCCCAGCCCTGTGGGGAAGTCCCTGCACAGGCGACCGAGCTGCGGGACAAGGGTGACAGCATGCAGTCCTGGTGCTGCCAGTGCTCTGGCCTCCTGCTCTGCCCCCCTTCGCCGGCCCCAGGAAGTCTTTGCCCTGTGAAGATACTGGACTCCATGATTCCGCAAGTGCTCTTGTTAAATAGCCCAAAACTATTTCCACATTTCGTAAAGACTTTCCTCTTCTGCTTTTATTTGACTGTGATTCTTGTGATACCATTTCAGTGTCATCAGCTGCCTGTCCGTATTCTTCCCGTGTCAGTGTTCAGACCGAAAGCAGACACCACCCTGCTTAGCGAGGGTCCTCTTCTAATTTTAAACTCTCCTCCACCCCCATGGAAGCTATGTTGAGTCCTGGAAATGTACAGGCTTTGAAATTAGAAACAACAGCAATGCAGGCTTTTTATCTTACCAGCTAACTGTATAATTTCTGGCAAGTTGGTGAATTTCTCCGAGCCTCAATTTCCTCATTTAAAATCTACAAAATGCAACTAACTATGTATCTTGGCTGAGAATTAGACATTTCAGATGGGAATGCTCACTAGAAAACTGGCATCTTGAAGGCACTCAACAAATGATAAACCTTTTCACTTTCATGGTTCATTTAGTGTTACTTTCTTCCTCTTCTGTCATGTAATCAAGGGAGCATATGTTTCCCTCCGCGCCTCTTGTGGAGTTGGGGCAAAGTCAGTCTTCACATATGTTTAAGCACCAACTGACTTAAAACAATAGAATCATCTATCTGTGAGCCTCATTTGTGTGAGTTTTCTAAATAGCAAGAATATCCCCCATGAAATGATAAGTGGTGTGTCTGGCATTATGTAAGCCATTATAAACACAGTATTGTTTTAACCATGACAGCGGTCCTATTAAGACTGAATTATGGGGGTTCCGAGTTCTCATCACACATCTAAGAAATGGTCAAGCTACGATTCGACAGATTTCTATTGAAGGTCTATGTTATGCCCGTAATGCAGCATGGACAAAGTTTAGAAAGAAAAAGCAAAAGCCAAGAAAGTACAAGTTATTAACCAGACCCCTGTTCCTTCAAATTGGAGTAGGGTACAAGTGTAGCCGAATATATTGGTACTTAGGAGACCACAGAAACATTCCTTTAGAAATCTCAAGTGTTTTAAAAAACAGCTTCAACTGTGGTGATGTCTGAGTGGAGAAAAGGTCAGATAACCATAAATCCTCAAAAATTAGTTCTTTTTCACATTTATAGAATATTTATGTGTCTTATATTGTATAGTATAGCTTTATGGTATAGTCAATTAAGGATTCTTTTTAATATCCTGTCTGTGGTCATAGTTATTTTTTCAGTTAAAGTAATGTGCAAAGAATTGATAGATACGGTAACACCCAATAACCCATCACTTAATTTTAGTTTAAAACACACTTCCCAGCATCGTTCACGCCATTAAATTGTCACATGACTGTTTCTGCATCTGTACACACAGCACTGTGAAGCCAGAGGTGCCGGGCCCAGGGAGTTAGACGATGTGGATAGCATGCAGACCTGGGTTCTCTGCAGGGTCAGTGACCTCTCTGGACCTCTATTACCTTATGGTCCAGAGGAAGCCAGGTGATAAGACCATCTCCTGAAGCCCCACCTTCCCACCCCACAGATCCCAGCTGCCATGGCCTTAAAGGGAAGTATCAGTGGTGAAGAGCCGCACTAACTCAGCAGGAAGGCAGATGGCTAAGGGATATTTATACCATTAAGGCACAGACTTACATGGTAATCACGTGGTATCATGGGCTTATGTTCCTGGGATAAATCGGTGTGGTCAGAGGACAAGGGAAAAACCTAATGGGTCTGGGAAACAGCCCACAGAAGTTCCCTGGTGATTTCAAAGGCAGTTGTCAGCAATCTACGTGTTTGTTAGGTTATTCCCTGATCACCTGATGACACCCATCACCCAGACTCACCTCCAGTAATTATGACAAGGGACGAGGGTTGTTTGAAACTGACAGAGCAGCACAGGCAAAGCAAAGATCTTTAACATGCATCTATCATATAGATAGATATACATATATCAATACATATGCACATCTATATAATGTGTGTGTTTAACTTATGTATGTTTAAATTTATAGATGTGTGTGTGTGTGTGTGTGTGTGTGTGTATTTAAAAACTGCTTTATCTTCTACAACCTTTCAGTGATATGGGACTGTGAGAAATGCAAAATGCTCTGATTGGGGGCATATGTGAAACTATAATGAGAATAAATTATGGGCCTTGTGAGGATTTTCTTTTTTCTGAAAAGTTTTCACAGGTCCACTAGCCTCAAATCTTGACTAAGCTAAGAAAATGTTAGACTGGCGAGCTTCTGATAGTTTCCAGTTTAGGAAAATGGCACTTTTTATGTACCCTCTGATGGTAAGGAGAGGCAAAGGGTCACGTATTTACTGCTGGAAACCGTGAACTTCAGCAGATGACCAAAACTGGCTGGATAGTGTGTCACTATACATGACATTTAGCCTGAATCAGAATCTCAGAGGAGATCTCAAATGCAACTTTTCTCTTCCAGAGATGTATTTGAATAGGACTCCCAGGATTGCATTGCTTTATGACATTTAAATGCTGAGTGTATAACGCACTAAAAATACATCTCAGGGAATAATCCTAGGCTGACAAAAAAAGGTTTGAGAGCTTCCAAAGGTCCCTGCTATTTTTAAGTTCTACTCTAACACTGCCGAGGGTGACGCTACCTTTGCAGAGTCTACTACGGCTCTTGAAGGTGTGGCCTCGGCTCCAAGGAACATTGGGCAGTGGTATTCTAGAGACTCCCTTGTGAGGTCTTTTCCATCGGAAAGGAAACATGTCCAGTCAGGAAAAGTAGCAATTTGAAAATAATGACTGATGTGGCTCTTTCTGTCAAGTTTTCCATTCCATGCTACTGTTCAAAATAACTGTAGAGGTATGTGCATAATTTCCATTCATCCTAGAAGTATTGCTTGAAGCCAGGCTCCGGTGCTAGTACTGCTGTCGCCATTGCAGCTTTCCCCAATACCCTGTGACTCTGTACCCACGTCCGCTTGAACTTCCAGCTATCTCGTGTGGTCAGTGTCGCTTTTGCCCCATCCTCAGTTGTCTCCTCTTCTCGGTCCTGTGCCCACATGCCCGCCGAGACCCAGTGTGGCCTCCTGGAAGGGCACCGGGCTCTGAGCCAGTACTATCTGTGATGCATGCCTTGGGGTGCCTCTTACCCCTTCAAATCATCAGCGTTTCTACCTGTCCCTGGAGGTTCTGACTGCTCTGCCAGAGTACTGCGGATGAGAGACAAAAATTAACACAAAGCCTTTTGCGTGCTCCCATCTTCTTAGGAATGCACAAAATTATCACTGGTTTTATATGGGAAATGCACTTACTGTACTTGTATTGTTTCTAAAAATGAGCAGAATGAAACCCAACAAGGGTCAGAGCTCGGTATTGCTTCACACACGTGTTAATTGTCCTGGTTGGAGTAGAATTCAGAGATTGGAAAAGGTGGCGCAGGCTCCCGTTCTCTCCTACCCCAGGCTCATTCCGGGTGGGGGCAGCACTGACCAAGCTTTGTCCTCATGGCTCTTCCTCAAGCCCTGGCCTCTGTCTGATTTTATCCGTCCGTCAGTCCTCCAATGCCCTAGTACAAAACAAAAAACTGAAAAAGAAGCAGCATGATGGTATTCTTTCTGGGAGTGTTCATTTAAATTTGGCTAGCAAATTAATAGGCTTGAAGACATGTGTCCCTAGTGGTGGCATTTCATACAGCGGACAGGTTACAGGAAGTGATGGGGGCGCTCCCTGACCGTGCAGGTTAAGACTGCGGACCAGGTCCTACTGTTGAGAAGATACTCCCACCTTCTTAAGCTCTCATCCTGGAATTCTGACTTCTGCCTCCATGTTGTTCCTCACAGCTGTAGGGACAGCTCTGTCTGTTAGTCCCTTTCCTTATACATCCAAGTATTTGGCCCTATAGAACTTGCTTTAAAGAACACAGTTTCTAAATAACATGAGAATATTTTGTTTCAAAATATATTGTCGTGGAGCCAGCTGAGGTTTACAGGTATTTTCATTGCCACACACAATAGTCTATGAGCTGTTAAACATGTCTTCTGTTTGGGTATTTACACAGGTTTAAACAAAATACTTCATAAATAATTAAAATGGGCATCTCTAAATTTGCATATGCTTTAGCATAGTATCTTTCTCAAGGGAAGAGAAATCAGTTGGAGATAGCTTTTAAAACATGAAGCTTCAGAAATTGCAGCCACAGACGAGCATTTTAGAGCTAAGTATAAAAAAGGTCATTTTATCCTAAGTGATCGCTAAATGGAGATGAAAACCGCTAGTTGCAATTCACTCCAGAGAATCGAGATTCTCACTCTAAGTGAGGCTGCAGGGCTTGGTTAGTCACAGAAACAGAATGTTTTAATTAAATCATGAGTCTTCTTGAGGGAATATTGCATTAAACCCAGGCAGATCAGAAATAACAGGGAGCTCCCACCCCTGTTCCTCAGTGAAGTCCTTGCATTTATCTGCTCATGATCAGGAGGGAGAGGTTTCCACCCAGGCAGCCCGCTTACGGAGGAGGTAATTACAGGCAAGTTATGAATGACGGAAATTCCTGCAGCCATGCTTTTCTTTTGTGGTCTTTGCTGGCTGCCTGGCATCCATTATAATTTCTTTTTATAGCTTCCTTAGTTATCTGCAGTTAATTAACATCAATAAATGACCGAAAACATTACATAGTACTTTGATTGCATTTTTATCTTTCTTGCTTTTTTTTTTTTTTTTTTTCTTAAGCAAATCATCCCTACTCATGTCTTAGGGACTTTTGTGAACATTGAGATTAAATGGATTTTTGGTATTATTTTTTTAACATAATTTACAAGTTTGACTTGTTGGTTTCAAAGTATGCACCTATTTCTAAAGATACCTGTAGATGCTATCAAATTAGTCCTGGGATGTCTGTAGAATTATACACACCAGCTTCATCTTGTGTTAGTTTCCTGTGATAATGCAAATGACAGTAATTATTATGGTATTTCTCTAAGAGATTAGCCCAGGCTTTTTGTAAATTCGTTTTGGTGGGAAATTTGGTTGTTGACTTTTGAAAAGTGGGTATGATATTGATATGATTTCTGAAATTAAGATGCCATTTACTATTTTACTCAATGGAAAAAGGATTTTGTTTATTTGTTTGGGTTAGGTCATTACCTAGTCTTTAAAAAAACATTGTTACAGTCTTATGGAGATGTAATCAACATATAACGTTGTATTCCTTTAAGTTGTACAAAATAGTGATTTGGTGTATGTATATATTGTGAAATGATTACTAAAATAATTTTAGTTAACAATAACGGGTCCTATATTTTTATTTTCTCTGATTTACCGTAATTTTTGGAAGACCTTTACAGTCACTTCAAGGTCCCTGGAGGATGCTTGATTCTGAAGTGCCCTCCAAGAGTCAAGCCTTAACTAAAGGTGCATTCCAATTCCATTGTTCATAAAAATATAAAGAACAACGTAGAAGGTGGAACCAGAGATGTGTGACCTTAAGTGAGGTCAGGTAGTGGGCACGGAAATAGGCACTGGGTCACTCTCTGTATTACAGGAAGACGGCCGGGGGCAGGCTGACTAGCGCTGATGGCATCTTGGCCCAGGGTGATGGAGAGAGATAAGAAGATGAGGTCAACCAGCATTTACTCGGGAGGGAACGTCTGCAGGACCTGGTGATGGCTATGGCATGGACAGGGCTGAAAGATGGATGGACAGGGCTGAAAGATGAGCCTGACATTTCTGTCATGAAATTTGACAAGTGATTTAAGTATTCATGGAGAAGTAAGACCTGGAATGTGGATGAGTGGCACATGCCAAGTTTAAAGTGCCGACATGAGGTAGCAAATTGATAGCCAGGTGACAGGTGGAGCTCAAAGGGAAGTTGGAGATTAGACCTCATGTTGGGTCAGCTTCAGGCCCCAATCACTGAGGGGCTTGAACACGGAGAGAGACCCTGTAAGACAGATTGACTGTGAGCAAGACACAGTGGCCAGGTATGGAAGGGTGAACCTGCAGAGGCGTAGGAGGGAAAAGAAATGTGCTGTTTGGAAGAGGAGGGAAGGGAGTATTGTAAGGGGAGAGAAACATTGCTTACAGGAAAAAAAAATGACCCACTTATTCAACAACTATTCTGAGGGCCTGAGGGCCTACACCTGGATCACAACAGCTGAAATACTTGTTTGCAAATATGTCTAATGCCAGAGCAAAGTAATCGAAAAGACGCACACATTTATCCACCACGCTAGGTCCTGTTCTTGCGTTGTAGATGATGACATCCTAATACACGCAAACTTTTTCTTTTCTCACAAGAAAAATGTGCTCTAAGATATGATTAAAATTTTTAAATTTTTGACTTTAAAGTCCACTGGAAACGTGATTACCTCATATTTTTGGCCCCACTACAAATGAGCCTCTATATATTATGTGACAGAGGTAACTTAAATGAGCAAAATGTATGTTGACTCTTCATGTGCAGACAACTACAACAAGGAAAGATGATTAGAATATGCTCATTTGCTTATTTAATCAGATAATGAGGCCTAACACGCCACGGTTCTTTCTTATGGATTGACTGTCAGATATCCATCTAAATTTAATTTCCAATTGCATAAAATTCTTGTTGGAATAGGTTTCTTAATATCCCTCTAAATAATACTCAGTATTTTTTAAACTTTATTTTTATCGATACACTCAAATTACTAGATTTACTAGAAGCCTCTTTAATTTAGAAGTAAGAAGGAATCTTGTCATCGATCAAAGCATGCTATGCACGAGTGTCAGTGCCTTACTATCCCAACCAAAATTTCTCTGAAGCACGTGCTTCCAATGACATTTCTTTCAAAGACACATATACCCCTCACACATACATATGCTATTAAGAAAGAGATTTAGCCCACTGCTGCTTTTCGTTATTGTGTGTATGGCCAGATTACTATGTCAGATTTACAGGGACTCATCGTACTTAAATCAAAGGGCAGGGCACCCCACTTCTAGGTATTTATCCAAAGGAATTGAAGTTCTGATGCAGAACAGATATCTCCACTCCCTTCTTCACTGCAATATTTTTCACAATGGCTAAAATAGGGAAGCAACCTAAATGTCTGTGAATGGAAAAAGAAAATGTGGTATACAAAGGTCTAACAATTAAGTTCACAAACTCATCCTAGAAAAAGTGCTACATATCTCACTGCTGAATGTCACTGTGGTCACCTTAGAAGTACGCCCCGTGGGAAGCTATGCACCAATGTCAGCACCTAGTTCAACTTTCAGAGCAATTTTGGAACTCGTTTTCTGGAATGGCATTCAGAGCTATCGTCGTAATACCCTTGATGTCCATCCTGAATGTCATTAAAATGTCTGCCTTTCAATATTTCCCTTATCTCCGGGTAAAGAAAGAAGTCACTGGGGGACAGATCAGGTGAGTAGAGAGTGTGTTCTAATACAGTTATTTGTTTCCTGGCTAAAAACTCCCTCACAGACAGTGCCGTGTGAGCTGGTGCATTGTCGTGATGCAAGAGCCATGAATTGTTGGCAAAAAAAAAATTCAGCTCATCTAACTTTTTCATGCAGCCTTTTCAGCACTTCCAAATAGTAAACTTGGTTAACTATTTGTCCATTTGGTACAAATTCATAATGAATTATCCCTCTTATTTCAAAAAAGATGAGCAACATCGTTGCAACAAGTTCACGAACTTAATTGTCACACCTCGTATATACACAAGACAATGCCATTCAGCCTTAAAAAGGAAGGAAATCCTGACATTTGCAACAGCATAGGTTAAACTGGAGACCACTAGCTGAGTGCAATAAGCATCTGCAGAGAAATACAGCCGCACAATCTCACTTACAAATGGACTCTCTGAAAAGAGTCCAACACATAGAAGCAGAGAGAACAGTGGTCACCTGGGGCTCGGGAGCAGGGCTAGGGGGCAATGGGGCAATTCCCGTCACAGCAAAGTCTCATTTGTGCAGTGTGTGAGTTCCGGAGAACTACTATACAGCACAGGAACTACCCTTCACAGTAGGGTATTGTACTGTGAACTGCACTGTATTGTACACTGGGAATGTGCTGAGAAGGTGGCTCTTAAGTATTCACACACACACACACACACACACACAGAAAAGGGTAACTGTGTGAGGTGATGTATATGTTAATTATAGTGGTGAGTGTGGGGATCACTTCATAATATTTACATATCTCAAAGTATTACATTGTGCATTTAAAATATATAAAATTCCAGTTATACCTGAAAAAACTAAGAATATTAAACAAACAACCAACCAGAAGGATAGGGTTAGCAGGTATATAATCAAGCTACTCTAAAGTGGAGCCGTATATTTAGTGCAAAACCCTCATTGTTCAGTTTTTAAGTAGACATGATTATTCTCGTGTTTGAAAGTAATTTTGTAACTGTATCTTAGAACAATTTTCATTAAATCTAATTTTATTCAACTGAAATTAAAATTTCTTGGTTATGTTAAAACCTAGTTACACAAAACATACTATGATCTGTATGCAGCCCCCAATTTTAATCATGTTACTGTAAAATATAAATATTTATTAGTAAATTTTTATTTGATTCCTTTCCACCTCCTTCTGACAATGAAGTATATTAACACCCCATGGAGAACGGTTTTGAAGGACTACAATAAAATCTATTCCATTTCATGTTTCTCTTTCCTTCTTGTATAATTTGATAATTTTCATAACATTTTATTCATAAAAATTTGTATTCAGCTGACTGTCTTTATTAGGCTTTCAGAGCATTCAGGTGTGATTTGTGAGCAGTGCCTCACCTTGGATATAAGAGGACACTGGGGTAAAAAATGTATCATTGCAGGTGAGATGAGAGCAGATGTGGTCAGTGTTTAGGTGTGGTCTCGTTTCTGCACCCACAGGATCCCTGGGTATCACTTACCCAGTCACTGTGGGGTCTGGACTGCTGTGCCTGAATGCTAACAACGTCTGGTGAAACATACAATTGATGACAAGCCATTACACATTTAACGAACACTATCCACAGGTGATGAGTGTCTTAGAGAAATACAGTATAAACATTTTATTTCTGGCCAAGACTGGCATGCACCCTGATACAGTATTCATGCATGCATTGTAGTTCTTACATTTGCAAATACACAAACATATATACGCACAGTATTTATTTATTTACCTATTTGTCTGTTTACTTTTGTTTCACAAATAGTCTATGCCTAAATATCTCCAAAGTAATAAAACTGAATATCCTTGAGTTTTCTTTCTTTCTTCCCTTCCCTTCCCTTCCCTTCATTTCCCTTCCCCTTCCTCCCTTCCTCCCTCCCTCCCTCCCTCCCTCCCTTCCATCCCTCGTCCTCTCTCTCTCTCTCTCTCTCTCTCTCTCTCTCTCTCTTTGTTTTTTATTTGTTTGTTTGTTTGTTTTTTGTAATTGGGATCTTTTCTTCCAATATGTAGCAGAAAGAATGTGGTCTGGAATAATTTAGAAATAAGCATATGAGTATCATAAAAAAAATAGTTATGCCAAGAAACATAATGTCTTTAAGTAGCAAAAACCATGCCTTGTCAGTTTCTGCAAGGGGTTGATGATAGTGGTAGTCAGAGTTCTTAAAAATTAAGGCAAAAGTTTTAAGTTGATGAGTAGAGACTACTAAATCTATATTCATTTTTCATCTCAGTGTATAGAAAAAACTTGTTAAGGTTCTGTTTTGTCTATTATCTATTATGTATCAATTATCTATTATCTATCAATCTGTATATCTATCTGTCTGTATATAGCTATCTACCTCTCTATCGTCTATCCATCCATCCATCCATCCATCCATCCATCCATCCATCCATCCATCCATCCATCCTTCACTCTATCTATCTATCTATCTATCTATCTATCTATCTATCTATCTATCTATCTATCTATCTGTCATCTATCTGTCTATCTGTCTTCATCATCTATGTCTATCTATCATCTACCTATTTATTTGTCTGGCATCTATCACCTGTCACCTATCTATCATCAATCAATCGATCAATCAATTAGTCTATCATCTGTCTATCCACCAATCCAATCTGAATTGCTAAAACAGATGGAATAGCACAATGTAATAACACTTCTCCAATGTCAATTCCTTCTTTTTTGAGGAAGGTACTTTGCAGGTAAGACCATGTTAGTCAACACCAACTTAATGGCAAAGAATGAGCTTTCAGCCATGTTTGTGACTGAGGATTTCTAAGAATGAGGAACAAATTGCACTGTGTTCAACATCACGAAATACATACTTTGATTCGTGAGTAAAGATGATATGAGAGGTTAGAACCAGTGTCTATAATATCTCTGACAAGTTTTTAATGATATTCCTATCTGTAGGAAGATAAGAATTATTTTCTTTAGCTTCGTAGTAAGTCACACTCATTGTAACCTTATATTGTTGAAGTGGATTCACTTGGTGACTGTCTTGACCGTGGCTTATACATGTTGGCATGCTTGGTAAAAGTCTATTTATGTCACCTTCCTTTCTATGTGTTTTTCCCTCTTCCCTAAATGAACATTAATATTTTTGATTTGACACTGTCAAAGGATTTTGACACAGTAGAAACAAGACAGACCTAACGTGAATATCATTCTGTCTCCACAGACACTGGGCAGCTTCCCCACCTGCACACTGCAGGCGACAGTATGTCCCTGTCTTGCTCATAAATATATTTATATAAAACACCCAAGTCAAGCCTAAAATTGCAGCACTCTGTGAAGGCCAGTCATGATTTTACTTCTGTCTATCCTTAAAAAATTTGATCAAACTTTCATGTAAGAGGAAAAGTCAGAGTATAAGAAAATAGACCAATTAGATGTTGGAAATACTAACTCAGAGCACTCCTTGCTCTGCCACTGCAGGCTTCATTTCCCAGGCTCCCAGACCACCTGTTTTGCCTGGGGGTGGGAGAAGCAGGTGGGAGGAAGAAAAAAGTCCAGGTTATGTGTAACTCCTCTTGGCCATGGCCACAGTCCCCAGCAGCTGCTGCCACCCCCATGACTCCAGCTCCCACGGGATGGCCCTGCATGATAACCTCCTCTGCCCACAGTCGGGCTCCTGTAATGGCCTCCTCCCTGCACTGACCCCGTCGGGGTGGTGAGCTTACTGAACATTAGAACGGAGGGCTGCTCCCCTTCCCCTCTGGGCTGCGTGTGTCCTCCAACACCTGGAGAGTCAATCCCCTGGGAAGAATCCCCACTGTTGAAATACTTAGCGTGGCTTCTGTTCTCACTTTGAGACTCAGAATGAATAACTGATGACTAGGACTGAAGATTGAAAGAGTGACCTCTAAGGCTGTGAGAAGGAAGTATCTAAAGCCATAAAGCAAAGACCAATAAGATTTACAGTATAAGAGCCACATTCAGAGATAAACAGTTTCAGTTCAGAGGCCCAATATCTGCCTAATAGGTGGTCCATATGGGAAGAACAGGAGCCAGAAGAGAAAATAAGGAAAGAAATGCAAAAGACAAATTCCCTGTACTGAAGACAAATAAAAATCTCCAGATGAAAGAGTTGATTCCATATTGAAAAGCATGAATGAACGAAGCCCATAATTAGAAATATAGTAGTGACTTTTCAAAATGGCAAGCATAAAAAATACTAATAATTCTAAAAACTTACAGAGAAGGGCTGGATAAAGTGACCTCCAAAGTTAAAAGATTCAGACCAAAAAGAGTCTTAATAATCACACCAGATGTAGAAGACAATGAACAATTTCTTCAAATTTGAAGATGGATTATTTGTGGCTATTATCTGTTAAATTAGCATTCAAGGGAGAAAGCAGAATAAAGACATTTTCAGACTTGTAAAGACTCACAAATTTTGCAAAGCACTGTAGCAGAATTACTCAAGGAATCATTACAAATAATGCAATCAGAGAAAGGTTTGGGGAGGAAATGGTCACAAATGAAACACTAAATGTTATGGTTAATTCTAAGTAAAAATTGAGGAACAATTTTTAAAAGGAATAAATAAACATCTAGAAGCCCAAATTCTAGATGCATACATCAGAGGAAGCAAACAGTTGTTCCTGCAAGTTGAATGAGAATTCTCATGCTAAATCTCAGCTAGTTTGGGAACAGTCATAGATGCCGAATGATTCTGAACACAAGTTTAGAAAAGTTTTCATATTTATGTTACAACTAAATTGTCATCACCAGAATAGAAAGAGGAGGTATATGTAGCAAAAAACAAAACAAAACAAAAACATGAAAGAATGTGGCAGAGGTGGGAAAGAGGAATCCAATAAAAACAAAATAGGAATAAAGGAATATGGCAAGAAGAAGCCCAAATACATCTGTAATCAATACCTCTGAATGAGTAGAATTCCTTTATTGTTTAAAAAACAAAACAAAACAAAAACCTCTAATACTGGGTTAAAAAAAAAAAAACACAAAAAACTGGTGGTGCATGTGGTATATGTGTGTGGACCAACACAGACTCACGTTTTTTAATACGACACATGTCTTTACAAATAAGTGTAAAAGGACTAACAGTGAGGGAGTAAATTATCTTAGACAAATGCTAACAATAAAAAGTCAGGGTAGATATCGACATCAGAGAATAAATAGAGCGGGAAAAAATAATTAGGAAGATCTGTGAAAATATATGTAAAAAAAGGTGTATAAAAATATAGACAATTGAAAGAAGAAATACAAACACCAGTATGACTTTTATTGAAGTAAGAAACCGAATCGACACCAAGGAAAGGCAAACAAATAAAACAACAAGGTATTACTTCCACCCATCACGTGGATAGAAACAAAAAAGGGAACTAAAAACCCAGTGTTGAAGAAGGTGCAAGGGTCATCCCCCTGTCATGTGCTCCTGGCACACACGTTGATGATAACCATGCCAATTTAAATGCACCTGTAATGTCGGACCAGGTAATTGTTCTCCCAGGAAACCTGACACAACACGTGCTCATGTTCATGCAAAGATGACATGTAAAATACATTCAGCGCAGGAACACCTGATGGAGCAAAAGGGAGAACGGCCTGAGTGTCTCTCAGTAGAGGAATTGTTAAATGATTAAGGGGCATCCAAGCTGTGGGATGATACAGGGCCATCCAACCCCTGAGGTGGGTCCATACACCGTTATTTGGATCTTATCACAGATAAAAAGAAGATGGCAGTCAGAAAGTAAACATGATGACACTCTATGTCAATAAATGTCCAAAAGTACATGCAAGTGCTTAGGAAAATACATCCAAAGACGAATGGATAAGCCGGTAAGTGCTGACCTCTGAGGAAAGGAATGAGAAAACAGACTTGCGGTGGGGAAATGTATAATGAAGGCCTTTTACTTGTGTCTTCATAGATTTCTGTATTGATGATTTTTGACAGTTAGACAGTGTCTGTGTATTATGTAAAATATTTTTAAATTCAGCCATAGTGAAACCATCTCTGCATGGATGCTCATATTTTCGTACTAAGAATGAGCATTCTGTTCTGTCAGGGAAGGAGCTAGCACCCCCAGCCGCTGTGGGCCAGCCCTGGCGTCCTCGCAAGTATTTATGAGGGTTTGCAGTAACAAAAAGGAGACTCCAAGTCAGGAGTGTACTTTCTGCAGCCTACATTTACATTAGTGGGACACAGATGGGTTTTCAACCTGGGGTTCTTGGCTGCCCCCTTCTATTCACACCATTCATTTTTATTATGGGTGTGGCTTCATCACAAGAATGAAAATATAACATTTATCAGAAAATCCATGTATATAATTGATTCTTTATCATTAAAATAAAGGGGAACCTGGCTGTCCAACACTCTTACAATTTTAGAAGAGCAATATTTTATTGACAGTGTATTTTAATGCCTCAAATGGATTTGCGAAGTTTTTCCCATGATCTCTAAATGTAACTACTTTGTTCAAATGGTAGGTGAGGGTTGAAAAACAAAGAAAACACAACACAACAAAACAAAACAAAACACACACACTGTTTTTCACACGAGACAGGGAGGAAGAAAATAGCAAGTTCTATTTCTTCAGACCTCCCGCACCTTCCAGTGACTCAGATACTGTTTATTTCTGCATGTGGTGCTGTGAGTGGAGCTCTCACCCCACTGGCTAACATCTATTTCGGTCTTACCTCTTTTGCAATTTAAATCTTGGAAGCCCATCTCCCTCCCACTTTGATAACCTGCCATCTGTTTATTTGCTAAAGTGGAATATAAAAGAGTGAATGCTGTCGGTTGCAATCAATGGATAATACAAGGTTGTGTCTATGCAAATAAGGTAAATGCATTTAATTAATTTAGACTTCATGGATTGCTAATTAATTGTGTGACTCAAATAACTGGGGCGTTTTAGGAAATAATGTGGTCTTATTTCCAATAATTATTAGAGTTGTTTGTGTGCATTATTGTGGGCCCTAAAGGAAAACCATTTTCAGACATTTGAATTCAGCGTCTTTTAACAAGACAAGTGATTATGTGGTACGGACATTTCCTGAAACAGATAACTAATAAATTGTATGATACTGTGCTTTCAAGGCAGACTACAGAGAAAACTAGTATGTTCATGTATTCTCTGTTTCACTTACAAACTTTTTTTTCAATTAAAAGACTATTATAAACTTAAGGTATGTTCACACATGGGATAGATTAGAATACTGAAAACTCAACCTACAAATGTGAACAAATATTAAGTTATTCAAGGAATAAAATGCTCTCTCTCTATAAAAAGCAGTTTGCTCTAATAAGCCTCACTCTGTCTTTTGAGTAAGGACACATTGTTAGCTCAGTGCCTTGGCTGCCACGATTGCTCTTCTTTCCCACAAGGGCACACACTTTTACTTTGAAGCCGCTGAGAGGGCAGCATAATTGTCACATGTTTAGCTCACAGATGTGTTTTCAGGAAACTCATTGACTTGGAGATAGCATGCATACAATGGCAGAAACAGCTCTGGGAGAAGGTTTACTTCGTTCTCAAGCTGGAAATGTTCCTCTTCTCCAATTAATTCTATTAATATGGGTATCGAAGGACTACAGCCATTTCCACGTATCTATCTAGAGGGTTCTTAATTGCAACCATGTTTTATTAATATGAAGTCAACCAGAGCTCTAGACTTTCCCTTTGGTTCTTTGCCTCTGCAGCCCCCTGCTCTTATGTTGCTCCTTGTGACAGGGGCTGAGGAAATTGTGGGGGTGCAGTGGGGTGAAAGTATGTGTCTTAGACCTCAATGTGATGTGCTGCTAACTCAAAACCACTAATGTTCTCATCAGTGTTACTAACAGAAATTTAGTGTGTAGGAATATGGTGGGAGGGCAGAAGTCCCGCTGTCCTCTGCCCTGGCCAGCACCCTCCATATCCCGACTGCTATCGCCCAAGGGCCACCCCCTCCATGCAGTCCTCCTTGCTCCAATCCGCTGGAGCCTGGATGTTCTCTCTCCTTTTCTCATCCTACCTAATATGTATTTGCATGTTTCGTGTCACACCAAATTTGCTCCACTTTATCCTTTCTAAATTGTAAGCTCCCTGAGGCAAAGCCAGTCTTATTCCTGGGTGAGCAGAGAACAACAGTGTTTATGAAATTCTAACGAAAATGACTAGAAATGATTTCTTTAAAAGGAATTTCAGGGAAAATGGTATTTTATGTAGGGCATCCAAAAATGAACATTCTCTTTTTTCAGAACTAGTTTCTGATTTCTAAAACAGTTGAAAAGGTTTTAGCTACTTTAGCTTTTTGCTTTGGGAGACCACACAATATATTAATTATTGGTTAAAATACCAAAACTGAAGTATTTCTGTAGTGTAAGTATGACATAGTGGGGAGGTCAGATATCTTGGCCGTGAAGAGGGCTAACTTCCAAAACTGGCTTTGTGAGCTGGATGGATGACTACACGTTTGTATTCTTGCTTCATCGTCTGTAATACTCGGTATGGTAACAGCAGCAGCTCTGACTGCAGTGGTTTAACATCCAGTTTAAACATAGTAGGTGTTCGGGCAATGCTTCCTTCATTCCTTATTAGGGTGGAGGGACAATGAATGGATACAGTGTGTCTCAACATATGGGCGTAGTTAAGGTTGCTTTCCTTTCATTCCTTTTACTCTTTTTTTCTCCCCAATTTTAAATAGAACCTCATATTTGTAATCCCTTATTTCTACCAGTAGCCTCAAGTCATCCTTAGTTTTCTATTGTTTTAACTTTCAGACTTAAAAACATTTGCAAACTACCAAGCATTTTTATATAGTCTTCATCCATATTTTCCTAATGGTAACACCTTATCTAACTGTAGTATTACTAATAAAATGATCCGAACTAGGAAAATAGCACTGATAACCTACTCTACAAAGCTTATTCAAATTTTGGCAAACTTTGCAAGCCAGAGTAGAATCTAGGATCACACATTGCCTTTTGTTGTCGTGACTCTTAAATGTTCCTTAATCTGGAAGAGTCCATCAGTCTTCCTTTGCATTTCATGAAGCTGACACATTTGAAGAATACTTTTTTTGTAGAATGCCCCTCAATTTGAGTTTTACTGGTATTTGTTCATGATTCAGTTTTGGCTCTGAATATGTGACAGTCATCTCTCTGGTGTTGTGCCTTCCTAGTGTATTATATAATGGGGTTCATAATTCAGGCTGTCTCATTACTGGTGGTGTTAACTTTAATCACTTGTTTAAAGTGTGTCTGCCAGATTTCTACATTTGAAAGTTACTTTTTCTCTTTGTTATTAATGAAAATATTGTGAGTCTACATTGAGACTTTGTAAATATTCTGGTTTGCATCAATATGGGGCTTTATCCTTTCTCAGGGGTTCTATCTGTCCTCAGTTTCCAGTCAAGTTATGTAGTATCTCAGTGGGAGACCAGGCCACCAACATTTCTCAAAATGCAAAAAAAAAAAAAAAAAAAGTTGGGAAACTCACAAATGTGTGGAAATTATACAACACACACCTAAATAACTAATAGAACAAAGAAGCCATCACAAAGAAAATTACAACATACTTTGAGATGAATGCAAATGTAGATACAACATACCAAAACTTAAGGGATGTAGCTAAAACAAGGATTTCAGGGAGACTTATAACTATAAATGTCTATATCTAAAAGAAGAAAGATCTCAAATCAATAATCTAACCTTCCACCTTAAGAGGTGGTGAGCCCACCAATACAGATGATGTATTATAGAAATGCACATGTGAAACTTATATAATTTTACACCAATGTCACCCCAATAGATTTATTTTTTTTAAATTAAAGTTTATTGGGGTGACAATTGTTAGAAAAGTCACATAGATTTCAGGTGTACAATTCTGTATTACATCATCTATAAATCCCAATGTGTGTTCAACACCCAGAGTCAGTTCTCCTTCCATCACCATATATTTGATCCCTCTTATCCTCATCTCCCACCCCCACCCCCTTTACCCTCTTGTAACTAAACTATTGTCTGTGTCTATGAGTTTTTGTTTCTCATTTGTTTGTCTTGTTCTTTTGTTGTTTTTGGTTTACATACCACATATCAGTGAAATCATATGGTTCTCTGCTTTTTCTGTCGGACTTATTTTGCTTAACATTATAATCTCAAGATCCATACATGTTAAAAGATAGTGGAAATAGAAGAGCAAGCTAAATTCAAAGGAAGCAAGAAAAACTAAATAAAATAGGAGAAGAAATTAACAAAACAGAGAATAGAAGATACAGAAGATGAACAAAATCAAAAGTTGGTTATTTGAGCAACTTTTAAAGTCATTAAATAAACATTTATTGAGTAAGTTTGAATTTGTAAACTACCATGAATGAGATTCATATATATATTTATTTCTGACCTCAGAGCTTAACTGTAGGCAAGAACCTCCAGTAGGTAGGGAGGCAATGTGGATGGATGGATGGATGGATGGATGGATGGATGGATGGGTCAACAGAAAGATAGATAGATAGATAGATAGATAGATAGATAGATAGATAGATAGATAGATGATAGATAGATAGATAACAGATAGATATAAGATATAAAGATAAATGCTAAATCCACTGTTTCAGCTATTTATTCATCTTCTCAATAAATAGTTACCAAATACCTATGGTGCACCAGTTACTATGTATGCAGTGATAACAGATACATGATCACCATGATCACTGTACTTACGGCGTTATCAGCCAGGCAATAAATTCACAGAGAGACACAAATGTAGATAATTCTGTGAGAAGTACCAAAATGAATGGGCCGGTGTGCAGCACATTATTCATGTAGCACACAAGTGGAACTTCTAAATCGAGCAACTAGAATATGCTTAAATCCCGATTCTAAATGCCAGTGATGGTATTAATGGAGGTAGATCGATGTGGGCTGGAGTCGCTCGCAGAGACCTCTGGGAGGAGAGTTGGGATTTGGGCCATTAGAATGGAAAGATGAGGACAGGTAGGAAGGAAAGAGAAGGTCTTTGTCACTGGACTGTGAGGACATGATCTTCTGGCTCATGGGTATCCTATCAGCCCACGAGAGTAGATAAGGAATGCCTTTTGTGACAAGAATGACCACAAACACTGAAACTGAATTCTGCTGCCAGGAAGGAAATGCCTCAAAAGCAGTGCATGTATTGAAGGCAAAAGATGTGTTTCAAGGTGTCTTACCGTATGTACAAGTGTGATATTTACAGACAGCACCACAGAAAAGCATCTTTCTGTCTCCGTTTCCAGTTATTGTAGGAGAACACTCCAAAGAAAGCAGATTTCAAATCCAGTACAGACAGTATGAGCTCCAGGAACACAAGAGGTTGTGTCTCTTTAATAAAGAGGATTTCAGAGGATGGGAAGGAGAAGGAAGGTGGCATTTAAAGGCAGTTGTCCTGTATGAAAGCATTTGCGGGATAACCAAGGCTACAGGAAATCACTCTTTTCAAGCACCATCATCGACTCGCCAGGCATGTTTAAGGGGCACAGCGATGTGTTAATGCTCCCTCTTTCCAAAGTGAGCAACTGGCTTGTGTGCTCAGTGGTGCACAGATTTCAATGTACATTTGACTATCTTTGCTGCAGCGGATGACTTTGCAATTGAATCATTGTGCTGAGTGGAACCTGCAAAGCTCACCTAATCTTTTTCCCATCCTCTGGAAAATACTTTACTGAATGAATATCTCTCCAAAGTGATAGCAATGTGTTCGCTTAAATCTCTCCTGAAAGAGGAATTCGTCACTGCACCTAGGAAACATACAGCAACATCTTCAAAAAGGAAGCACAGAGTTTCTCAGACCATGCTAATAAGACCATGGCCACTGGCTCTAACAAGTTCAACAGAAAAGGTAGGACATTAATTTTAATGCCGAAAATAAATCAGGCAGGAAATGGTTCCAGATATAATATGACTTTTTAACCAAAGGTAATGAGCCTGCACAACAACAAAAACTGAATTCAGATTCGGCGCGTTCATGAAAAAAAAGACGAGAATTCTGAGAACCTTCAGTGACTAATTGTGAAGCAGATCCATGTATCCTGTGTTCTGGGACGAGGCAGGGCCCCAGCTCGCTGTCACCAATTCTGAGTTCCTAGGACCTGACTCTCCCCTGACTCTCTTCCTCGCTTCTCGTGCAGGTTGGTCTCAGATTTCCCTACACGAGCCCGTTCAATGATGGTGCTCTTGTGGGTTCAGCCCTGCCTTCTTTCTTCTGGTTTTTATAGAAACTCCCGGGCAATTGCATTCATTTCCTGGTGAACAAACCCCAGTGGTGCCTTTCTGCCTCGAGGCCACCAGAAATTGCAAATTCATCTTTCTGATAGTAGAGGAACTCCTGGAAGCTCATGCTCACCCCCCAGAGTCGCCCCCTTTCTCTGCATGACACTTGTTAATAGTATCAAGTCCCGCCAGTGACTCAGGCTAGACCTTTCCAGAATCTTTCCTCCCTCATCCTCCGACTTCAATTGCCTCTCAAGTCCTACCAAGTACATTTCATAAACTTTTTAAATTAAAATGTGTTTTTAGTAAAATATAAAATTAAAACTACATAGGTTTCAAGCGTGAAATTCTATAACACATCATCTGTATATTGCATTGTGTGTACCCCACCCAGAGTCAGTCCTCTATAAACATTTCTTGAAAATGTCTCCTTTCCTCAATGTCCCCAGTTACTCCACTACTTGAGATACGCACATCTTTTCATGGGCAAGACAGTTGCGTGCAACTGATTTCCCCCCCGCCTGCATCTTCTCCTACTTCGGTACATTTTCTGTGTTGCTACCATATTTCTTGCTCTAAAGCGTAACTATCATATTATGCGCTTGTTTCTAAACCTTGCATTGTGTCTACAATATCAGCTCTAGCACCCCAACCCTTGAAGCCCAATGTGCACCGTGGGCGCCGCTCAGCATGTACCCTCTGTCTCTCATTCTGCCTTCACCAGCCCTTCCTACAATTACTACCATCTCTGTCAAGAACATCATTGTCCCCACTGTGTGCCTGGGTCATGTCTGTTCATAACTTCACGTCTCTGTCACATATGAACAAAATCCTACTCGGTACTGAATTTCAGGTTCATATGGGTGATGCAAAGCCAAGCTATGAGATTAAAATCAACCAATTCACGGCGGGTATCCCTAAGTGCAAGGCACACCATGCTTCCTGAAATTGGAAATTTGGTAAAACACAGAATAGAACACTTTACACAAATAATGTCATATCGCCCAAAACCTTGCTGTTGGCTTGGTTGCGATGGCCTAACTTGTGATGAAAATGGTGGTTTCTCTTTGTGTGTGGAATCATGTGTATGACCTTCATGGGATTAAGTTCTGGGAAAATCATACAATGAACATCAGTAGAATGGTATTTTTGAGAAATCATCTTCCTACACTATTCTCCCTTTACCTATCTTTCTAGAAAATAGAAGATGGATTTAACTATATGGTCTTTCAGTTCCCTGAAGTGATAAGCTCGACACTCTCCCCACAGTTAGCCAGCAATAGTGAGGCTCTCGTTGTCTGTGGGGTTCAAGTGTCTAATAATTCACTGATGGTTTGCTCCTTCCCTCTCCTTTCTCTCCTTGTGTCACCTTGCCCTTCCTTCACCTCCATCATATGTTGCCCATTGCCAAATACTTTCCTTAGATTCCACTTTGGAGGAACTCAAGAACCACATGCAGGAATAACTGGTGATATCCTAAGGCAATAGTAGCTTATCCAGGGGGTTCTGACCTGCAGAGATTGACTGGCATGTTTGCACTGTGTTAGGGTGTTATCAGGTATTAGCTTTGAACAGGGGTGTGAGTATATGCATATGTCCATGTCTGGATTTCATTTATCTCTATTGAAGGGGTACCTTTCCCAATTAAATACAGCGGTATCTATACTCCTTGCTCACGAAGTTGGGTTGATTAGAACAATTTGGTGATTTACACGTTTAACTTGGAGCAAAGAAGGTAGATCTATTAGTCAAAAGATCCAAGTCATCAACGTTTATAGCTGTCCCTTACAGAGGACCATAAGCACCTTTTAAAGTACAAACACAAAGCCGGTCAGTTGTCTTCTTTGAAGAGACCATTTAAATGCTTGTAGCTGGTTCTGCTTTCCCTTTTTTCCCTCTGTAGTTCCTTATCAAAAACAAAAATGTGAAGGAATCTGATTTATTTGAATTTCCACTAATATAGTTTTTAAATGCAATGGATTTTCTATTTCTTATTATAGTCAAAATATTATATACAAATTGGAATCTTTCTGTGGACATCTCTGTACATTCCATTTCACATTTTATTCAGCTACACTCCACTCTTACTCAAGGACCATTGTCAGCAGGAAAACCTTAGCGTGTAAAGTATGTGATGTTATGAATAAGAGGAAGATAAGGAGCAAAACTTAATTATAAAAGGCCATCAAAGCACAGTAAATGTGAAACAGAACTGTTCAAATTAATCTCCAAATAAAGAGGGTAGCTTTTACTTTATTGTCTGTGAAAATCTTTAATCCTATTTCCCTGTATTTTATTTATAATTTTTTGTATTCATCATAAGTTTATATAATGTGTGAGCATTTTTTTTTTTTGCATGTGAATTGGGAGAAAGCTAACCTGCTTACAGTAGCTTGTTGTCTGGCTTTTGCTCATCCTTCCTTTCCTACAAGGCTGCTAATTGCTTCTTCCTCTTAATTTCTATCACTTGAACTAATTTAGATATGAGAAAAGAAAAAGAAAGAAAAAAATTCTCCCATAAAACTAGGAGATGGCTTAAATGGAAACTGGTGCTGTCGGCAGACAGGAAGGAGGCCACAGTTGTCTCAGAAATTAGCACAGGAAGACAACTTCACAAATACATGCACTTGAAACACCAGACATTTATGGTACTGTGCTAAATAACCAGTTATCAACTGTTTTGCAGAGTCTAAAAATGGATATAAGAATAAGCATCCTGTACAGTCAGAATTATGAAGCATTGGCATACTCTGATTTGTTTAAATATTTACACATAGTATATTTCAAAGAAATCTAGTTGAAAAAAACTAAGTACAAAAATTGTTAAAGAATTTTAAATCTGTGTGAAATAAAGATCTTGACAAGAACAGGTGACTTGCATTCCTTTGGCAATTTTTTTTTCCTGTATTTCAAAGGGGTATGAATTCTTGCACAATAATTTTTTATAGATTTCACATCAATTATGTTGCCTCTGAAAGCAACTTTCTTTTAAATAAGCAGTGATTGCAGCATATGAATTATCTTGTCACAGAGGGTAAAAATTGTATCATAGTAATAGATGACTGGAGGACTGAGGAATAAAAGTGACCACACACATTTAGTTAAATTCATGGTGTTACCTGGCAAGAGAAGAGATTCAGCTGCCATTTGTGTTCCCTAATTTTGCTGTTGTTCACATCAAGCTGAACTTACTGTACTTTTTGTTATAATCATACTATGTGCTATTTTTCTAATGGAAAAGAATGAATATTTTTTCTCTTACCAAAATTCTTTTTACTCTATATTACAATAATAAAAATATTATTCAGAAGAAATATGAAAATAGGGTAAACTGTTAATAAAATGCATTATTCTATGCATCTTAAAAAATACTTTGGTTAACTAGATGTTTTTAAACAGCTTTCATCAATCACTTAGGACTGTGTTTGTGTGTGTGAGAGTATTTATATATATATATAGAACCACTATTTCTTAGAGGTTGCTAATCCTAAATTTATGGCTGTTTATTTGAATGTGCTTCTGTGCATGTGTGTGTGTTTAGCTTAGTTTCTCATCTCTATTTTCGTTTATCACCACTTAGATTTTCCAGTTTTTCAAAGTTCTGTTTTCCCTGCCGTCATATCCTGTTACCAACTACTTAAGCTACAATATAAGGCTTCCAATTAAGGGGACGAGTTTCCTGCTTCTGCATTAGGTGGGCAGTAGGTGGCGCTAGACAAATGCCAAAGCCCCATCTCCTGGAGCGGCTCAAGTGAGATTCTGGCATCAAAACACGTACATTGCTTCACATTTTAATTCAAATTCAAAATAAAACATGTTTAATGATTCGGTGTGGTGAAATGATGGCTTTGGTAGAAGAAAACAGGTCACTTTTTAATTGTAAAATATTAAATTACTGCCACGTATTCCAGGGCCAAGTCATATTTCCAAAGTGAGAATCCATAAGCTTGTGTGTTGTCAGATGACTTGGGTGTAACATTTGTTCTTTTATAATACTCATGCTTGTCCTAATTTGAGTTGTTAAAGTGCTACTATATAGAGAAAGGGATGAGAATGTTCCAGATCTGTAGGCAGAACACGTAGCATTGTACAATGAAAGGAAGAAGGACATTGGGACTTGCCGTGAATTCTTAATATCAGGGCAGATTTGCTTAGGAAAGGAAGGAAGGAAGGAAGGAAGGAAGGAAGGAAGGAAGGAAGGAAGGAAGGAAGGAAGGAAGGAAGGAAGGAAGGAAGGAAGGAAGGAAAGAAGGCAAGGAAGAGAGGGAGGAAGAGGGAGGAAGGAAGGAAGGAAGGAGAAAGAAGGGTGGGAGAGACGAAGGAAGGGAGAGAGGAAGGAAATGAAAAACAGAATAAAGACAGAAAAAATATTTTAAAATAAAGGGCAATTTACAGCTAGCAGAAAGATGTATCCACTAAAATCTGATGAAAAATTACAAATTATCCAGGCTCAAATTTGAATATGCTTATTTAGTTTTATATGCGCGCACGCGCACACACACACACATTAAAATTCCGATGTAACTTAAAAATAACTAAAGTCACTGCAGTTTTGTTCATGGTGAAATGAGCCATGTGACAGCCAATCTCTCCCACCACCCCCTTCTTTTCCTTTTTATATTAAACTAATGCTTAAACATACAATAATCCAGTGGACAATCTGCCCCAATCAAAGTTTGTAGAAAACAATTTAAAATAGTCGATTACATGGTTTGTCCAAAACTGTGGCCAAATACCTGTGGCTCTTGCAGTGTTACAAACCACATATGCTCATGGTTCATTCCTTACAATGGAAGTGTAGGCCCTATATTTGGAAAATATTAAAGGGTGAACTTAGTACCCGTGTTTGAGAAATGCTGCAGAACAAGGCTTTATGCAGCACCTGCCTATCTCAGAGTTATAAGACAAAAAAAAGGTGGATAAATAGATGACAGGCAGGTAGGTAGGTAGACAGATGAAATCACAACACACGTAAGTGGTTATTTATTCGGAATGAGATTGTACATCTTTTCCTCGATATTGTTCATTGTTTATTTCACTCTTTCCCTTCCTTCTTTCTTTTCAGTAAGCATTTCTGAAAGTGATAGCAATTAAACATTTTTTTTTATCTAAACATCCTTATTTGGAATAAAATATTAGGCCTTCTGTGGTTATCCAAGCTCCCAGTACAGCACAGCTTTCTATAAAATAGGTTGCATTATCTTTAACACACATGCAAATCAGGGCGTTCCATCACATAACTTCCCTGAGCACCGGCGTTCTGTATCCAAGCTGGCTATCCATGTCCTAAAGTTAAGCCCAAGGTGGTGCAGGGTGCAGCATGGGTAAACACAGCCCAATATGGCCACTGTGGGACCGTTGCTCTTTGCTTAGGTAGAAGTAAAGAAATGTTATATCAGAGTTTGACTTGGAAAGAAAGTGTGTTGGTCTCAGATAATTGCTGCCTACAAAAACCACAGCATGTTGGGGTGTCTTTGTTCACATGGGGTATGTTAGGTTCCACGTGTTATTAGTACCTTTCCTATAACCAAGTGCTGGTCATCCATGTAAAGAGGAACATGTTCATCAGACAGTCTCCAATGACAAGACATAAACAGTGGGACAATTCATTGTCCAAAAGCAAATTGATGAGGAGGGAGTGTTTGTTGATTTGCATAGTACTTGACACCCCAAAAGTTATGTGCTGTTGGGGAAATAATTTAGCATCTCTGGGCTTCTATTTACTCAATTATGAAAATAATATTATATGTCTTATAGGATTAAGAATGTCTAGCATGAAATAGATGTGAAAATAGGAATTTTATAAAGCGGATGTCTTTTTAAAGAGGAAAGAAAAAGGAATAGAACAGACTCACTTTTTTTTTTTATCAGTATTACCTTAGAGAAACAATTAGGGAGATAATATCCATGGGACATACTCTTCAAAGACAGCAGTCTATCATTTTTTTATTCTATCAGTTTGGGGAAAAATCCCAGGGAATTCAATAGATTACTAGATATATACAATATTTACAATTGGCCTAAGAGCCAAGAAAGTGAAGAGATTTAATGGGAATTTTGCGAAACCCTAGTAAACTGGATTTTTGTGGAAAGCTTTTCATTTGACATGAAATGGTGCCATCCACCTCTTAAACCTATGTCATAAACTCTGCAGTTTAGTAGGACCTAATTCTAGTCACTTTGAATTAGTAGTAGAGTTGGAGTGTTGTTATTGATGGTTCATGTAGGCACACAACCATTAAGGTGTCAAAACCTGAGGGACTTAATATGACATAATGCCAGTCTTTTCAATTTAGCTGTTGCAGTTATGTTGTATCTCAAGGATTTCCTGTGTAAATATAAACTGACAGAAGCAATTTTTTGAAAGAATTTTCAAATTATCCACACAGGAAGATTAAAGCCCTTCATAATGATTTTCCCCCTTCAAGCTCATGATTGAGTTGAGTTAAAGTTAAATGGAAAAAGAGTCTCATCCCCAATGGTAGGGGAGGGCAGAGGGGTGGAGGTTGAGTCAGTCATCATGGCCAATGATTTCATCAACCATGCCTATGTAATGAAGCCTCCATAAACCCCCAGGAAAACAGGTTTGCGGCATTTCTGGGTTGGTGAACACGTGGAGATGTGGTCAGCGGCACACGTGGAGAGAGCATGGAAGCGGGCCCTTCCCCCATACCTTGCCCTGTGCATGTCTTCCATTTAGCCCTTCCTGGGTTATATCCTTTTACAATAAACTATGATGTACTAGAAACAGAAAAGGGGAAAACTGTCCTAAAATGCATAAAAATGAAGAATGTTTGTTCAACTCTGCTTTTTTAAGACCTAGGCAACAGAGCACAGATTAAGGCTCCATTTTTGGTAGGTTAGAACTCTTCTCTTCTACATGAAGAAGTAGCACAAACTGCATTAGAGCAACCAGAGTGCATGGGAAGGCCCCCACCCCCCCTTTGTAAAAGGAAGAATGTAACTGAAGTTCTTCCTATTTAAATCACTGTACAAATGGAAACAGGAAAATCATCAGTAACAGTGGGCATTGTTATGTTAGCATGTTGGGGTAATAAGCAACAGCCTTTTCCAAATGATGGTCCCATATGTTTCTGCATCATTTTTTTCTGTGGGAAGAAAAGTCATATGGAAGTTGTGTATTTATTACTCGATGTCATCAGTTTACTTCAGGAGTTATGAGCATGAGGGATTTGTGTAAGTTGCTGATTTTATTGCAATATGTTACAAGATTCTCAAAAGATGTTTTCCTCTTTATTTAGAGGCAGTATATGTCATTTTCTTAGTAACTCTGAACCAGAGGTTCAGATACTTGTGTATCTATAAGTTTTTTTTTTTTAATTTTCTAAATAATGGGTCCATTCTTATGTGCAATAATCATTTAAGTTCAAATCATGGAGATAAAGCCAAAAAAATGTATACAAGTGGACACTTTGGTCGATGTTGCTTAAGCATAGTTGGCCGTAATCAGAAGTGTCTGGATGCTGATGGTAACAACTTTGAGCACCTCTTGTAATTGCAGAAGTCAAATGTGACTTGTATTCATCTTTTGTTATCAGTATATATTGAGTATTACAATTTTAATATAGTTTTTTCCTTTCTTAAAATGTGTATACATGTTTTTGGCTCTGTTTGTGTGTGTGTGTGTGTGTGTGTGTGTGTAGAGAGGTAAAATCTGGTATTTCAAAGATAGTTCTCCTTCCATCACCATACATTTGATCCCCTTTGCCCTCTTCTGCCAGCCCCCTAAAAATGCAACATATAGATGATGTATTATTATAGAATTGTGCACTTGAAACCTATATAATTTTACTAACCAATGTCACCCCAATAAATTTAATAAAAAAGGGTAGTAGACTAACCCTTTTAAATGTTATATGAATAGAAACATCACAGAGAATGCAAACATTATTTATTTTTTAACCAGTTTATGAAAATAATCAAATCTTTATTGTCCATCTGAGAATCATTCATTAAATTTTTTAAAATTACAAGATAGTTTTTCTTATTTATGCACAGACTTTTATTTAATGCAGGTTATTATAACCCTTAATATCTGCTTATGGATGTCCATTGAATAAAATTTTAAAATTAATAAAGCTAATAACTGTAATGATAATATAAAATAAAAATTATTATTAACTTCAGCAAAATGTAATTATGATGGTGACTCTGTCCATAACAATCACATGTGCAAAAATCAAATATAAATTAAACTATGTTTTAGGTTTTCTGGGAAATGATTTATCTCCATGAAACTGGACAACTCAATCACTCCAAATTGTGTGTGTATGTGTTGTGTGTGATGTGTGTGTTGTGTGTGTTTTGTGTGTTGTATGTGTTGTGTATGTGTGTTGTGTGTGTTGTGTGTGTTGTATATGTGTGTTGTGTTTGTTGCATGTGTGTTGTATGTGCTGTGTGTGTTGTGTGTGTTGTATGTGTTGTGTATGTGTATGCTCCTCAAAACGGTAGATTGGTTGCTTTAAATACTTTAACAGAAACTTGGAACTTGGCTTGTGCACATTATTGTCACTTGAGATATTGGTGGAAACTTCACCCAAAGGATCAATTAAAATAGGAGATATAGTTTAAATTTATAGTTGTATAGAGTAAACTCTATAATTACATCATTCTGTATGTAACATGGAAAAGAAGACTAATTACCCAAGGAATAAAATGCTCTTAATATTAAACATAATACTGTTGCTGCAAGTAGGTATATAGTAGATCAAATATGAATCATTTCTGAATAATGCCTTGACACTATTTTAGGATCCATTTATGAAGAGAGGTAACGTTTCAGTTGCTCTTTGCTTTTATTTTAATTTCTACCCTTTCAGAAAGACAGTTTTAAATTAAGAAAAAAAAACATTTTTGATTCAATTTTTATTCTAAAGATTTGCTTATTCTATTTAGAATTACCCCAAAGAAAGGAAATATGCAAAATCACATACTTATCAGATATGCAAATTGTGTTGTACGTATTCATTAAATTAAACATCAATTTTAATGAAAAATGATAAGGCTTTTTATTATTGATAAATTGAAGAAATGCACACATTGGATCCAAACTAGAAACTTACCAATCCCTTCGGTGGAGACACAGAAGGGGATGTTGTTAATGTGAGCACGTGGAATGGTGTGTGAAACGGTGGCTGAAATTTGCAAGAATGAGAGATGAAAACAGAAGTGAGTTACCCGTTTTACTAAAATACTAAGCAGTGAATCGATTGTTGCTAGACGATGTCCATGATGTAAGCATTGATGTGCTAGAACCTGGGTGCGTGATCTGGTCCACTGGTTCTCGTGGGGAGGAGGATGACAACTCTGATTGCTTCAGGCTCGTGTTTCCATTGATGTTGAACCAGGATTCTAGTAATTTATGGTAGCACATGGTCAGACGATAGCTGGCATTTATAGAGAACTTGTTACGTATCACTAACTGGACTAAGTACTTTTTCTGTCTTTCTCACCTAATCTCCAAAACATTTCAATATCGTTTTTCTCCCCATTGTGGAGATTAAAAACCTGAGGTGAAGTGAAACGAAGGACTTTCTGAAATCATCATGATTATGTATATTAAGCTGACAATTTATGATTTCATTTTTCATGATTTTAATCAACCGAGTCACTTTTGACTAAGCTAAATGCTGTGCTGTCCATCAGGGTTCGCCCATGACCTGAACGTTACCCAAAGCAAGGGTCACTTATCCCTTTCACTCGCCCTCTTAGGCATGCATGGCCGCTCTCTCCTTCTCTGTTCTGACGTGGCTCTGAGGCCATGGTCTCCCTCAGTTTCCCTCCACCTGGTTGGCACTTTGTCCCCTTTGTACCAGCCCATCCTCCGGACTCCAGAACATGTCAAGTCTGTGGGATCCGAACTGGGCGATCATCCACTTTGAACTTCCCGGAACTCCTTTGTGGCGTCGCCTAGTTTCATGGCTCCAAGCACCTTCCCCACGTTGCCACCTGCCATGTCTGCTTCTGCAGACAGGTGTCTGCCGTGACCTCTTCCGTCCCTGGGCTCTCTAATGCCAGGAAGTGGTAATTCCAGATCTTCATTCAAGAGACGTCAATTTCCGTATTTCTCTAAAACTGCACCTCCAATGTTTTCATCTTGATTGTTGTCATATCAAAGTACATTCTTAACCTAGCCATTTGTGTATGATTTGGTCCAAACCACTATCTCTCACTGTCCATCACTCTCACTTTTAAACCTGGTTGCTCATTTTTAATTTGGCTGTGCAAGCCCGGCTGTGGTCTGAATGAATGTCTGTGTCCCTCCCAAATTCATGTGCTGAAATACGAGCTTCCAAGGTGATGGTGTTAGGGGGCGAGGACATGAGGAGATTATTAGGTCATGAATGGGACTGGTGTCCCCACAGAGAGCCCCCATCCTGTCCCTTCCTCCATGTGAGGACACAGCGAAAGGACAGCCATCCAGGAAGAGGCTCTCACCAGACACCCGTCTGCTGGTGCCTAAATCTTGTATCCCCTGGCCCCAGAACTGTGGGGAATAATTGCTGTTGTTTATAAGCCCCCTAACTCTGTGGTATTATGTCATGGCACCCCACATGGATGAGATCTGCCCCTGTAGCCAAAACACAGTTTGTCATGTACTTAAGAGCTACAGGGATTCTTTGAAGGAGCTAAAACAAGTCAGATCAAGTTATTCATCTACGCATTCACTCCAATAACTTTCCATCTCATTCAGCGTCGCATGTCGGAGGCCCAACAGTAGTTACCCAGATCCTAATTAATCCAGTCTCTCAATGCCTCTTGGACACCATCCTCTGGTGACTGCAGTTGCCAGGCCCCCTCACTGCATCTTGACCTTATAACGCCTGCCCCCCTCAGCACTGGCCTCCCAGCAGCCACCTGGCTCAGGCCTCTCTTTTTCAGGTCTCTGATCAGAAGCCACCTTCGGGGTTTCCCGGAACATCCTATATTAACATGATTAACAAGTGATCCGTCCCCTGTGGTGTCTCTATCAGTCCTGCTTTATTTTTCTCCTCAATACTATTTAATGCATGTTGTCCTTGATATTTACGCGTGGCGCTTATTTTTACCCCCCCCCCGAAAGCTAGCGCGCTCTCTCTCTCTCTCTCTCTCTCTCTCTCTCTCTTTCTCTCTCTCTCTCTGTTTCTTTCCTAGATAGGAACCTTTCCTGACACATATTACCAGTCCAATAAATAATACTTTAATGCATTTTACCAAAAGAATATATTCCTTTATATTTTAGACATTTTTTTTTCAAACCTATATTCCCCAATCTTTCTTTTTTATTATTATTAATTTCAGGTGTACAAAACAATGTACTAGTTAGACATTTATACCCTCACAAAGTGATAAGCCCCCTCCCCCAATCTACTACCCCTCTGACATCACATACAGCCATTACATTTCCACTGTCTCTATTCCTTATGCTGTACTCCACTTCTTGTGTATGTATATATACCATATTTATATATATGTATGGTTGACATTTTTTATTATTCAGCTTCAGGTGTACAGTGCAGTGGTCAGGCATCTACATCATCCCTGAAGATGGTGTAATAAGACAAGTGTCCATCAGATGCCCTACAAAATCATTGCAACATTATTAATTATATTCCCCTAAATGTCTTTCATATCCCTGTGGCAATTTTGTGGTTACTGATTGTGCTGTCTAATCTTTTCACCCTCTCCCTAATCCCCACCCCGCTCCCATCTAGCAACCCTCAGTTTTTTCTCTATATCTCTGAGACTGTGTCTGATTAGCTTGTTCATGTATTCTTTGCTTTAATTTCCGCATATATGTGAGCTCATATGGTATTTGTCTTTCTCTGTCTGACTTATTTCACTTAACATAATGTTCTCTAGGTCCATCCATATTGTTGCAAATGGTAAGATTTCTTTCTTCTTTATGGCTGTGTAATACTCCATTGTATAAATGTACCATAGTTTCTTCATCCAGTCATCTACCGATGGGCATTTCGGCTGCTTCCATATCTTGGCTATTGTGTATAGTGCTGTAATAAACATAGGAGTGCATAGATTTTTTCGAATTAGTGTTTTGAATTTCTTCAGATAGATATACCTAGGAGTGGGATTGCTGGGTTATAAGGTAATTCAATTTCCAGTTTTTTGAGATACCTCCATATTGATTTCCATAGTGGCTGCACCAATCTGCCATCCCACCAGCAGTGCATGAGGTTTCCCTTTTCTTCACATCTGCGCCAGCACTTGTTGTTTGTTGATTTATTGATGATAGCCATTTTGACTGGGGTGAGGTGGTATCTCATTGTGGTTTTTATTTGCATTTCTCTGATGGTTAGTGAGGTTGAGCATTTTTTCATATGTCTGTTTGCCATCTATATGTCTCCAATCTTCTTTAACTTATGTCATATTTAAAACAAGCTAAGCAATTGATTAGAGTTGTTATGTCTTTTTCAAAAAATAACAAAGTTGATATTGAGAACCATTTATGCAAAATAAATTTATTCTCTGTGAATTTGGGAAAGTATATACATTGAAACTAATTCCACCTTAAGCTAAAAAATAGAAACAGAAGGGTAAATGTGATTGAGAACAACATAAATTTTGAGTGAATATATAATTTAGATAAATTTTAATTCTCCATTACCTCTATTCATAAAATGCCACTTGACAATGTAAATAGTGTTTTTATTTTCCTTTATAATTTCTTCTGGTGTCATTTCTTCCACTCTCCTCTCCAGACACCAAATCTTACATTTGTTGTAAAGGCATAGCTAAAAGATTGTCTAATTTCACATGTGCACCTTCTCGAACTCTGATTCCTTTCTTCACATGCTTCTGGATATTTGTAGTGTACTAAACAGAATCAAGCTGCTTTCACGATAACGGCTGAATCCATGAAGCCTGAAATATCAGGCTTCACATTTACTATAATATGTATGTAAATTTCCAATTATACACATGCTGTACCTTTGATGTTGTGTCTTTTCAATGTATGGTTGAAATGAAATATTATGGTCTAAAACGTAACAAAATAGCCTGGGGAAAATCTCTGGGATGGATTTTATAATCCATTATTAACTTCCATTCATACATTTGTTCAACAGATATTTATTAAATGGATGTTTAGTGCAAGCAATCTTTCCAGCCCTTGCAAATCAGATAAGAGTCTGCCATCAAGAAGCTCTCCAAACAAAATAAGACATAGATGAATAAATATGTAGAATGCAGATTGTAATACAAGTAGGAATATTAATTTGGGGGAGCGTAGGATGAAACCACTGATGGTGATTCAAATTCAGAAAACTGTTAAGGCCAGAACGAGGTTTGAGGAATAAGCAGAATTTCAGGGTAAACTCAGGAGACGGTTTCTCTAGCATGACGTGTAGGAATGTGAAGGTGTTTAGAAAGGAGAGGCTATGCTGCGTTGAAAATAACGCAGGAGATTAAAGGTAGGTACAATTTGAAATACCGAGGTCAAGGTTGTGGTGCGAGTGAGACAGGGAGGTAAGCAGGGGCCTGACCTGAAGCACATTGGGTGTCACAGGAAGATATTTGTGCTTATTCTGAAGGCGACGAGGGGCATTTCCAACAGTTTGAGCAGCTTACTATTAGAAGAATTATTCTGGCAGCAGTAGATTGGAGAGAAAAAAAAAATATATGGTGTGCCCGGTTAGGAGAAAGTTTAAAGAACACAAGTAATAACACAAGAAAATCTGAACTAAGGAAGTAGACAGATTTAAGACACACTGAGGAGGCCTACAAGTCAGATCTTAGTGACAGATTAAATGTCAGGAGAGTAAATCTCTAGGGAAATACAATAGATCAGGGCTCACCCTGTGTGGGAGGAATGGGGAGTGCTAGCAAATGGCACCAGCTTTGTTTGGGGGATGATGAAATGTTCTGGAGCTGGATTGTGCAGATGTTCCCTTCTCTTTCTGAATATGCCTGGAAACATACAATTGTACATTTAAAAAGGGGTGTTTCCTAAATTAATGTTGAAAAAGCTACTTTAAAAGAGTCTTAACACAATACTTGGCTAGTCAGATAGGTGAGAGCTGGTGTCCTTCCCTGGAAATCTCCCCCAGGAGAAAAGGAGAAGGGGAATTGAGGAGTCAGGTGATTCCCCCATGTCAGGCAGGACGGGCAATGCATTCAGTTTCTAAGCCTATTGTCAGAAGTGCCCTGCAAAGATGCAGAGGGACCCTGAGGGTAGGTGATCTCAGCCCTGGAGAGTGCACAGAGAGGGAGAGAATTGAGGAGCAAAGACTCAGATGTTTCCACAAATGCAGAGAGTGGCAGGGGGAGATCTAAGGAAGTGATTGGAAGGAGCAGGCAGAGAATCACAGGGTAGGACAGGGATTAGCAGGGTCGCTGGCTGTAATTTTAACAGCAATTTTGGTAAAATTATGGCCATGCCACTGCATTTAGAGTTATGTGGAATTTTGAGGAAATGGAGCAGTGGCATTATAACCGCTTCGGTCTATATAACCCATTCAAGGAGAGAGGGAGTAGTCGGTAAGGGGTCGCTAAATAAAGACATTGTTCTGATGAAAGAGTTGTGGATGAGAGGATGAGGTAGAGACAGAGGAATCGATAGGACAGAATGCTCTGATTCTAAGTACCGAGAGCAGTTAACTGCTGACGAGAGGTGCTGGGAAAGAGTGTGAAGGAGGTATAAGAGGAAAGATAGTGACTGAGGCTTTGATTGAGGGAGAGGCAGCTGCCTGGAACAATCAATGAGAGAGACAAAAGGTGTTTTTATCAAAAGCACAAGAAGCACATCGAGAAATTCGACTTCATCAAAACGCCAAAAAATAAAATAGTGTCCTTTAAAGGGCACCATCAAGAAAGTACAAAGGCAACCCCCAAATCAGGAGGACATATTTGCCGATTACATAGCCGGTAAGGGACTCGTGCTCAGAATGTGGGAAGAACTCTGACCTCTCGATAAGAATCATAACTTTAAACAGGAAAGGGCCTGAATAATTATGTCTCCAAGGAAGGTACACAGTTGGCCGATGAGAGCACGACAGGAGGTTTGCCATCATTAGGCATCAGGGAAAGGCACGTGGAAACCACAGTTAGTTCTTCACCTCCCCTGGGATGGGGAGAATCAACAAATGAGACTAACACGTGTTGACGAGGCTGTGGAGAAATGGGAACGTCCTAAGCTGCTGGCAGGAATATGAGGAGCAACGCTTGGGAAAGGAGTCTGGCGGTTCCTCCAGGGAACAGTCATGGCCTTACGTTATGACCCGTCAACACCACACTAGGTCTATACCCAAGGGAAATGAAAACAGACATCTACACACGAATGCATATTGCACATGTTTAAAGAAGTATTATTCGTAATAGCCCAACGATGGCAGCAACCCAATAGCCCATCCATGGACAAGTGGGTACACATGTGTGACGTATCCGTGCACAGCAGTTCTGTTTGGCTATGAAACAGAATGGAGATCTCTGAGGCCTCAGAGACCCCTGAGCCTGAGGGTCTCTTCCGTCTCCTCCCTGGCTGGCTGTGCCCTTCTGGGTACTATCCTTGATCTCTCTGTGACCAGCTGCACGGTGGACGTGTGGGCTCAGACCAGACTCTCATAGCCCCTGAGGCCGACCATGCCAGGCTCCCTTCACTGTTTGCACAGGAGCCAAAGGGAAAGGAAGGAAAGAAGGACGGAAGGAAGGAAGGAAGGAAGGAAGGAAGGAAGGAAGGAAGGAAGGAAGGAAGGAAGGAAGGAAAAAGAAATTTCTGTTACACATTAGAACATAGATGGACGCTGAAAATATCACACTAAGCAAAATCAGCCAATCACAAAATAAAACCGTATTTTATATGAATTGATTCATAGGAAATGTCCAGTTCAGGTACATCTACAGAGACAGAAACTAGATTAATAGTTGCCTAGCGTGTGGATGGTGGGCTGGTGTGTACTCACAAAAGGAAATGGGGTGATAGCTAAAGGTACATGTTTTTTTCGGAGTAGATTAAAATAATTTAATATTGATTGTGGTGATGGTTGTACAGATCTGTGAATATACTAAAACCACTTAAGTTTATAGTTTAATAGGTCGGTTGTATGGTATGTGATTTATATGTCAATGAAGCCGTTTAAAAAAATCTCAGCAGAGAGGCATTCTACTACAGACCTGACCAGTACTTCTCGAAACAGTCAAGGTCATGAAAACCAAGACAATTTTGAGAAGCCCCCTGCAAAGCCATGATGCCAAAAAATGCAGTGACTTAAAAGGAATTCTGGAAGAAGAAAAAAAGAAAAGGACAGTAAGTGAAAAGAAAGTCTGAGTAGAGTAGGAACTCTAGTTATACAGTGTATCGATATTGGTCTGTTGACCATGTTGTAACAAAGTTACAATGCCAATTTAAGATCTTAATAACAGGGAGAACTGGGTACAAGGTATATGGGTACTCTTTGTACTAGCTTCATAATATTTCTGTTAATCCAAAACTATTCTAAAATATAAAAGTTTATTTTAAAGAAAGATTTATGTTTTTTACTTTCATCTTTTAAAATGTGACATTAGAGTCATTCTTTAGAATGAAATATTCAAGATCTGTTGTCAGAAATCACTTATGCCAATTAATTATCTTAGGATCTGCTTTGAGATTCTAAAAGTGCTAAAGAAATGGTTCATGAGCAAACCCATGATTAGTTTAAACATCAATTCATTTTACATAGGCAGGACCTTGGGTTTGCATACAGAAAGAGGGAAACTTGGGAGAGCGGAGCCTTCAGAGATAAACTGTATCCTCTGGTAGATGAGTGCTTGGTCTACAAGCATGGGACTGCAGCCTGGCTGTCGAAGGGAGCCATTTGTCAGGACAAAGCAAATGCTGTTCCTTCTACTGACAAGTCATTGGACAATTTAATCTGGGTTTTGAAAAAAAAATTACTGCATAACTTTTTCTCTCGACAAATAGTCTCTTTTAGAAGTATGTGCTTCCTAGTTTCTAGTAAATTCTAGTATTATTCATGTTAATCTATTTTAACTATATTTATGAACAGAGCTGATCTATGATATGCTATATATATATATCTATATCTATATATCATATATAATTTTGCAGATACATTAACTCTCTAATTAAGTGTTTGACCTGGGAAGTGTTGAAAATCAGGACCAGATTACAAACTCTAAAATGCCACCAAGTTCAAGCAGGGAAGGATTTAAAGTGCCAGACCAAAAGTTCCTTTTTTTCCTATGGAGCCATTAAAATGTCTAAGAGCAGTGAGGCCAGTCGGCCAAAGAAGAAGAGCACCGGCGATTTCCAGTGAAGCCTGGCACCTGGAATAGAATGGCAAGCCTGACTGGGGAATAGGCCTCCGGAGGCTGGTCACAGGCTCGGTGACCTAAGCCAGAGAGCGGGTCGTGTCAAAGCCTCAAGGGGCCTGGTGCCACAAGACAGCTGAGGAAGCCGTGTGGTCTGCATCCAGCCAAGGGCAGTGCACCCATCTCTGTACCCACCTGTTCCTTGGTGACTGTGACACAGGAAGGAAAAATAAAGGCCATGAGAAGCCCAGGTCTTAGTCCACGTCTTCCCAAATGTGAAAGGGTGCCTGTACTTCCTGCATAGACCAAATGAGAGACTCTGCAAATGCATTGGGACGTCGGTGCATGTTCTAGTTTTCACACAAGGTCCTACGTAGGAGCAAAAATAAGAAGGTTACCCAGTAGCTCTGTGTTAAGTTCTAGCTACTGTGACCATTTGACATGGGAGGGCCACAAATGACTGGCCAAATTCCTCCTTCTGGAACAACAGAGACATGAGAAGGAGGGTGTGGACAATAGTGTTTTTTTTTTCTGGCTGAGAAAATCCACAGCCGATTCTCAATCAACTTAGACACGCATGCAACTGAGGCCAAGTTCAAATGTCAGCAGGGATCTTGCCATTTTGGTTAACCAAGATGATTGATAACATTCTTACTATGTAGTTGGAAAAAACTCAGCTATAGATATCACTTAAATATCTGATGTGAATATCAGTTTTCTAAAGCTAAATCCACCTTTGGAACACGCTTCAGTTCAGGTTCTAAGTGTCCCCCCAACAGACATGTGTGTTCCCCTCCTCTGAGCTCCTTCATTACACGTCTTAAACTGTAGTACAATCTGTCACCTCTCTTGCAAACTTAGACATAAAGCAGGAACCATGCTTTGAGTCCAGAGCACCTAAAATAGTGCCTGACATACAATAGAAGCCCAATAAATATTGATTGATGATTCAAAAGCCAAGACAGAACTGGCAGCTAAAGTTGAACCATGGCCAAAATATGTAGTTGATGGGAATTTTAGTTCAAAATTATCCATCATTCAAACTTTTTTGCTGATTGCACATGCATATTATTGCTTGGTTCAAATTCTTTGTGAAAGCGCAAGGAAAACAAAACACCAGAGAGATAATAATGTGTCTGGTATGTTTGTATGGATGTGTTTACGCACACCCTGGCTAGGTAATATCTGCCTCAGAAAGCCCGTACTTTAATGATTCATTGTTCATTTTTTAATTCTAAAAACTTTTGATTGTTTTATTTAATGCAATAATGATAAGTACTATTACCAAAATATAAATACACAACATGTTTCTGTATTCATTTGTAATACTTGACTGCTCAGGTAGAATGATTATTGTTAATGACCATTTTAGTACGCTAATAGTGCCTGGTTGTGAGAGAATCATATATAGTTTTAATGGGTCAGTTGTATGGTATGTGATTTATATGTCAATGAACCTGTTAAAAAAAGTCACAATAGAGGGCATTCTACTACAGACTTATCCAGTGCTTCTCCAAACAGTCAAGGTCATGAAAAACAAGACAATTCTGGGAACTGTCACAACCATCACAACTATTTAGATATAGTTGCAAGTGTTTCCATTACCTAATAGAATGTATGTCCTAAAATGCAAGGAAAATGCTAAATATTATGTGAAATATATATATTTAATGCTATAGGGCTGATTTTATTTCTTAAGCTTTAGAATTTTCCAGTGGACTGATGTCAGATGGAGACATGCAAAGCTAAATAAAACCAACGAGCCCTAGATATTGTTAAGTACATACAATACAGGCACATCTCTTACTATGCTATATTTTGAAAGCTGGTATGAATTGTCCTACATATCAGAAAACTTCTGTCAGTCTGTGGATTTGCCTGGGAAATTGATTAGGACATCACTGAGATACTATGTAAATAAGAATGTTAAATAGTATTATTGTGTCTCTAGAGTCTAGACTACTAATGAGTAGATGCTATTTCTTTTTGGTCCTAAGAAAGACTTTTCTGGGTGTGAGTTGTTCTGAAGGGGTGCTTGTTAATGGGAGATACAGAAAAAGCAATATGGACACTAATTGTGTGCACCCCCCTTATGGCTGCTTATTGAATTGCAAGGCAGTCTCAGATGGCGGGCCTGACCTTGAAGCAGCAAAGAGTGCTGATTGAAGCAATTATGAGCAAAAAGATGGCATTATGCTGAGTAAATAAGAATCCAAAATAAAAGGAGTGGGTGAAAGCTTTAGAATCCATATTCAGATCTGTTAATTTCCTTTGGGAACAGCCTGAGTCCTTTCCATTGGTCTTTTCTGTAATAAATGATTCAATCAAAGGCCTATCCACTGATGCTGGGGGACGTTAGGTAAACATAAACACCAGAGTCCAAAAATGCTGGTTTTAGTAGGAAATGCAACCTTAGAGCGCTACTTGAAATTGCCAGGTGGCTACAGTTAATACCTCTCTTATTTTTCATTTTTTTTCAACAGTGCCATATATAGTAGAACATGGTTCAAACTGGGTGGAGAAATAGAACTTGTAAGTCAATATCTAGATTCCATAAATACTGTGTGAACTAATTTTCTTCTCAATGGGTAACGTCTAAAGCATTTTCCATGCATGTAGTCTGCATGCTACAATCACCTCTGCAAATGCTTCCTAATCTCACCCTTCCTGTTGATTCTCAAGAAGGGCCCAGGTTTCTAGGAGAATAGCTTCTTCTTCCCTAGCATTTGAATTTCCCCTTTGTGCATCCAGAGAACAGCCAGCTGGGGGAGGGGTTTAAGCTAAGGCTTCCTGGCTCTCCATTAGCTACACATGCATGTGTCACGTCTTCCCCTGCTCCCACTTTATGTTTTATCACTCGTCCAACAGATACTTACTAGAGGCTTTCCTATTGCTAGCTCCAGGCACCAAGGAACAGTGAACAAAGCAGAACACCCTGTCATGGGAGAGTGACAGACTATGGTCCTAAGTAACTAAGGGGCATGGCAAGTAGCAAACCCCTCAGACTGTGACATGGGGACTCCTTCATGGAGATGAGCAGCAGCTTGTTTTTATTGGGCCTTCATGGATGGCAAGGATTTGGACCTGCAGAGATGGAGGGCATAGGTAGACAAGTCTTTGTCTCTTCTTTTATTTACACAATTTCTTTCACTTTTTGTTCTAATCTCTCAAAATGCACTGTCAGGAAAGAATCATGTAAACCCTGGAAAGCAACAAGAGCTCTTAAGGTCTTCATCTTCTCCAATGCATATATATTTCATAAGCTATTAATTTCTAAACCTCAGGAGTGAATTTCTAAAGGTAGAAATACTAACCCAAGTAACAGGCCATGCATGAGACATTTCTGGTGAGGGAGACATCATCACAATCCCTGGAAGTATAATATGCAGGAAACCGCCTTCTCGTCTACACTCAATGTAGTGGTGTGGAATGTCCTTACCCAGGGAGCAGACGTAGTGTAGCCCTGAGCATGCTTACTCATCTCTCGACTCTGAACCCCCACACCCTTACAAATTAATAAGGTTATATTTAGCCGTAGGATGGTAAACTAGCATCGCCTCTCTTAATTTGTGTGAACAGGTAGTGGATTCCTGAAGTACAATGTTAAGACCTGTGCACACAAAGGAAAGGGGAGTGTACTTGTTCCCATGTCTATTGGTCCTATTTCCTGTGTATCTGCTCACCCTGGATTCCATAACCTTCAAGGTTCATTTCATTTCTACCTTTCTAGTGTTCTATTGGTGAGACTTTAAGCAAAGTGAAAAAGCTTTGTGTTAGAAGCTGTGCTACTTTGAGAAAGTTACTCAACTTTTTTTGAAATTCAGTGACCTATTATGTATAATTCAACTGTTAATTTTTGCTTTTTGAGGTTATGATAAAGAATAAATAAGACTCTATTAAAGAAAGAGCGAGGTAGTCCACGGTGTTCAAGACCCTATTGGGCTCCTTCCTTCCTTCCTTCCTTCCGGGCTTTGATTTCGCATGAAGCTGCCCCACTTCTGCTCAGCAGAGGCCTATGTTTTCTGGGCTGAAAATGGTCTCTATGCTGTTTCCTCTTGTGCTAACTATACAACTAAGTACTTTATGCCATTTCCAGTAAGTCTTTTTCTCAGGTTATGCATTGCATCTGACAACTCATGAAAGGTTAATAAAAAGTAGTTAAGGAGATATAAATCACTCAAACTGGGCTTGTATTGGAAGTTCTAGAGATTCCAAAGTGGGGGCAAAAAACTAAGAAGAGGAGAGTTTCATTTTAGCCAAACTCAAACATGAAAATTCCATTATAGAATGTTGACAAATAGTTTCCCAACAGAAGGCCAAAATCCAGTCTGTGTGGAAAGTTCACATGTTAGGAAAATCACCTTTGACCCCCTTTTCCTCAGTTTCCGTACTCAGTAACTTATCTTTTGATTGCTACAAATCTTTTCTTATGTATATGTCTTGTCCGTCCAATAATTTGTTTTATTTTGCTTTGCTTTATTTCACTTCACAGATATTATGCTTTTTACAAACTGAAGTTTGCAGCAACTCTGCATCCAGCAAATCACTCACTCCATTTTTCCAACCGTATTTGCTCACTTTATGTCTCTGTGTGATCTTTGATGTTACTATACTAATTGTTTTGAGGCACCAAGAACCATACCTAAAAAAGGCAGTGAAGTTAGTAAATGTTCTGTGTATTCTGACTGCTTCACTGACTGGCTGTCCCCGTCTCTCCCCCTCTCGTTGGGCTTCCCTATTCCCTGAGACACCACAATTTTAAAATTAGGACAATTAATAACCCTGCAGTGGCCTCTAAGTGTTCAAATGGAAGGAAGAACCGCATGTCTCTCACTTCAAATCAAAAGCTAGAATTGATTAAGCTCAGCCAGTGAGGAAGGCACATTGAAAGCTGGGGCAGGCTGAAAGCTAGACCTCTTGCACCAGGGAGCCAAGTGGTGAATGCAAAGAGTTCTTGAAGGAAATGAAAAGTGCTACTCCAGTGAACACACAAATGAGAAGAAAGAGAAATAGCCTTGTTGCTGATCTGGAGAAAGTTTTAGTGATCTGGACAGAAGACCAAACCGCCACAACACCCTGTAAGCCAAAGCCTCATCCAGAGCAAGGACCTAACTGTGTTCAATTCTGTGAAAGCCAAGAGGTACAGAAGAGAAGTGTGAAGCTGGCAGATGTTGGTTCATGAAGTTTAAGGAAAGAAGGCGTCTCCAAAACATAAAAGGGTGAGGGAAGCAGCAAGTTATCCAGAAGATCTAGGTAAGATAATTCATGAGGTTGGCTGCAGTAAATGACAAATTTTCAATGTAGATGGAACATCCTTCTGTTGGAAGAAGAAGCCACCTAGGACTTTCATAGACAGAGAGGATAAATCAATGCCTGGCTTCCAGGCTTCAAAGGACAGGCTGACTCTCTCATTAGGGGCTAATTTAGTGGTGACTTTAAGTTGAAGCCAATCTTCATTTACCATCATGAAAATTCTAGGAATTATGCTCAATCTACTCTGCCTGTGCTCCATAAATGGAACCACAAAGCCTGGATGGTAGCACATCCACTAACAACATAATTTACTGACTACTTTAAGTCCACTGTTGAGCACTGCTTCTCAGTAGAAAAGGATTCCTTTCAAGATTTTACTGCTCATTGACAATGCACCTGGTCACCCAAGAGCCCTGATGGAGACGGACAAGAGAGTAATGTATTTGTCATGCTTGCTAACGCAACACCCATCTGCAGCCCATGGCTCAAGGAGTGAGTCTGACATCCAAGTCTCATGATTTAAGAAATACATTTCATGAGACCATAGCTGCCATAGATGGAGATTCCTCTGATGGAACTGGGCCAAGTGAATTGCACACCTCCGGGAAAGGACTCACCATTCTCGATGCTACTAAGAATATTCATGATTCATGGGAACACGTTAAAATATCAACATTACAGGAGTTTGGAAGAAGTTAATCCAACCCTCCTGGGTGACTTTGAGGGTTCACAACTTCAGTAGAGAAAGTCACTGCAGATGTGGGGAAACAGCAGGAGGACTAGAACTGGGGGCCTGAAGATGTGACCGAATTGCTGCAATCTCATGATAAATTTGTGGGAGATAGGAGTTGCTCTGATGGATAAACAAAGAGTGTTTTTTGAGATGGAACCTACTCCTGGTGAAGGTGCTGTGAAGATGGTTGGAATGACAACAAAGGATTTAGAATATTACATAAACTTAAAAGTGAAATATTACATAAACTTGGTTGATGAAGCCGTGGCAGGCTTTGAGAGGATTACAACTTTACAAGAGGTTCTGCTGTGGATAAAACGCTGTCAAGCAGCACTGCATGTCACCGAGATGTCGTTCGTGAAAAGAAGAGTCAATTGATCTGGCAAGCTTCATGGTTGTCTTATGTTAAGAAATTGCCATGGCCACCCCAGGCTTCAGCAACCACCCGTCTGATTAGTCAGGCATCATCAATACTGAGGCAAGACCCTCCATCAGCAAAAAGTTTACGGCTCGCTGAGGGATTAGATGATGATTAGTATTGTGTAGCAATAAAGTACTCTTTCATGGATGTACGTGCATTGTCTCTTAGACACAATGCTATTGCGCACTTACAAGATTACAGTATAGTGAAAACAAAGCTTTTACATACCCTGCAAAACCCATAAATTCACTCACTTTATTTCAATATTCACTTTATTGCAGGGGTCTGGAACTGAGGGTTCAGTATCTCTGGGGTCTTCCTGTACTGTGAGCTCTAAAAAGGCCGAGAGAGTGGCTTCCACCTTTTTATATCTCTAACATAGTGTGGACACAGATGTGTCCAATCAAGTTACATGTTGATCGACGACTATCTCCCTCTGCTCAGTATTGTTCAAGTAAATTTTTCTAGGATTTCACTACGAATTGAAGAACAAAATACCTTCATGGCAATGATATTCATTGTTTCCTAAAGACATTTTTTTTTTAAATTATCATCTCCAAAGAGTAGTTTACATTGTGAAATATTATAGAATTGGTTTCTTAAATCCCTTATTTATATTTCAGTGTAATGTTCACATGGCTTGTAACTGACCTTTCTCTTTTGTGTGACTCATTACTGTTTAACTCATTTGAGGTGACTTAATAATTTATCTAGTGTTATTTCATTCATTCAGCATGGACTGAGCACCCATCACATACAGGGGATTTGCTATAACTTTAGAATAAAAAAAGATTGAAAAAGTATGATCCCTGCCTGTGAGAAGCTAAGAGGTCCCAAACGTGGGGCCCTAGAACGGAGTGTTTCCAAAAGTGAAGTAGCTTTATGGTTATGCTCTCAATACTTTTTAAAAGTTTAAGGAAAATCATGCATCAATCAATACCACAGTTTGCATTGGTAAAATGAAACATCACGTTTCCTTTTTTTCCTTTTTGCTAGAATTCTGTCAATACAATGAATAACATTTGCTCTCGTAAGAAGCTCTGATCGTTATTCATATACGTGCTCAGTAATAAAGGTGATAACACCAATTATTTGAAAATGCTGTTTCTACAGAAAACAAACGTCTTTCAAAACAGGTGCTCTGGTGGTGGTGTAGATAATTAAAGGAAAAATGTCAGTGGCGACAGTGTGAGGCCAGGGTGTTAACTGCAAACTTCCAGAGAAAAGGACCCAATCCTTGTCCGTCCAGGCGAGCTGTTGAAATCATTTCACTTCCACGTGAGAGCATTAGTTGCCATGGTAAAGTGCAGGTGATGATGGAGACTGGCAATCATAGGCACTACTAAACAGTATACATTTTCATCAGTCGTGGTCCTTATAACTAGCGTTTCTTTACCCAGAGCAGGACGTGGTCAGAGCTCCATGTGTGGCGACAGGGCAGTTAGAGGTGTATTCTGTCAGTGGGCAAGGGGACTGCGAATGGTGTTTCCAACCTTTGAATTCATGGGAAGAGCACTGAGAATTCTCAGTTGGTACCCACAGTGTCACATGCACGTACATGTGACAAGCAAAAGTTCTTGTTAATTGAAGTATTGAATGGAAAATAGTTCTTTTACTTCATCTCTTGGAGCTGAATGAGACTTCTTCACCGTGATGCCCATTCTTCAGGCAGCACCCTGAACTGGACAGAATCGAATTACTGAGTTTATTTAGGATTTTTAAAGTGCATTTTGAGTGTCATTCTCAATATAAGTGGATTTTTTTTTAAGGCCCGGAGGTGAGAAGTAAAATGTATAAAATGTGATGTGAACCTTGGGCATAATTGTAAAGTATATTTCCTTGCTTGTCTACATTCACTGCAGATATTATTTTATTTCTTGTCTCTTCTATCAGCAATCAACAACTGGACGGCTGAACGAACAGCTAAGCAGTTGAGGGAGTGAAGTCAGGTAGTTTTATTAAAAGGAAGTTTACCTTTTCAAAATGGATCACGATCAGATTTCCTTCTTTGAACTTGATAAAGAAAAGAGGAGCAGTTTCAATGACAACACATAGCGTTGGAACAAGTGATAGAGTTGGAGGTTGGAAGCTGAGGCCAGGGAGTGAAGGGAGTGGTCAGAAATCTGAAGGAGGCAGGCAAGATGCCAATGGCAGGGGGTTCAAAGGGCAGCAAAGTTTGAGTGTTCAGAAAGCCTGTTAGGTTGATGGAATTGCTAGAAACAACGTATCGTGGGTTGTCCAGATTTGTAGAAAACACTGTCATTTGGGAAATAAAGTGCATGATACGTAAGCTTAAAGCTTACGTTGTAGGCACTGAGATACAAGGAGAAACTTATGTTGGAAATAGAGCAGGAACAGTGAGAAATGTCACATTCAAATGGAGACTCTGGGATTGGGCAGGGGGCATCATCTGGTTAACAGGGACTCGGGGAGGGCAGTCAGCTTATCTAGTGCTTCCATTTGAGCTGACAGCTTGGTGCTCCGTGGAGCGGGCATGGGGAAGTTCCCTCTGAGAATAAAGGCCCCTTGTGAACACTGCTCACTCCATGCCCAAGTCTGTAATAGGTGGACAATTAGAGCCTGTGTCAGCCCAGCCAAACCTGACTGATTACTTGGGAGTGTCTGCAGCTCCCTGCTGCGGAGTGGGGGCTAACGGGGCATGTGACGTTTGCACAGCGGTGGGACCACGGAATCCCATTTGTGTGAAGTGCCTCCATCACATTTTCTTGCCTGCTCCTGCCCCTACTTTGAGCTCTGCTTGGTTATCATAGGACGTATCCTCCTCTGTGTGTCTGTCTCCCCTGTTCCACTGCATAGATACTGAGGAAGACTGCGCTTTAAATTTTTAATGTATGATCAGTTATGTGAGCACAGGGAGCGGCTCCCGCTGACACTCTGACACTACCTGTTCAGTGAATCAGTGAAGAAAGCTTGGGAGGAACCCTTAATGATGTCCTCAAGGATGGAAGAAAGGGGGGGAGGTGCACAAAAGCGAACTTGTAAAGCTGCATGTCTCCCTTGCTTCTAACCTCCTGTGCCCTCACGATCACTGATGGTTACCAGCAAAAACACCGCACACCATCACTGCCACCACTTTCTGTCTCTCCTGCAGTGAGGCTGGGGTGGGACGGCACAGAGAGAAAGGAGCTGCTTCTCCGCTGGCCAGTGCTGATGGAGCATCTCTGAGATGTGTCTGTTTCTGTCTTTGCAGTGTGGACACAGAGTCACTGGGGTCTGTTAGAAATGACACCACTTACTGAAGCCCTGACAAGGTCATTAACGTCCCTTCTGTCCCAGAGTCTAGGCTTTCCCAAACTCCCCATTCTCTCGGACTGTACAGATTCTTGACTTTGTTTCTTATGGAAAGGTGCAGCGCTGGCACTGAGACAATAGTCTTCTTACTAGAAAACAAAGGGAGCTATGACGTGGAGGTTTCGTTTGATGTTTGTCCAGGCAGGGTTCTGCGGTCAGAGCTCCCTGCTGCAGGCTTACGCTCAGATAGTCAGAAAAGGTTAGAAATGGCTCTGCGTTGTGCCCCTCTCAGCTGTAGGTGGCACCTTTACTCGCTCACCTGAGACCTCACCTGTGACCTGTCTACAGCAGTGCTTCCATATACGTGTCTAGGCCCACATGGAGACCTGTGTGTTGGCATTTTGAGGTAGACACTGTATGATTTGTTTGCTACAGGACAGAAAAGTACAAATGGAGAGATGAGCAAACAGTTGTAAAATTTCAGAGCCTCACTTAATAATGACTGCCTTTTTAAGAGTGAGAACAAAAGCAGAGTATTCTGCTTGTGCTGCATACTAATCAACATTTATTCATGAAGTTCAAGTTCAAACCTCACCGAGTCTAAATGTTTTCATTATTTATTACAATTAGCGTATGCATGATTCATGTTACCTGTCTGCCTTATTCAAGAGCGCTAGTCCTGTGGAATAGCACTTGAGGGGAATGTGGACAAATCCCTCCCACGAGTTTGTGATCACAACACTGCCGAAGCCAGGTACTTGCAGCTGGCAGAGTGTAGGTATGAAAGCTCAGAGGACGTGAAAATGGTGCGATGCTAGAATGCATTCATTAATATCTCAGAGGCAGAAGGCAAGGAAAATGAGTCTTTGTGTTATAATTTGAAAAATGAGTCATGGTAGTTAATTAACCTATCTAATACCTCAAGGTAAATGAATGCCTGAATCAATTCACAATTAACAATTTAAATAACCCTGCTTTTCACGGAGTCTTCTTAGACCTCTATGGAAAACTGGAAGCTGAAACTTTGAGAGTGGATCTCTTCTTGCATGAGTTGTGTGTCACATTCTATCCTCCAAACTCCTCAGAAGGCAGCCCGACGTTCTTTTGCTTTTCATGCCCTAATTCAGACCAGGTAGGACGTTTTATACCTGGAAGGCACTTAATGAATTCTCATAAAATGAACTGTAGTCCCTTCTTTGTTCTCATAGTTTGTTATGAACATTTCCAAAAAAAAAAAAATGTGCGTGACAATTAAATCAGCCAGGCCTTAGTGACCCCCTGTGGCAGTGGGTGCTGGCTTGATTTGTAAATGTTTGCCTGTCTGTGCGCATGAGGTTCAGGCTGTAGAGAATTACTCATTTGTGCGCCACGTGTGCAGCCGCAGGGCCCAGTGTCTGCCTTTGGGGAGGTCATCTGTCAGCGCCGCCCTTAAACAAACTGCCCCACATCAAAGGAAATCCACTTTGACAAAGAAGAGGAAATGGTGTTTCTACTGTTAAACATAAACTCACATGCTTTTGATAACATTTTATTATCTGGGGAAATCAGGTTTTTCATATATAAAATTGGGAGATTTGTATTTGGATGATTGCAAACTCTTTATCTTCTAGTTTCACTGTGCTCTTATTTCCAACCATCCTTTGCCTTTGTGTACTTAAGTATTTGTAGGTATCTTAAACTCTAGTAGACAAGCCTGGATTCACTGCACAGCCCACTTGGACAATAACCGGTTTTAACTCTTGTTTCCTTTTTTTTTTTTTAATTAAAGTTTATTGGGGTGACGATTGTTAGTAAAGTTACCTAGATTTCAGGTGTACAATTCTGTAATACGTCATCTATAAATCCCATTGTGTGTTCACCACCCAGTCAGTTCTCCTTCCATCACCATATATTTGATCCCCTTAAGTCTTGTTTCCTTTGTCTTAGCTAATGGTGTCTCCATGCGCTCAGCTTCCTAAGTTAGTGTTCTCAGAGTCTGCTAGGCTGGGAGCTGTCGGCATTATTCCTATATATGACCAACCTATCTCCAGTCTTGTCAGACCTAATTGCAAACGATGTTTCAGTGACAGCCTCTCCTTCCCACCCCCTCTGTCACTGCTGTCATGCAGTCCTTATATTTACCCTGACGTTGACAAGTAAGTGCCCATCTGCTGTCCTTGACTCCAGACCCGCTTCCTGGGGTTCTTCCTGCTTCTAGGTAACCTTCTTAAAAAGTAAGTGACTCCCGGGTTCCTAAAACCTACATGACACTGTATACACTTCTTTGTCTAGAATGTAAAAACAATTGTAATGTGTTCCCACTTGCTTTTTCCCCTATTCACAATATCTAGCCCCTTCATCCACCATTCTCCACCTGGGACCAGCCTGTCCTGGCTCTCTTTGAACTCGCCTTGCTTCTCCTTCCTTTGTGACTACTCTTCCTTCTCTTTGTCATGTACTGACCCTTTGCAGGTTAGCTCAAATGCCTCTTCTTCTGTGAAAATGTCATTGAATCTAGAGATATTTACCTATCTAATTCTCTTTGTATTTTTTCATACCATATTAGGACTTACACCTATATTCATTATATCCCTTAATTTATTTGTATCCCCCACAGATAATATACTTTTAATATCCAGTAAAATTATTATCCACGTTTCAGTTCCCAATACCTCATTTGCTGAGAACATAATGGGTACTCAGTAGATATTTCACTTCCTGCATTCTTTTTTTTTTCCTTCCCTCTCTTTACCACAATCAAATCCTTACTATTCTCTGAAAATATAGGTTTGCATCTGACCTTTAACTCACGCTTGTTTTATCTGTGTGGATTAAATGTCTATAAAAGTAACCATTGCTTTATGCCATTTGCAGAAACAATAAACAAAAATAATTCATTAAAAAAAAAAAAAAATCCCTAGCATTCAAATTTGAAAATCGTGTGGGTGATGGTGGCACCTACTGGCCGAATGTAATATTGCATCCCGGAGCTATTGTTTTCATAAAAATGGGTGCCAAAGACAAACACTCTGGGCACCAAGGAGATGGAGAAAAGTCAGTGACTGCTATGGAGGGAAGCTATACATCCAGGAAGTTCCCCAGGCTACTTTGAGAACTAAACATCAATCCAAGCCACGCTGACTGTATGTGCAACCTTGGCTGGTGTTCAGAGCTAACCAGTGGGCCCAACTGGCAACAGATCAGAAGGTTCCATTTTAGTCAGTGGTACATCTTTTCAAAGGATCACATGTTAGGTCAACCCACAGCAGTCAGTGAAAATCAGGAGTTCTTTAAATGTTTATGAAACGTTACCTTCCTCCAACAGATACTGATTAATCGTTTGCTATTGTAACATTCCCTCTACTCAGTTGTATCAAAACTGCACTGTAAGGATCTGCTATAAACATTTAACATCTTTGCTTTTGATGATCTCACACTCCTTTCGGAATATAACAACTGGTTCACCGTCACAATTTATCTAGCGTGGATCACTGAATTTAGTGGGTTTACTCATTACTCATTACTCTTGTAATGAGGAATATAGCAACACTCAGATATGTGTTTAAATCCAGTAAGAATTAGAAAATATTATACACTTTCCATCTGAAATTGTCTCATGGAAACCTATTGAAGGGAGGCGAGTCAGCTCAATCATTTTAATCAGAGATTTTGACCAAGACAGGCGCAGGCATTTCCTCGCTGAGATCAGAATACAACTTTCTGGAACAAGGAACTTCACCTAGAAGGCATGAGAAAGAAGCTCTGAGCTGTCTAGTGGGCACAATCCCCACTCGCCCCACGCAGCCCCACAAGGACGCACCTTGCTCTATGACACAGGGAGGTCACCTCCGTTGGCCCTGAGGACAGGAGGTTGGGTTAGCTGGGTCCATGTTTTCATATTTGTGTGATTCTGCCCAATTAGCTAATCATGCTGTGCTTTATTTCCTTATCAACAAAATGGCTATGATTGTGGCACTGGCATGAGAGTTCTGTGATGAAGAATAAATGATATAATGTGTTTAAAACACTTAGCAGATATATTGCCCCTAAATCATATGCTCAGTAAGCCTTAACTATTAACAATTTTTCTCTCCAAATTAACAACCAATCCTTTCCTGAAAGTCTTGGATACCTTTCTGCCTCAGTGATTTCACTTTTACTGTTCCTTCTGTCTAGATAAGTTCCTGTCACTTCTTTCGTGAACCATTTCCCTTTTCCCTCGATGGCTGCATTATCTCTTCTCTCAAACCATCCTTGCTATCCTTAGCAGAAATGAGCTATCACGTGTTTTTGTTCACGCTTAAACTCTCCCCACTGTAGCACGTGGTTTTGAGGTTCCAGCTGAGTGTCGATGTGCACCTCGCCTCGTGAGGACTGAAAAGCACTCCAGGGACGAGAGTTGCCTGTTGATCCGGTTCCTCTCCCCCGACACACACACTCCCTGGCTCTTCACTTGCTCACAACTGTTGAATATTCCACAGGTGTTTGCTGATGCAGTCAAATCTCATTCACACACAAGACAAGCACGGAAACAGGGCAGGTCAGTGAGCAGAGAAACAGCAGCTGACCTGGCTGTGAGGTGACGCTGGAGTGGCTTCCAGGGAGCCTCCTTTTCTGATGAAATGATTGGACCGGCAGAGGTTCGGGGGTTCCCAGCAGCTTTGCTCCCGGACAGGCAGTTTAGATCTCAGGGGACTGTCGTTGGGTGTGAGTCTGTGTAAACAGCCTCGTCTTGCACGTCTGTCAGGCTGCCTGCTGTGCGGGGGTCTGGGCCGACGGGTGCGGAGGAGCTGTGGCAGTGGAGCTTTTCCAGAAGTGACCTCTGGCTTAGACCGACTGCCGTCCCAAAGCCAGCATGCAGCATCTACTTCCAAATGTCTTGTGAATACCTACTGACCATTTCACCGAAGTGACGGAATCAGTGCCATTGTTAGACACCTTCGAAAAAGTAAATGAAGGAGTCGTATCACAAGGAGCCTATGGATTCAGACAGAACTTGCTTTAGCCTTCAGCTGTGTGACCTTTGGAAACACAACTTAAACCCTTCAGGACCCTTTTTCTTCAGCTGGAAAAATAGGTGTAGTGCTATTTACAGACTTTTGACATGATTCAAATAAGATGATGTAGGTAAAATGCTGGACATACAGTAGGCACTCCACACCGCCATCTGTGGGTACCCAACAAATGACAGTGTGTTGTCATTACTAATCATCAGGATGCTGGTTAAAGGATGTCATGACGATTGACGAAGACCGAGAATGATAGCAGGAACCAAAATGGAGGACCGCGATGGAACTGTGATTTCCCATCCTGGCAGCGAGCTGCTCCTGTCACTCTCACTCTCAGTCTGTCAGGTGTGGAAAATGAAAAGGCATCTGCAAATAGTTGTATTTTGCAGATTCCAGGTTCTTTGTCCATGGAATAGCTGATGATTTAATGAATACTTGACAGTTTCTCTTTCTTCTAAGACATAGGTAAAATGGAAAAACAACCCTCCCGCTTTCTGACTGTGTGTGTTTGGAGTTGAAGTCAAGGGCAGATCATTGTGTTACTCACTCTGCCTGGCTCAGCCCTGACATGAGGCCGCTCAGTGTTTTCTGATGAGCTCGTACTCCTCATACTGCAGTGACTTCTGGGTAACAGAAGTGAGTTCACCGAAAGTTCATTAGCCTCTCTTCTAGAGACTTTTGTTTGATATTTATTTTTTTCCAGAATTCTCCACCCATCTAATTTCTGCCCCCCCCCCATTTCCCTTCTTATCCCACATTAAACCCAGAGTACACTCTTCTCAGCAATGACCATTGCTTTTAGTTCTTAGAATGTGAGGACTCCATTCTAGCCAAGCCACAGGAACACAAGTTGTGGTACTACATACAATATTGTCTTTAGCCAGAGGTATACTTTGCTCTGTGACCCCTTAGCACTATTTACCTGTCACTATCAAATCATGGTTCTATCATCTGTCTATCTATCTATCTATCTATCTATCTATCTATCTATCTATCTGTCTATCTATCTATCATCTATCTATCTATCTATCTATCTGTCTGTCTATCTATCTTTCTATCATCCATCTATCTATCATCTATGATCTATCTATCATCTGTCTATCATCTATCTATCATTCTAGCTATCTATCTGCCCATTAACTATCTATCTATCAATCATCCATCTGTCTACCTATCATCTATCTATCTATCTATCTACCTACCTACCTATCATTTATCTGTCATCTATCTAGCTAGCTAGCTATCATCTGTCTGTCTATCATCTATCTATCTACCTATCATCTACCTACCTATCAGCTATCTGTCTGTCTATCATCTTCCTTGCTTGCTTGCTTGCTTTCTAGCTTTGCTTTCCATCTCTCTATCCGTGGATTTACTTCATGTAGCCTAATTATGTTCCTTACACACAAGACCGTGCTCTGGTTTTAGTAAGTTGTCAGGGGCTGTAACCTTTTCATCCTGGCATCCTGAAAATCCAACACAAATTTTGGTTTTAAGCAATTGTTTGAAAGAATCAATGTTTCCATAAAAATACAAGTTTAGTTCTTCTACAATCATTTTATGGCTAAGTGATATCCTTTCAATGGTCATCAAATATCTACCATAGATTTGGATAGATGCTGACAGTGAGGGGAATAGGAACAAGAAAGGAAATAACAATTGTACACGTGCCTTCTTTGCTCAGTTAGATTCAGGTGAGTGCTGTGGAAGAGGACGAAAACTTAGAAGGGAGCTTTCTCACAGTCCCTTTGGCGGAAACAAGCCTCCTGATACACTGCCAGATTTGCTATGACTAGCGCAGGGGCTCCCTTTCCAGAAGGTAGATCTTCAGCACCAGGGTTTCTGAGCACTACGGAGGACACACACACTGATGAACCACCGTCCTCCATGTGATCAGTGCCAGGCAGGTGCAGTTCACCGTGGGGTTGTGCAAAGGCATGATATCAAGTATATTTATTAGCAAATGGCTTTTCATGGGTTTTTATTCCGCAGCAGAAGGCTTCTGAATGGGGCAACAATGATACTGCGTCTAGGATTGATTTAGGGTAAGCTCCTCTGCATCACCCGTGACCAGTCCCTTGCCCCCAAGACAAAGATACCACTGTACCCTTTGTGCTGTCAGAACTGTTAGCTGCATACGTGTGAGTTTCTGCGCTGAGTGGCAATTCTTTTTGCAGTAAAATCGGTGCCTTCGTCATCTTTGTATTCATCATTAGCTTTTAGCGCTGTGTTGCCCACTATCAATGTAACATACAGGGTTGTTGATCAAATAAAAAAGCAGATTCATATACGAGGTTGGTGGATACAGTATCTGGGCGAATGTTGTAAAACAAGGCCCTGACTGAAAATAAATAAATAAATAAATAAATAAAAGGGCCGTTCTATTTTATAAAATTTTCATCTAACTAGATTGAGAAATCATTGTTAAAAGCTGTAAAGGAGACACTTATATTGGATTTGGATCTCAGTAGGCAAGATCAGTCACCAACCAAAAAGGATGAAACTTATTTTAACTACGAGTTGTCCCTTTGTTAACTTTAAATGTTATTGGAGAAAGGTAACCTATTAAGCTATCATCAATTATCAATATCACAACATACCTCTAGTGAAGATAATTAATGGTGCATTTTTGAGAAATCATTATTTGTGAGGATAATGTAACAGGGACGCTTGTAAGTTCTACAATGGTAGCATTCTTATCTTCTGTGAGTTACTAGCTCTCTGGCTTTGGACTGAATAATTAACTTTTTAGAACATCTCAAGTACGGGGCAGTAGGTATGCACTAAATATTTGTTATTATTCTGAGCCAGGTGCTCTGCATGCATTTTCAAACTGTGATTCCAGTAGCTGTTCACATCAATCCTGCTAGGCACTCACTTTCATCTCCTTTGGAGAGTGGGGAGACTGAGGCACAAGGACTGCAGGTACCTGATGCATGCACAGCAGACTTAGGGTGTTAAGCCGCATTGGCTTGACTTTGTGCACTGATCTCTCACCACCCTGTGTTACCAAACCCAAGTCAGTGAGCCCAGGGAATGGTCTTGGCTTTCAGAAAGAACCTTCAGGTGAGAAGTTTTGACAGAAAGGTGGCAGACAGGACCGTGGAGAGGTTTTGCCTACTTCAGGAGAGCAGGAAATGGCTCTGTCAATAAAGAGGCATCAGGTGCTTGGGGATCAGACTCCAAGACAAAAAAAACACAATGGACAGAAATGTCACTTCCTCTGTGATTTGGATTGAGAGATGGTTACATGTCAAGTTACCTGCTTTGGCATCTAAATTTAAACATATCCCACCAAGTAACTGTAGGAAAATCATTGTATTTTTCCACATTCAGCCTAACAATTGGACTTATGCTATCTTATTTCCTTGTGACTACAAGAAAAGATAGAAAATGTGTTGGCATAATTTCTATTAAACTTCACAAAAGTACAGAGTGGATGGAGTACATGTTTTTACCTAATGATACTGGCTCAGCCTGGTGAATATTAAGTGACAATAGTACCGATTTCTATACGCTTTGATGAGCTCTGTGCTCAGGACTGTATATCAATTACTTTATAGGATAACTTGCCCTGTTAAAAATTTAACTTCATATCATTTTGTCAAAAAATATGGAGTCTGTATATTTTTATTTATACAACACAAACAAACAAAAACAATATGGTGGTTTTGATTCTGTCTTAAACATTTAATATACATTTTTTGATATGAAGTATAATATCATATGTGGTAAAATTTTGTATTTTATCACCAGATCCTTAAACTCACAAGCATAGAATTTGTCATTTATTGTATTTCAAACAATTGTTTGAGGAAAGGAGAAAGATATTAAATACCAAAAGGAAAGTAAATTAACAATTTAAATAGTTTTTACCTGTAGATTACTGTAAAATTAAATATTCAGGAGATCTAAGCACAAGCTCAGATTGTCAGTATTGAATGAAAAAGAAACAAAACCTTTGGGGAAAATAACAAGCACGCTAGAGTAACACACATTTTCTATGGAGCTACAGGTAATTAAAACAAATGTACTCAGTTGCAGTTTTTCAGTAAATCAGGGTGAAAACAATAAGGCCGCCACTCCTACTGAGTTAGCTAGTCAGTCTCCCTGAGACAGACACCTAAAATGAAACGCTGAGTGTGTTTTCATTGATAATTAAAGACTTGATATGTTTGAAAACAGAGTTTCCGGGATTCTGGGTAGAGAAGTTTTAGAATATTTTGAAAAATATTCAGCTCGTCTTCAGTGCACCTTATTTTTACTTGACTGAAGAGGTTTCAGCAAAGAAAGTTTTGAAGAGCATTCTCCTCGACCAACCAGCTTTGAGGTTGGCGGCGGGAGCCTGAGCAATGTCAGTGCTTTGTGTGTGTCATGGGCTCACTCTTCTGGGCTTAATTAAGACAAAGGGAAAGTCGTCATGATCGGTCTTCTTGGAACATAAGTGACAAAGCAAATATGAGTCCTTAAATTGATTTGGGTCACCAAAATAAATGCAGATGAATTTCATGGGTGTGAAACCTTTGCTAGTATAGGTATTTTCTTTGTCTTTTTAAATTATTCTGGCCAACTGATATTAATTCAGCCTTAGGTGAGCACATTCCCAGTCCATGGAATTGAAAAATGTCCCTAGTATTAGTCTACTAAGAACTGGTAAAGCAAGGATATGAATGCAGTGAATACAAAAAAGCCAAGCAATCTGATTTCCTTACTCAGTGTCATTCAACATGTAAAGATCGCAAAATCAGAATGAAGGGGTCTGTAACAAGCACCCTGGGTAAGCAGGGAGATTTGGGGAAAGTTCCCATGCTCCCTAAGGGGTGTTTTCTTCTGTGCAAATGACACTGATCCTGTAGATCAGGGTGTTGAGAGATCTGATAGCTCGTAAACCTGGTGTTCCAGCACCTCGCCTACGCATTCAAAACACCGTGGCCTCTCGGGTTTGGTTGTGGGGCCCTGACTATAGTAACCAAGGAGAGAGCCAAGAGAAACCACATCAATAGGAAGAAAAGCTACCCCAGAGGGAGAGAGGGGTCTGTTCAGAGGGACAGACGCCTGAAGTACTTCCTTCTGCCTTATTTCCCTCTACTCAGCCACAGGTGCTGTAAGAAACCCAAAACATCATGGCCTCATGTTTCTCCCACTTTGTTCAGATAAAAAAAATGTTGTGTTCTAAAAGCATGTACATCGGTTTGTGTTTTTTTTCAGTTTATGTTTATGAAAGTTTTTGAAGCGGAGGGGATGAACTGCCAAGAAATTTGTCTTCAAACGCGTTAGCAAACCTAAGTGTCCTAAACGGGCATGGTGTACAGTGTACAGCGACTCTTGCTTTCAAAACAAATCCTTCGATCACCCTCAACTTTAATTTCCCATAAATTTCTTGGCTTTGCATCAGCATTTAGGTGGCAGTAAAAGTCCATTACCCTGTGACAATAGTCTATTACAATGGCATGATTTCACTTAGAAACACTGATTGTTTCTTAAATATAGGCTATATACCTGGTCATTTCTAGTAAGTGCATTAAAATAGTAATTATTACCCTTGTTGATTTTTGTCTTTGAGTGACAAGTTGCATAAGTATTATTCCAAGTAATGCTGTGATGTCGGCTGTTATTTCTTTGGATAAAGATCATAAGCAGAAGTTGTTACTTTTTGTTTTGAGAGCCTTTTACTTGGTATGCACACCCACACACTCACACACACTCATCAACTGCTTTCTTTTAAACTAGGAAGACTCCTGTGTTCGGGACAGTTTCTGTGGAGTAATTATTTGTAGAATCTGCTTTCACTCTCAACATATTTCAAATGGAACAATTATATGATCCATTTGATCATATGATGTCTCAGTTATATGATCAGTTATATGATCTCTCTATTTAAAAACCACTCTCTACCTTAAACACACTTTTTTGAATCATGTGACTTTTCTTCCTAGAACCACATTAGCTTAGAAGGCTCAGAAATGTCATCATTCTCTTCAGTAAATGAGAACTGAGTGTATCATTCAGCCTTTCAACTATCTACCTCATGAACAAGTAACAATATGTATTATTTCACATTTGTGTATGCCTAAGGAAAAGTTATTTATTTTCTCCATCATCTTGTTCACATCTCTACCCCCTTACGTGGCTCATCTACATGCCATTATATGTGACAGGTAGAGACTATATTAATCTCCTTGGTTCAAAGATACATATCGATAGACATTGTTGTGGTTTCACATGGTCTGTGCATGCGTGTGTGTGTGTGTGTGCACATGCTTAGAATGTACTTTTCTCTTTCTTTAAATGGCAGCATTCTATTTCAAAAGTTCAGCTCAACTAAACCTTTTTTTTTTACTTTCTTAACCTTCATTTATATTTAACCTCTGCAATTCCCTCTTTTTCTCCATTTCATCACATCGACTTTACCACCTTCGCCACCACCACCGCCATCATCATTGCCTCCACCACCACCATCATCATTGCCTCCACCATCACCTCCACCTTCATCACCATCATCACCAACACTAGAACTATTACCAGCACCACCACCTACACCACCACTTGTGCGTTCACTACCTATACCAACACCTACACTATTACTACCACCACCACCATCACTGTCACCTCCACCAATACCACTATGCTGGGCAGATTTTTCACCTCACTTTAATTTGTAGTATCCATATTCCATTGTAGTAATTCTCATCATACAGAATCATTTATTAATATGACACCAGCATTACTATTATTATTATTATTATTAATCTCTAGAGGCTAGTATGCAGTGTTTGATGTAGAGTTAGAGGTCAACAGTATTCTTTGAGTGGAAGACCCCACATTTTCACTGTGTTTCACTGAGTACAGACACTGTTAAGACTTGCTGCTCCTCCATAAATTCTAAGCCTTAGTGACCTTCCTTATGGGACAGGTATGTCAGTATCCCTATATGTGTGTTATGCTATTTAGTCCTCAGTTATCCTAAATACCCTGTTTTCTCAGTGATGAAGAAAACTAAGGTGAAGACAATTTAGGTAATCTTTCTAAGGACACGTATTCACTAAGTAAATGCAGAATCAGTCCCTGACCACTGTCCCCCACTTCCTCTTCAATATTTGGAATGTTACCTGAGATAAATGGTCCCCTAAAATGACCAATTCTATAACGAATGGTTATGAAATATGTCAAAAGCCATGTAATGGAAAGAAAATTTGTTTTTGGAAAATATATAAAAATTTAATGAATTTGGACTTGAAGAAGACATGGTAAAAATACAGAGAGGGAAATGAATAAATTCATTATGCAGTAGAAAGTAAGACAACTTGATGAAATAATTTGATTTTTTTCTCAGTCACACTTGTAGAGAAATGTAATTGTAAATATAATATTTTAAAAATCATTGAAAGGTAAGACACTGAAAAACAAAAACTAAAGTTTGGAGAAAGAGGATAAGATTCACCTTTATTTATTTCCAAAAGATTCAACATTTATAACAATAGTCATGGGAGTTAAACTATTAAAAACATAAACATTTGTATTTAACCTAACAAGAACCATGGGCTCAAGAAATCTTGCACAAACCAGACATTACTATGGCTACTGTATAAAATATCAAATACTTCCATTTGACACCAGCATATCATGTTCTATCAAGACATCACTTAAAATAAGTTTAGTGGACAGAGCAGCAAAAATGCATTTCACAGACACAATGATGAGATGAGAACAGGATACGGTAAATAGCATTCGTTACTGGATTCAGCAAACAACTGCCAGACAGGATCATTAGAGACAAGTCAGAATAAATTAATGATCAACACACAATATTAGTCACAGAGGTGCACAGTTCATTTTTTCAAATCAAAATAAGACATAGTGGAAGAAACTATGAATCTAATGAAGGAAAATCATGGAAAGAATAACATATATGTGGTTCCATCAAACTGAGGAATGAATGTGTTCTAGAAAGGCTTGATTGACACACCCAGAGGTAAAAACAGTATTATATATGTAAAAATTATCCTGATGAAATATTACATGTAGGAAATTGTGTACAGTTGATTAAATTTTCAATAAAAACTATGGGGAAAGTCTTTCAAGTATCTTTATATTCTTATCTTTGTGCATTGCCCAAAATAACTTTGATCTTAACCCTTCTAATGCCTATTTTTCCTACAAATATTTTGTTAAATCAGAATCAGGAAAATTGCCTAGTAATTCCCAGTTAATGCAAATATGAAACATGTCGATCCACTTACAGTCCACTTATGTTGACAATACCAATTTTTAAAATTCTCTTGAATTTATATAGAATATAAATTTGGAAAAAAATCATTAAATTATCAGAGGAAATTGAGCATAAAGAAAGCAAGAAACACACTCTGTCCCTTCACTAAAAATACACCTATGATTATGACTATCTTCAGTGTTTAAGATTTCAGTGGTATCTGGGTTATAATATAGCAGGATTCATAGTCTGGTTCTCTATTTAGCAACTGGTACAATGGGAATAAGTCATAAACCACCGCACCTCTGGCACAACTGTGTTTACTTTCTTGGAGTTCACTGAGATATTAAGTTCAGAGGATTGCAGCGTTTAACTTGGGGCAAGGGAGCACAGAAGTATCAGAAAGTTGTAATTATTGCTCTATAAATAAAGGAAGAAAGGGGAACAGAAAGACAAAGAGTAATTCTGTGTACCCTGAAAATAAGACCTAGCCAAACAATCAGGTCTAATGCATCTTTTGGAGCAAAAATGAATGTAAGACCCGGTATCATAGCATAGCATAGCATAGCATAGCATAGCATAGCATAGCATAGCATAGCATAGCATAGCATAGCATAGCATAGCATAGCATAGCTTACCAGGTCTTATAGTAAAATAAGACCAGGTCTTATATTAATATTTGCTCCAAAAGATGCATTAGAGCTGATGGTCCAGCTAGGTCTTCATTTTGGGGAAACACGATTATAGTAAGAGTAGTGGTGTCATCAGAAGTCAATGTGTTATGCAGTAGTTTTTGATTTTGCATGTACTTTTTGGAACACTTTATTCAACTTGATTTTCTTAACTACCTGATGTAGGTAGGCAGATATGATTACTTATACTTGACTGTTGAAGACGTCCACACGCCAGGGGCCACAGAAGTAGCATGCGGACACAGTGGGAACAGAACTCGGGTTTTATGTCTCTGAGTGTGCTCTCTTTATTTAGTTGCACACTTTCTTTGGTTTTCCACACCTCATTGCTAGAGTGTGGTGGTATCTGCTATGAGTGTTTGAAAGAATAATATCATTTCATAGCACACAAGAACATCCCTTTTGTTTGGGATTTTACCATAACTGATAGAAATTGGTCCTGCCATTTCCTCTTTCAAAATACAAATTCCTATTAAGTTAAATGAACTTGCCTGTTTTTCTGACTAGCATAGGTTTCATGAGACCCTGTAGGAATGGCCTTGATTACCTGGGAATTTCAATGATGATCTGAGTTTTATTTGCATATTGCTCTTACAGATTCAATAATGCATGTGCAGTGTGCACGGAATATGAGAAAAGTTTATTATGTAAAATATTTTATTGCATAGTATGAGATTTAAAATGAAATTGCTATGGAAACACTCAAGAAGTGGTACCTAAGTGCTGTATGGGAGAGGCATGCACTTCTGTAGAGCTACTTTATTTTTGAGATAAAGTTTATACAATCAATGGATCTGTAAACTGATTGGATTATGTTAGTGCATGTTTCCAAGCTATTCTTATTTACAGTAATTGAGCAATATTTCTAAACAGAAATTGCAAAATAATCCTTTATACTTATAAAAAAGGTTTTTGCTTCCCTGGCATGACTTGAATGTCACAGTGACCTGGTTACATATAAGAAAAGAGGACGAATGACTCAGAGAAAGTTTCAGTGTCTTGCCTGATGTAACCCAGATCTTAAGTTGTCACTCCAATATATATATATGTGTGTGTGTGTGTATATATATATGTGTATATATACATATATATATATATACACACACATATATATATATATATATATATATATATATATATATATATACATATTTTACTTTAAGCATAACTCTTTTTACTACACACTTTCCACTATAACTTCATGCTGTGGAAAAGTATAAGACAGATCACACTGAGTATATGTAGATGGACTATTTTGCTGTTTTGTAACATTAGGAAAATAAAGCTTGAGGAAAGGAGAGTGACATGAAGGTATACACACCTGGCAGCTAAGAAAAAAAACTCAGCTCACTCACATATAAAAATGGTAGCGATAATTATCCTCCATCAGTATGTATTATGTACAGTATAACTATTCTCAGCATTTTGCAGAACAGCGAACTGAGTCTTGGGTCATGTAAAAATGTAGAAAAAACAAGCAATAAATGTCTGCATGTCTGATCACGAACCTCAACTCCTTAATCCATTGACTCTACAGCCTTCTTAAGGAAATTGTGGAAACATTCAAATAACTGGAAAGTACAGTTTAGAATTATTCTGAATTTTCAATTCAACTTAAAAATTTTGGAGAACTTCTGCCAAATTCATTGGTTTTTATGTCTTTTTTTGCTTCATTTATTATTTTTTTTCTTTTTTCTAGTTAAATTTCTAATTATCTTTCTGTCATTCCTAAAAGATAATGACCATTATGTTATGGCCTTTTGGTGGGCTTTAGGTTACCATCTACAGAACCATATGAGAATAGTTATAATTTAATCTTGGCAATATTTATATTTTCATTGCTAAACAAGCTGCCTTTAAAAGGTCCTTACCAAACAATATAAGTGCATATCATCTCTTGCTGTATTTTTATAATGCTTCTCAATGCTCAAGCTTGTATGGCACTCTAATTGTGACCTCATTACCTGGTCATAATAGTTTGTCCTCTGTGTCTCTTTTGGGGTAGCCAGACTGCTACTGCTTCAACCACACATAGCATCCCTCCTCCAGATGAAGGGGGAGGATACCTAAATAATGCAGTTTGATGAATAGCTCTTATTCTCAGAGAAGTGGTAGGACAGTGCCCCATCTTTGTCTCAGCTCAGACAATCCTCTCTGATGTTTTTTCTTGGGCCAAAGCACAAGGTGGGTGAGTATAGTACTGTTCTTCCAGAAAGGAATTTTTCATAATTGAAAATAAAACCAAATTTACATTGTTGAATAGAACAATTTTATAAGTCTCCTGATAATAATAAAATCAATGTGATGATCAATTTAAAAATACTTTAAAAAGTACACAGTGGATCACCAGCAGTCTCCTTAACTGGAAAATCCACAAGACAGAACCAGCTCTTCACTTAGAAGCCTCTCTGGTCTTACTTGCTCTTTTCCTTGGAGCTTTCAGAGCTTCTCTTCCAGATGCTCTGACTGACCCTTCTTAGCATTTAATTGTTTTGTGCCAAAGCAGCCAAGTGTCTCCATGTGAGGATTTTCAATTCAATGCTTTCATTTGAAAGCATTCTACAGAAACATTTCCACAGAACGCACCCATCATTTAGTATAAATAGGCCAATGGAGACAGGGAAAGGAGAGATGACACTTGTTGATTGAATGTTGGCTATTCAGTCTTAAGAGGAGAACATTTGAAGATACACAAGAGGGTTCATAAATTTTTCTTATGCTATAGATATCAGTAGTTAAGTCTAGCACAAAGAAAAACAAACACCAAAGTAATTTAGCACAATATATGCCATATATTTATGATATGTTGGCCATAAATTGGTCAACAATATTTCTAGAAGTTAATCAGGAAATTTTATTTGTTCTAGAAACCTTGCAAAATAATTAGATAAAATGAAACAAATTCAGAAGACCTATTTCTATACTAAATAAAGGACACCACAAACAAATTCTCCATTTGGGCTTGAGGTTTGATGTCATGGTTATATAATATAAACACTTTGTTGATAAGGGTTGAGTTTTTGTCCATTTTAATGTTACACATAAATATTAGTATTACAATAATAGTTATTGATATTTCTTCCATCATTAAACTACATCTATCTTGGCTGGAAACTGGAGGGCAACAGTACAATGGATGTAATGCTGCCATGAAACGCTGGTTCTTTGAAGTGTAACAACAGGAAGTGCTGTCCACAAGCAGGCTGTGGTGTCATGGTTTATTCCAGTATTTGATATCTCCTTAGCCATTTATTTCTCCCAAGCCATGGAAGGTAAATCATATAATTTTTCCCATGTACAAACAAAAATACTGAGCCACTATTATTACATCCGTTACAAGCTTTGAAATCAGAAAACTTGTTCAGATCTTGTTGTCACTGCTTAACAAAGTGAACATTCTTTAGTAAATGACACATCTCCCTTGATTGTTACCTGTAACATGGCAGACAGACTATACTTCACACATCCTGCAGTGAGGCTCAGGTACTAGGAAGGCATTCCTGCTTTATCGACCACAAAACTATATATAGATACTGCTTTAACCATGAGTTATGTTTGCACTTGCAGCTCCTCTCTAGTATAATGATTGTTTTTCTGTAAACATTCATTTATTTATATTTTTGCCCTTTTTCTAAAGATGTGACTTTAATTTTATTGGCATTTCCTTCCAAGGATGTATCATGTGGCTTGATACATGATTTATTCAAGGAAATATTTATTCATATATATTTTATTCATATAAAATGATATGTAAATATAAACACCATATGTATTGCATATGTATATCTGGAACAACATATATATATATATATATATATATATATATATATATATATATTTATATATATATATATTTCCATAAATTATATGTGAATATAAATAATAAAATAATGTTTTATATATTAATACAGAGGGTGCCAAAATGTATACATATTTTAAGAAAGGAGAATTGTATTAAAATTATAATACTCTATATATACTGATAACAAAAGAAGAATACAAGTCACGTTTGACTTCTGCAATTACAAGAGGTGCTCAAAGTAATCAGAAACTTCTGATTACGGGGAACTACTGCTTGAGCAACACTGACCAAAGTGTCCACATGTCTACATTTTGTTGGCACCCCCAGTATATGTGAGAGATATATATCCATGTATACATTCATTTATATCTCTATACATACATATGTGTATGTGTCTATATGTGTATAAGTATGGAGATCATGACTAGTAGAAGTACAAACATAGACAAACATGTTAAAAGTCAGTGTTGTTAAGATTGAATTTAATTTTGGAGTTTTCTGGTAATCGGGATGTAAAGAAAATCCTAGTATTACATAGTGTGCTTTATTTCAAAAGTTAATTGTTGAAGGAAATAAGTTAAATAGAGTTTATTTAAATGGCATTTAATGATGTAACGAGCAATGTTCAAAACTACATTTTTGTAGTTTAGGTGCAGTAAATTGTGTAAAGCCATTAGCTAGAGCACTTCTAGAATAAATCAGGAGTTTTATATGAGAAAGTCATTAGGAAGTTAGAATGTTATTTTTTTCTATCACTTTTATACGTGTCTAAACATTTGTTCAAGAGGACTCACGGTGATATACATGAGATATTACGAACTTGTAACTCTCATTTGTCACATAAATTATACAATTTTGTAAATAGGCTCCAAGACCTTTAGTTCTGTGTTCAGTTCAATGTAACTTCCGCAGTAGCTTATGTCATTATTATTAACATATGGAAAACATGGGTCACTGAGATGCTGACTGAATAATATTATGGTGAGTGCTGCATAAGATCTAAACGTGAAGTTGAGCTTTTCAGCACTACTGTAATGGTAAGCTTGACAGGTTCAACTACAATGTTGGAGCAGATGGTATTTGTGGCTGATTGTTCTAATTTTCTTTGCCAACACTTTGTCGAATCATTAACTCTTCGATTTTCACCCGATGATTCCATAGTCAGAAGCTTCTTGCCTTACCATATAACTGCTGTTGATTTATTTCTAATCATATTGCAAGTACATATTTAGTGCAGTAGCTGAATTATATTAACTTGGCTACAAGCAAAATGATGCAATTTAAAATATTGATTACAATAGTCTCTTTTCATGAATCATCCTTGTAATTCCATCAATCTTAAGTGTGTGATTAAATTGTTTGGTGTGATTTAGAAAATGCATTTTGATATAATTCAAAATGTGGAAAATGATGATTTTAAGTTGAAAAGTAAACAGTGCCCATTGTGATCAAGTAGTGGTATCTGGCAAATTGCATGTGGCTGGAGTCAAAACTGGATGATTTGGAGATGCTTTGTGTGAGTTTCCTTGGAGAGAAGAAGCATCTTGAGACCTCCTTTAGGATAGCACATTCTCTGCTGTGACGTGAATTTGGGTTCCCAAGCACATTTTATCTTTATTTTTATGGCAAATTTTATCTAAACATATGAGAAATGTGAATTTAAGGAAATAACAATTTAAATACCTAGGGAGGGAAAAGAATTCTCGTTTTATCACTAACCACAATTCTAGGTTACGGCCACATTAATACATAGGTGTCCTATGCATATAGTGTATACTTGGTTATTTATATATTACAATATATTTACATGCTTATATCCAGATATATGTATGACTATATAGATACATAGTGAAACTATATAAACAAGGTATGACTGTTTATGTGCCTATAAAACCTAATACGTATTTCCCATCTGAGAGCCTCTGAGCACTCTTTTGTCATTTGTGTTCTGCTGTAATTTTCCTTTTCTATTAAATGGTAAATGCCTTTTACATGAAAGTGCATTTGCTGGTGACAGATGGGAGAAATTGTTATGCTGGAACCCTGGATGGCAAGTGCTTGTTTCTGAGACCCCTACACTCCGTTCCCCAAGGGTTATCCATTGCTGGTCCATCAGCGCTGACTGCGGTCTGCTCACATCCCCTGCTCTGCCATCTCACCCTCTCCCCTCCCTGAGTCCCGCCACGGCTCCACAGTGACTACCTCAGTGACTAGTCCCTGTAGAAGGTTGTATGTTGCTCTCTGATGAAACTTCAGTTTGAACCTTGGGCAGGGGACACACATTCGTCACTCTTCATCTAGGGTGTCATAGTTCATGACATTCACAAGGTACTTGATAAACATTTTTGCTGAATTAAAAAAATAAAATAAAAACTGAAACCTCGATGGAGTGACTGACCTGAATACGACAACACCTTAGACGACCTTTAAGCCGTGGAATCCGGCCTCCTGCCTCCTTCGCTGGCTCTGCCTAGCTCATAGATCCAATGCCTGCAGTTTCCACGTGTGCAACGTTGAGGTGACTTGTGTTTGCCGTTTTTCCCCTTATGAGAACTCTTCTCACTTTTCTATATCCCAACCTCCCTCACCTTTCAAGGCCTGATTCAAAGACGGCTTCCTCCATGGCCTAGTTCTTTCGGGGTGAGCACAAAGCAGTCCTGATTTCCTCGAAAACAATCCTAGCTCTGCTCGGGAGCCAACGTTCTGACACAGATTACTTTGAAAATTTTAAAACAAAGCTTATTAAGAATATGTGTCCTCATCATAAAAATTCCTTAAAGGAAAGATTTAAACCTGAAGTGTCTCTTTCTCCCTGGACTTAGTGTAACCCTGATGAGAAAGAAGACATGAAGCGTTTTTGCCTGTTGCGTGAAAGGAGAACTGGATGTAAATGCACCTAAAGACTGGCTGTCTTAATTAATATCTGTACACATTGACCACACTTTCTTACATCCCAAATGGTATGATTCCAGTATTAGTGCTGGTATCCATGCCATCCTATACTATCCTTTAGTTCATTTTCTGGTCCCAGAACCCTCAAAAATCATACTGATGCCAACACCCCATCTTTCCTTTGTAATATGTTTCCATAAACTAACCCCATGAGGACAGGTGTCCACAGCTAGCTCAGTCTACAGGTTGCACGCGATATCAAGCATGCTTTGTGCTTCATTCGGGAGGCCGAGACATCAGTACACACCTGCAAGTTGACTGTTTCACAGCCGATGGAATGGGTTATTCATTTTGTTGTTCAAATGATGAAACAACAAAGCTTTGCCCTAACATGTTCCGTTCTATTGATCTGCAGATGTCCATTATAATTCCCTCTAACCCTCACTGATACTGACATGGATGCCATTTGATTTGCCTGAGACCTATCATGTCAAAATCTAGGTCACCCACCGGATATGACATCATTTCCTGCCGGGTCAAGTCATGATTTAGAAGGAAATACAAACTATGTCTATGTAATTCATTTTAAAATTGAAAAATGGCTATCTAGGAAATGTGAAGATTAATCAAAACGAGTAATATACAGAAACAATGGCAGTGAAATAATTTATTTAAAAATGGTTATATGGCTAAATAATGTTGTATCAGTTAAGTATTAGTTAACATTATCCATATAATGATAAGTAAGAGTTCCCAACATTGGAATTTGGGGGAATCTTATTTCAATAAGCTAAGGATAATAGAGATTTTGGTATTTTAGAACTTTCATTGCCAGTGACTTCTATGTTGGTAGAAAATACTGAAAATATATGTCACAGGATCTGGTTGCCTGGGCTGGGGTTATTATCTTTTGTGTTCACCTGTGTATTTCTGATTTCCTACTAGTGCCCAGCACATAGTAGGCACTTTGTGAATATTTCTTAAAATAATGCTTAATTATTTGCATAAATAGGACTTCAATAAAACTGATGATTTTGAAGATAAAATAAATCTAATTTTCCTGATATTTCCAGGAAAGTAATTATATATTCTAGGAAATAGGCTGAATCTGCCATGCATGTTATTAAATTTTTGTTTGAAATAATTCTCTAAAGGTTATTGCCTTTGAAACTTTACATCCCTTTCTCATTGAAATAGAGTGATGAAGCTAGGAAATGATTTTATGCCATTATACAATCATTATTGATTATTTAACCAATAATACATGGTTATAAACATTTAGCAAATTTAGAGAAAGTGGATGGACCTTCTTGTAAATATTCTCTTCAGCATATGTTGTATTTGGATAATGTAAAACGGGCACAAAACCTGAGACTACTGCGATGTGTTCTAGAATGATTTTGTTGTATTTGATGAAATGCAGTGACAACCCCAGACATTTTCAAACAACGGTATGATTACTCCACGTGCATTTTCTAAAAGGCTACATATCAGGGATTTACCTAAGCTGTTTTCATCTTGAATTCCTGAGGATTCTTGGATCACTTAAGGATGTGTCATTTTCTCCTGCTCTGTGTAAATTGAAGTTATTATAGCTCTGGAGACCCTTTTACAGGCACAGCAGAGATGCTCGCCAGAGATTTGAACTTTCATGAACGTTTCTCTCGGGCTTCTGGGAAGAGCTAACACGTTCACTCGTGTTTGCTCACTATGATTAAAATAAAAAGCAAATCAGAAAGCTTCTGATATTTATTTTTAGAAACTCCCTTGTATGCAGGAAAAATACAGAGACTGAAGCCTATCTGTAGGCCATAATTTAAACTTTTGTTTTAGGATAGGTTGGTGGCAGTTTTATGGTCTTCTATTTTTTTATTTTTATTTTTATTTTTCTAAGAACGTTAGCAAGTTTGATTTCTCTTCACAACACAGTCTCTGAGTGGAACTGATTTTATTTATTTATTTATTTTTAACAGAAAGATCTCTCATAGCATTTCATGTTTGATTTTTCCAAGCACAGTCTCTTCTAGAACGTATTCCTAAGACCAAAACATGCAGGATTTCTTTCAGCCCATGAATTAATCAGTGATGCTTATATCATTGATTTAGAAAGAGCTAATCATATTTTAAGTAGTTTTTCTCAACTACATAAATGACACATACATATCTACATCTGCTAGAGAGATCTTAAAAGAGGACTGAAATGTGCCTTTTATAACCCAATGTTGCTGTGAATTTTGACAGATAAATAAGGCAAGTCTAATTTTGGGAAGAATTGTTCATGCTTAGAATTTTGTCAAGAAATGCATGGTTTAATGTGCTACATTCTGACTTAAGCAGTTTCACCTGTTTCTCAGGGGTGTAATGAAGCTTTATTGATAACATATCAATGGCAATAACTGCCTTGTAAGGAGGGTATAAGAAATGTCTGTTTCTCTAAGATCATCTACAATAATACACAGGAGAACACATTCTAGATCTTTCTATTGCAGCGACTTTAGGAAGAACGGCAATTTCTTTAAATACTATTTCTCTCTCTCTCTCTCTCTCTCTCTCTCTCTCTCTCTCTCTCTCTCTCTCTCTTTTTGTATTCACTCAGTAGCTTATGTCTTTAATGGACTAGGGAATGCAGAGTAAATTAGGGCTCTTCCTTTGTAATTGGCTACTAGAATGCTCCATGGACATGTAAGATTAAAAGGGACGCAAGCACCTGTCTTTGATGGGAAGCATCTAGGGTCCCAAAGAGAGAAAAGAAGCCCCCTGGGACTTAGAGTTGTTCATCTGACTTGGGCAGTGGTGATCCTAACTCCCAGATGCCAGACGGGCCACCAAGGGACAACTGTGTTTACTGCGTCTGCGCACAGGGTGCCCCCTGAGCTCTGTGGGAGGAAATCACTGGTGGTCTGCTCCTCACCCAGGGTTCCTTTCTAGCTGTGCAGGAATTTCTGTTGATGTTCAAATCAAAACTGCATGAGTGACAGGGCATATACAATGCTGCCATTTCTTGGCCTCTTGCTGTATGAAGAAAAAGTTTGTTCATTCTCTGTTTTATTTATTTGTTTCATTCATTCATTCATTCATTTAATTTATATCACTCAGAATGAATCTGCCTGGCTTATTCTAAAGTCTCTATTAGAAAATTCTAGCAAGAGAACTCTGATTCAGGGCAAATTTCACCGCAGCTTAGAGGAAAAAAAAATCATACCTTTTCCTTATTTTCCTGTGATACTTAGTATTTTAAAACATATTCATAAAATTAAATCATGCACAGAAAAGAGGCTAAATGATTTAAAGGAAGCAAAGGAATCAATGAGCACGAGTCTTTTCTTATGTTACTGACTTAATGAGCCCATAGAAATTCTTTCAACCTATTAGAAAGGGTCTGGCTATCAGAGTCCCATCAGAACTTTGAGGTAAGTACTGGGTACCATGTATCACAAAACATTTTAATTGAAACTACATGATGAATATTACATTTACTTTACTTTTTTTTTTTTCAAGTCAATACTCACAAATATCCATTGTTGCCATAGGGTCATCACACCTCTAACTTTTATTAGATTGTATCTGTTAAAATTGTGTCCCTCTAGAACAAAAATAGTCAAGTAACACTTTTATGTCAATCAACTTAATATATTATTTTTGAAAAACTACTTCTGTTCAAATGGTGAAAATACAGGGGGCTAAATTTCCAGGTAGCTTGACCAAGGAAATCTCTCTGGTAAGAGTGCATATTCCCAATTGATATTTGGTCTTGCATTTCTTATTTAAGCAGATTAACTTGAAATCAGTGTAATGGAATTGTCTGCCTTCTCTTGTTCAGCCTCTACTTCTCAACTTTCTAGACATGAAAAGAGATTACTGAGGCAGTGGTTGTTGATGTCACCAGAGTCTGATTTTTCTCACTTTGTCTTTTATGTGTTGCAGTAATAATGCTTTTCACTTACATAGCAGCTTTCTCTCAAATGCTTGAATCACTTTACTGATAAAATCTGATTAATCCTTTAATTTCAGTGCACATTTCACTGAGTGGAATAGTACAGGAAATGAAAATCTTAGAACAAATATCCCTTTACTGTCTTGCTTTTAATATCATACCTCTTTTATCCCACTCTTTAATTTCATATTGTGGGAAAGGTAGCAGTTTAATTTTATGCAGTTCAGACTAAAGGGTCTTATAGTTTTCTTGTAAACCATTTAATCTTCATGAACCAATTTATACAGGTTCTATCTTCATTCCTTTGTGCAATTTATTATATTGGTGATAGGCAAGGCATTTTCTTCGGCCTTTTCAATTTCCTCAGAGTAAATACATTGTTACATATGAATTATGAAAACTTCCAGTTGACTGCTTCTCATTAACTCACTGGAACGGTATAAAGATTCTGTTCAGTTATCTATGAAATACAAAGTTATGTTATCTGCATATTTCCCTCAAAACCTAATTGGAAAGCATGTACACACACACACACACACACACGCGCACACACACATACATCCAGAATTCTAATAAGTGTTAGTTACAGTTTTCAAATAATAATGCCAAACATGCATCATGTGCTTCTGTGAAGAAAAGCAACAAACAAACAAACAAAACAGAAAACAAAAGTAAGATTTCATTTAGTTTACCTATAATACTGAATATGAAGGTATAATCAAATTATTAATAGCTATGGAATAAATTACCAGAATAAGAAAGCAAAAACATCGAAGTGTTCATTTACAAAAGAAAAACAAAATAAATTGAGCAACATTTTAATTTTACTATGAGAAAAGCAATTCAAATAGTAGAACCTGAAACATTTCTCATAAACAGTAAATCTTAAAATTGCTTTCCAATTCAGTACTGGGAACGGATGTGGTGTCACGTGACAGAATTCTTTGAAATATTTCAGAATTATGTAAAATGATAAGGTTCACACACTTAACTAAGATGTTGTGTTTCTAAAGACTACTGAAGTAGTTACTAGATTAGCTGATCAGAGTAACTGGTATTTATATATACGGAGGGTGCCAAAAAATGTATACACATTTTAAGAAAGGAAAAAAAAAAGTATTAAAATTGTAATAATATGTATCGATCACAAAAGATGAATACAAGTCACGTTTGACTTCTGCAATGACAAGAGGTGCTCACAGTGGTTCCCATCAGCATCCAGACCCTTCTGATTATGGTGAGCTGCTGCTTGAGCAACGTTGACCCAAGTGTCCGCTTGTATATATTTTTTGGCACTCCCGGTATAATGCTTACACTGGGCTCCCCACTGTCCTAAGCACTTTACACATACAATCCCCAAGATATCCCCAACGACATTGTGGGGGAGGAACTGTTCTTGGCCAGGTACAGGAGAGGACACTGTGACAAAAAGTGGCTGACTGCTGAGGGGACTGACTGCTGTAAGTTTACACACTCGATAAGGAACTGAACATGCATGTCACCTGGTGCTGGTCACTGCACTGGCCACTCACCACGTGTGTTTATTGAGACCTAGAAAGATCGCCAGTCCAGACTGAGACGTGCTGAGAGGTTAAGAATAGGCAGTCGGTTTCAAAACTTTCGTATAAGGAAAAGACTGTGAAACAGCTCATTAATTATATTTATCTTGATTACATGTTGAAATGATAGTATTTTGGAGATCCTGAGCTACATGTGATTAAAACCATTTTTTTACTCATTTCTTTTTATATTTTTAAATGAGGCCACTAGAAAGTTTAAAATTACATATGTGGCTTGCACTTTATTTCTCTTGAAAAATACGGATTTGTACTGTGGTCGGGTGCTACAGACTGGACCCTCGATGCAGTGGCTCTTGTTCAAGTGAACTAACTGAGTGAACTGAGGATGAGACTCTGAAGGTCTCCTGGTCCTGTCATATGATTAGCAGCAGCTTGGCTTTGGCAGTGCTTTTACAAATCCTGCTCACTGCCAGTGATTTAAATTTTAACTATTGTATGTCCCCCCATGGTGTTGACAATCAGTCCTTGACCAGGATTCGGTTTTATTTATTTATTTTTTAATTTGTGGAAAGTTATTTTTTGTCTGTTTAGTCTAGTTTTGATTTTTTACCCACAATAATCCGTGTTCCCTTAATTTCTACATGTCTTTTTTTGGGGGAATGAAATAAATATGTGTATATTTTAATTTTCATTATAAATAATATAATTCTCTGGTTGAGTCTAACTATGGGCTATGTATGCAGTTGGCACTTCATTTCATCCGCGGTAGATACTTCAGAATCACCGAGGACATTCAGTTCATGTTTCTACCACTTGCAAGTGGCACCTGCCTGTCAAAGCACCACTCACCCTGGGTCTCAAACGGCTCTCCTGGTAAAAGAGGAAATGGCAGTGGCCAGGTATTTAGATTTTAATGGCCTTTAGTGGGATAATTTAAGTGAGGTTTTTATCCAATATCTTGATGCATATATGCTCAAAATCATAGCTATTTAATTCCGATTGCATTTTAATTTTCTTGTTTTGTATCATGTTCAAAGACATCTCTGAACAGGGTGCATGTACTGAAGATAGATATCTGAGAGGCCTCTCCATAGCCCTAATTAATACCTGCAGCGTTTGTACTGGTTGTGCTTAACTCCATCTGTACCCAAACCACTTGTGATGGAGTATTGCAGTTCTGTGGTCAAGGGTGAGACTTAACCCTGGAGTGAGTATTTACAGTGTTTTGGCCCAAAATTTTTAATGCAACAAGATAAATAAACTACCCCAGATTTTTGTGGTTTACAACCGGCTCTTGGGGGAAATGGGGAATATTGCCCTCTCCCTAATTTAGTCATATGTTGATTCTATATTTATTTAACAAGGAATAGATTTCTATCTTTAAGAATTTTGTCCCAAATCACAGAAGAACAGAAAAGGCAAGTATTTTCATGGTACAAGTAGGTAATCTCATTTTAGGTTTGACTTAATAAGCCTTTAGTATTTATTATCCAATTAAATGGAAAGTCTTTTGAAGGTAATAAAAAATATTTTAGATTGCTAAATCATCATTCGATTAATCATAATTGCCCTAGGTCAGGATGTCTGATGGCCAAAAACATACACATTACCCTGCCTCAAGGAGCCAACATCCTAAGGAGAATTAAGGGCATTATGTAAATTATCAGATGAATAAATGCTACTAAGGACAGGTGCCTTGTGCAGAGAGAGTGAGTGACAGCTGCATCTGACCTGAGGGAGACTGGGAGCCTTCAGTGAGAAACATGACATTACAGTTGAGTCCCGAGGGGAGTGGGTATTGAACAGACAAAACAGGAAGGAAGTTTTATAAATTAAGTAGCATACAGGGAGGTCTTAAATTGGAAAGGGGATTAAAGTATTTCAGATTTGGAAATAGTGTTAAAACAGGTCATGGCATTCTGTTTACGAATGCTTTCTAATATATGTGTTTTATTTGGCTTCTAAAAAGACCAAAACAAAAACAGTAACACACAAATTAAGATTTTGGCCTCAGCTACCCATCTGTAAATTTTAGAAAGTTGTCAGAGAATGTCCATTCCTGGTTGGCTTCTTCTTCTCCAGTTTCAGTCATAAAAACACAGGATGACTTTACTAAAGTTAATTTTGATGTTCCATTCACTAATTTAACTGCTCTCCCCCCCCCCCCCCGAATACCTGAACATGTGTTTTTCTTGTATCCACTTCCAGAGTTGTTAGTAGGGAATGAAAACCTGGCTATGTGATGACTGAAAGCAAAAAAGTTTTAGCTTTTAGCCAACTTCCCATTAATTAAAAAGTCTAAACTCCATGCCTGGGACAAAACAAATTACATACAGAAGTACAGACACATTTCATTTTAGGTGGATACAGCCTTTATAAGGGATAATGTAGTAGTACTTATTTTCTTTTAATTTTTCTTAAATCTATTGGGGTGACATTGGTTAGTAAAATTATACAGATTTCAGGTGTACATTTCTATGTCATCTATAGCTCACATTGTGTGTTCACCACCCAGAGTCAGTTCTCCTTCCATCACCATATATTTGATCCCTTTTTACCCTCTTCTACCATCTCCCATTCCCTTTCCCTCTGGTAACCACTAAACTGTTGTCTGTATCTATGAGTTTTTGTTTGTCTTGTTCATTAGTTGCTTTCTGTTTTATATCCCACATATGAGTGAATTCATGTGGTTCTTGCCTTTTTCTGTCTGCCTTATTTTGCTTAGCATGACAATCTCTAGCTCTAAACATGTTGTCACCAATGGCAGTATTTATCTTTTCTTATGACCAAGTAATATTCCATTGTATGTATTTATGTATATGTTTACAAATATAATATTTAATATGTAATATTTATTTGGACACAGTTATACTGTGAATATTATTCTTTAAGAAATCTCCAGGAAAATATTAATCATTTGGCTATAATATTTAATGAATTAAAATGTGGATGGAGGATAGTAAGGGAATTACGATATTATTAAACCGAGTTTAATTAGAAATATATGCAAGTGGTCAAATATGTATAAGTAATTATTTATACACACAGTATTCTTAAGTTGCAGGTAATAGTTGGAGGCTTACTGCTTAAAATTTGGGGTATTTGATAGGAGATTTTGAATCAACTGTTTCGTTCCATGGTGATACTCTGAAACGTCTTGATATGGATTCATAATTATATTAACATGTACAACACATTGAATTGATTTTATTGTTCTTCTTCAAGAGAGCTTTCCCCTAATTTTTAAAAACTGCATTTTTATGCAGAAAGAGAAATGTCTGTGAATTCAGACCCAAGCAATAGATGTATTTGTCATGAATGGGTCCAACAGTTGTCCTGAATTAAGAGCTGTGACTGCTTTTATTAGTAATAAGATCCATCTGTGCTGCTCTGTTTCATTTGGCAGCCAGTGGTGGTAAAGCTTGTAAAGCTTGTATTAATCTTTCTCGGACTAGAAAGTGAAACTTTCTGAGACATGACTGAGAGAAAGGGCAACGTGTTGCAAAATTATAGAGCAAGATGTTTTTGGCCGCTCATAATCTTGAATAATGATTTCTATCCGTGACCCAAAATGATTCAGCTCGGTCCTTAGACAACATAGTTGCAGAATATTTGAATCAAATGTGTTTGAGAGTTATGGAGAGAGAACTTTTCAATCCTGAAATCACTTGTCACTGTAATATACGACTCTTGGCCTGGAGACCGTGAAAGATGATCCTAGATTCTAAAATGTTTTATGCTTTATGTTTTCTCCCAGCTGGTAATCTTTCTGAGTGGTCACTTCCAAGACAGTGTGTTTCAAAACCAATGTGTTCTAAGTGGTTGAAACCACTTGGCCAAAGAATATTAGTTTGCTTGCTGCCTGGGTTCTGATTAATGTTCAGGTGAGCGCATTGCATCATGTCTGTTTTTATAATGGTGGTGTTTCCTCCTCTAGCAAGCCTGTATTCTAGGTTCTTCATGACCCAGGACTACGTTTCATCCTGAGGGTATTCTTGAATCTCCCTATATTCACCAATGGAATATGATGGGGTTGGAAATATGAACAGTTTATATGGTATTAGTGTTTATTGGGTCTCTTCACTTATTTACATGCAAAGTATTTTATTTTAAAATGATCTATGGTGTTGAAGATACTTCACATGCATTAGTATCATAATGTAAGCAACACTCTCCTGTTTTTGGCTTAGTATCTTCATCTCCATTTCAGATCTCAAGCAAGTAAGAGTGAGAAAGGTTAAATGATATCATCAGGGAGTATGGCCTGGTCACAACCAAGAGTGCCAGAATAAGGCTTCTAATCTCAGACTTCTCAACCTACCAGGCTTCCTGACTAGATTAAGCAAGATCTTAGTCACCTAAGGAGTAAGAAATGATTTGCCACAGAAGATCACAGGGCAAAGAAGACCACACATTGGTACAGTGCTTCATAATTTTTAAAGGGCATTTAGTTCTTATATAAAGTGAAACATATTACAGATAATAAAGAGGTTATACTAAATATATACAAGAGAGGGAGAGAGAATGCAAAACACACACATGTTCTTGAATCACAATTTTAGGACTAGAGGGATCTCAAAAATTATCTCACTATTCAAATAAGTAAACTAATTTCCAGGGGGACAAAAATAAGCATGACAGCAAAATTAGGTCTATACCTATTTGATATCATGATTTAATATTATCAGTTTGATAGCTGGATACCTTAAACGATCTCCAAATCTGAACTGCTTTATTACAAGGCTTGTTTTCTTCCCGCCTTTTTCCAAGTGCAAAATTACTTTGTGTGTGTGTTTACCAGGTAGCAGAAATTAATTTTTAGTTCCTATCTCTTAATTGTTAATTGTGCTATTTTTAAGTGGTTTGTTTTTTAGAAGAGCCCTTTACTGAATGTCTCACAATGTGACTTTTTTTCAGTTATTAACTGCTTTTGTTCTGTTGGTTTTCCAATGTTAATAATTAGAGGCCCATATTCTAAGTCCCTTAGAAGATGTATTTTAACTCTTCTGGTTAAATATGGTCTGAGTTTAGTGGTAATTGATTCTTTATTTACTTCCATTCAGAATACAGGCATTTTTAATTCTGACTTGTAAAGGAAAAAGTTTTTCATCATTGTAGGCATAAGTGTAACTATTGGTCAAAAAACTAGGTATCCATGAAATAATACACACTTTCTCATACTATTTTATTGACCTTTATGAGATGTAGCTTTCAGATGTGTTCTGACAATTGAGTCTCTGGCACAAGATACAGTGCCTTTGAGACATGAAACATTCATTAAAGACGTGTGTTGAGTGAATGGCCAAACTCTTAATGAAGGCTAAGTGTGGGCTAGCTACATTTGCCAGATGTTTACACAATGTTTTCATTTAATCCTCATGACATGCCTACGGCATAGCTATGATGAGGGTATTCCATGAGGAGACTGAGCTCTAAAATAGGGCATTGGAAAAACAGAGCACCAAATGCCTTGCTAATAGTCTATGAGAACATTTATATCAGTATTTCAAAAGGTCACTAGAATAGACATTCAATGGGAAAATCAGAAAGAGCTTAAGTTTATTTCACTGATGTTAGGTTTTCTTTTTTTTTTTTTTAATTAAATTGGATGGTGGTTGGAAACCATAGGTCTTTTCAGTAATTGGAATTTACAAAGGAAACTGTTGAAAGATATACTCTATTTTATAAATAAAAGAACTGAGATTAGATGAGTCTGACTTGATCCTGATGAAGTGGTGGTCCAGTGAGTGTCAGAATCAGATTTCAGCATAGGGCTGTGGGCCCCGAAACCTACTTTCCTTCCCTTCATGCAGCACCCTTTCGTAGAAGAGAGACAAAAACTTATATATGTGAAATACTTAATAACTGATATTGATTAAGTTATTAGTAATCAGTAGAAAATACAACCTACTTTATATTTCAAAGGTAATTTCTATTAATTCTTCATTGTATGCGAAGGGAACAAGTTCCATTAATGCTATTTTACGGAGGTATTTTTGAGCAAGCCATAAATTATAACTTTGGATTAGATTCAAAAGTTTGGAATGATCATTACTTTGGAAAGTGGCCAGGATTGCCTTAATGTATATTAACAATGAGCTAATATTACTGAATATTCCCTTTTAGAGTAGAAATTCATTACACACACGATCTTTAAATAAGACTTATGAAATGTTCCTTTCTATAATATATGACTTTTTGTGTACATGATATCACAATCCCTTTATATTGAATTATAACTTGCTTAGGAGAAAACACAATGATGTCTGGTGACTTTCGAGCTAGTTCTAATAACATAAGCATTCATCAGGAAGGACATATTATATGTTTCACGGACTAAGTGTGGCTAAAGTCACCCACCCTACAAAATCACATATATTCATATATCAGGAAGCAAGGACAAATATGACAATACAAGTTTGTTTTAATATTTATATGTCTCTTGGCGAGAGAATACCTAAAATACGGGGGGGGGGAATGTTTTTTCAGAATGAAAAAGGCATTTTAAAGTTATCCGTAACAGAAACCTGTAACGATACTGAAAAGACACCCATAGACTTGATGAATTCAATATCAGAAAAACCACCGTGAACCCTTCATAAAGTAATGGCTGCTTGAAGATTACAGTCTCTCAAGTTGTTTGAAAGTGCACCTTGTGGCCGTTTCTTCCAAATGCTGTGTTGTTTTTGTTGTTTTATTTTTGTTTTGTTTTCTTTTGGAGTCCACTGTCGGATGGAAAATATGGGAAAGGTTAACCCCCAGCAGGCTGACCTGCGGGGATGCTCCTCACCACTGCCGTCGCCCCGTACACGCACGCAGGCACGCACGCACGCAGGCACGCACGCAGGCACGCACGCAGGCACGCACGCAGGCACGCACGCAGGCACGCGCGCAGGCACGCGCGCACGCATGCGCACACGAGCTGTTCCGCCATAGGCGCTTGGTCGGGGGCCCAGGGTGCAGTGGGAACAGGAGGTGAGAGGGCCCTCGCCGGGGCCAAAAATGAGCATCTGTGTATCCGTGCGAGTGGGCTGCCTAGGTGCCTGTGTGCTGTGGCCCTTGGATTTCGAGGGTCCCCTCGATCTTGTTAAAACTTGGACAGATGACATCTCACCAAGGCTGAGCTCGCGCTAGGCGTGTGCATTCCTGCACTTTGCAGACATCGGGTGCCTGCGATGTATCTAGACTGAAGCAACAGAATGCCAGGCTTTGCGTCAATTACAGACCGAGGACAGGTGTTAGGAAGAGCTGAGAAGCTACCGTGAACACAGCGGTTACCTGCGTGGTGGCCCCCATGCTGTCCTCCGTTACTACCCATTCATGAAACATGGCGGCTTTGATAATCTGAAAAATTCACTCTCCCTTGCCATTCTAGAGGCTTGTTTTACTCCCACATGTTATTGTTTTTTTGTTTGTTTGTTTGTTTTTTCCCTTTTCTTCTTTTCCTCTGTTTTATTTTATTATTTTTTTTTTTTGTCTCACAAAGTTTCGGGTATTTTGTTTATCTATCTATCTATTTATTTATTTATTTAGCCACGACTGGTGCTGAACGGTGAGGAGTTTGGGCTAACGTGGGAAAGGATGGCACCGCCTCATTAGACAAGCTGAGGACAGGGGTGTAGGGGGACCTGGGCTGCAGAATCCGGAATGCGGTAAGGCACGTGCGCAGCCGCTCACTTCTGGTGCCAGTGGAGATGGAAAAATGTAAATGCGTGAAGATGTCTTTCTGTCCTCTATCCTTTATAGCCCAGATCCCTCAGAATCGCCTTAAGGACTCCTTTCCATAAAAAGCAAACTGAAAATAAAGAAGTCATCAGGTGCTCTCAGGTCCCCTAAGGGCTGACTTCCTGAGATAGGACCCCAGGGAGAGTGTGGCCCTGCCCCTGCCACCTCCTTTGGATTTCCCGTTCTGGCAGCAGGAGCAGTTCGTAGCTTACCTTCCTCTGCTTCTATCCTCTTAGCCTGTGTGACTTCAAACGTTATTTTGAAATTAGAGATGATTTGAAAAAGCTGCCAAATAATATCTGAGTCTCGAGGTGGTTACAGTCAGGTACAGCCTGGTGAAGGGCACGGTCCATCTGAGGCTGACATTTATTTAAGGGAAAAGAGATGACATGGAAGCTGTTATTTTTTTCCCTCATTTTATAATTACAGCTTAATTTTTCTTCACTCCTTTTGCTTTTTATTTAAGAATCTGTCAAATGGTGCATTTGAAATATTAAAGACATTGAATTGAACTCAAACAGTTTTGTTTCTCATTAACAACTTGGGTTTAAAATAAGGAAAGGAGGCTGATTAACAAGAAATAAGAAAGACTTTTCTTAGAGCAATTGAAGTTTAAAACACAAGGTAGAGGCAGGTACAAAGATTTCCCACATGTGCAAAGGAGGCTGATTTTTTTTTTTAATTTATTTATTGGGGTGACAATTGTTAATGAAATTACATAAGTTCAGGTGTACAATTCTGTATTACATCGTCTATAAATCCCATTGTGTGTTCACCACCCAGAGTCAGTTCTCCTTCCATCACCATATATTTGATCCCCCTTACCCTCATCACCCACCCCCCACCCCCTTACCCTCTGGTAACCACTAAACTATTGTCTGTGTCTATGAGTTTTTGTTTCTCACTTGTTGGTCTTCTTTTTGGTTTATATACCACATATCAGTGAAATCATAGGGTTCTCTGCTTTTTCTGTCTGACTTGTTTCACTTAGCATTATTCTCTCGAGATCCATCCATGTTGTCACAAATGTTCCTATATCATCTTTCCTTAACGCCGAATAGTATTCCATTGTGTATATGTACCACAACTTCTTTATCCATTCATCTATCGAAGGGCATTTTGGTTGTTTCCATGTGTTGGCCACCGTAAACAAAGCTGCAATGAACATTGGAGTACACGTGTCTCTATAGAGAAATGCTTTCAGATTTTTTGGGTAGATACCCAGGAGAGCGATTGCTGGGTCATATGGTAATTCTATTCGTAATTTCTTGAGGAACCTCCACACTGCCTTCCATAGCGGCTGCACCAGTCTGCATTCCCACCAACAGTGTATGAGGGTTCCTTTTTCTCCACAGCCTCTCCAACACTTGTTGCTATTTGTCTTGTTGATGAAAGCCATTCTGACTGGGGTGATGTGATATCTCATTGTGGTTTTCATTTGCATTTCTCTGATGATTAGTGATGTTGAGCATTTTTTCATATGTCTAGTTGCCATTTGTAAGTCCTCTTTGGAGAAATGTCTCCTCAGGTCCTCTGCCCATGTTTCAATTGGGTTGTTTGTTTTTTTTGTTGTTGAGTTTCATGAGTTCCTTGTATATTTTGCATATTACACCCTTATCAGAGGAACTGTTTGCAAAAATCTTCTCACATTCAGTCGGTTGCCTCTTTATTTTGTTGATGGTTTCTTTTGCTGTGCAGAAACTTTTAAGTTTCATATAGTCCCATTTGTTTATTTTAGCTTTTACTTCCATTGCCTTTGGAGTCAAATTCATAAAATGCTCTTTGAACCCAAGGTCCATAAGTTTAGTACCTATGTTTTCTTCTATGCCATTTATTGTGTCAGGTCTTATGCTTAAGTCTTTGATCCATTTTGAATTAATTTTGCTACATGGTGACAGATAACAGTCCAGTTTCATTCTTTTGCACATGGCTATCCAATTCTCCCAGCACCATTTATTGAAGAGGCTGTCTTTCCTCCATTGTATGTTTTTAGCTTCTTTGTCAAAAATTATCTGTCCATATTTATGCGGTTTTATTTCTGGGTTCTCTATTCTATTCCATTGGTCTATGTGTCTGTTTTTCTGCCAATACCATGCTGTTTTGACTATTGTAGCCCTGTAGTACAAGCTAAAGTCAGGCAGTGTGATACCTCCAGCATTGCTCTTTTTTCCCAAGATTGCTTTGGCTATTCGGGGTCTTTTCTGGTTCCAAACAAATCTGATGAGTTTTTGTTCTATTTCTTTAAAAAATGCCATTGGGATTGATGGAGATTGCATTAAATCTGTATATTGCTTTGGGTAATATGGCCATTTTAACTATGTTGATTCTTCCAATCCATGAGCTCGGGAGGCTGATTTTTAAAAGCCACAATCAGTAAACTTCAGATAGGTGGTATCTATTTGATTAATTCAAAAGGTGAACTCAGTCTCCTAAAGCTAAGAACTAAGGGTGATGGCTCTGAGACAAGGTCTGTGTCCTGCCCACCTTGCTGGGGTCAGGCCCCTGTGCCACCATCCCACCTCTCATTGCCCCTCCCCACCAGTCACAGTGTGAGGACTCAAGCATAGATGGCTGACACTTACTGAGCATTAGCCCCGCTCCCTCCATAGCCAATCTGGAAAATTCTGGGGCTTCTGGTCCTCAGAGCTTCCCTGTGGGGTCGGGCGAAAGATATCCCTGTGGGATTTGCTGGGTGTTGCACTCTGGCCTGCCCTACTTCCTTTCCCTCCAACCCCTGCTGGTTTTATCAGAAAACAGTTTTTAAAAGTGAATACTTGTCTCCAGGTATATTTCTGGGGAATGCAGCCTGAGACAAAGGTTATTCATTTTTTAAATTTTCCTTTGTATATGAAAATATAGAAAGTAAAAATGATATATGTTACAAAATAAATCAATTTTCTGCCATCCAAAGATAATTACTATTATCATTTGACATTGTTTTCCAAACTTTTCTTAAAGTGACAAAAATGAGAAACCACAGAGTAGTGTGTGTCTGTTTAAGAGTGGGTGTGTCACGTTTATAACTGGATGCATAATTTATTTTACCAATTCAAGTTTTTTTAATATTTGTGTTGTTTTCTATATGCATTAAAATATATAATGCTGGAAAGAACATCCTTAAACATATCCCTTTGTACATTGTCACTTTTTTAAACTTCTGATGCATTTCTAGAAATAGAATTTCTAGGTGAAAATGTATAGCCATTTGACATATAATGCCAAATTCTTAAAGAAAAGCTATACTGAATTATTTACCCCAAAGCAGTGAAAATAAAGTCCCAGGTTTCCTAACAGCTGTGTGAATGCTCTGGGATTATCTTTTTTAGCAAGCATGAATTTATACTGCATTGTTTCAATGTGTATTTCTTTGGTTATAAATTAAGTTGAATCTCTTTCATAGACGTATTAACTGACTTATCACTCCTTTTATGAATTGGTTGGCTACATCAATTTTATCATTTGCCATGTTATGGTTGCAATTTTTCTTATTTTCTTATTGATTTGTATGTTGCTATAATATATGAACCTTATTAAAGTTCATCTTTCATTCATTGAATTGGTCCAGATCCCAAGAAAAATAAAATGAAAACAAACTGGCATTCTCAGTGGCTGATGGATGAGTGTCAGGTGATGAAAGGGCTCTGTGAGGATATGGGCTGGGTTGGCTGCCCAGAAAGGATGAGGAGGTCACCCAAGATTGATAATGATGGAACATGTTACCCCACGGTGAGGGTGGGTGGTGGGCAGCAAGAGTGAGATGTTCCAGTAAGCCAGAGAGAGCCCAGAGGCAGGTGGATGGACACCCACAGGAGGTGTGCAGGGGTCTGCCAGGCCACCCAGTGGCCTGACATGGGACTGCTGTGGCCCTGACCCCTGACCTCTTACTGGGAAACCAGAAGCCAGGGAGGTGGGAGCTGAGAGGACAGGCTGGGCAGGTGGGAAGTTGGAAGAGTGGATTGGGGGGCGGATTGGGGGGCGGGGCAGACAAAGAAGTCCCAGGCAACAGCCTCATGGGTTCTCTTGTCTGAGAATCTGTTTTGCATTTGCATTTTACTTGTGGTATCTGGGATGCACTGAGGCTCTGTGTAATCTCAGGCAGTCAAAATGATTCATTTTTCCTCCCAGCTTCTAGTTTGGAAGTTCCACTAATGAGGTCTTTATCAGCAGGATACTACATAAATATTAATATATGTAGGTTTCTAGTACTTTAAAAGATGTTATTTTTCTGGAAATTATTTTGGGGTATGCTATGACTGGTATATTTTTCCCAAGAAAATGTAGCCAGTTTTAAGACCCGCTTTTTATTCATAGTCCATTTCCACACACACAATCTGGTGTCCTTCTGAGTCCCCCCACTCTCCCGCACCCCACCCTGGGACACATACTGTCTTGTCTGCCAAACACTAGTACCAAGCTGTGTTCAGGTTTGTGTTTTTTAATATGTGTTTTATATATGTGGACATAAAAATATCTTGTTTTCTTTTACAAAATTCCTCCTTTAAAATTAGAAAACAATTCAAATATTTTAAAAACTGTGAAATGTGGACTGGGATTACTTTGAAATTGTAGAAATTGTTTGGGAAAATTGTCATCTAGGGGCACTGCATATTCATTTATTCAGCCCTTTCATGCACTCCTGCTTAATTTTATCAGTATTTAAGATACGGCATTCTTCAGATCAATGAGTTAATGTGATACATTTTTCACTTGGTAATTTCTACTTTTCTGTTATATAAATGAGTATTTTTAACATTTTCTAAATGATTAGTCTTGATGTTTATGAAAGCTACTTATTTTGTCTATTTTTTGTGTACCTATCCCACTTAAGGCTGTTGGTTCATTGCCAGTGCATTTCAAAGGAAACCTTCCTATTATCTGCAAATCATCTTATCATGATGTGTATTGCTTATCATTTATGATCTCTCTGTCTGCTCATCTCTGACTGAGGATACATTGGAATTGTACTAATTTTTAGTCTAAAATGGCATTTCAATTATTAGATTCTAGATATAACTTAGTTCCATAGATAATTACTTTCTCCTTTGTGTGAGGTGTGCTTTTAGCTGCTTCATAAGTAAGTGCGGTGTGCTCATTTTAACAACAACAAAAAATGGTGATTATTTGAGGTGATGTTGTGTTAACCTGTTGTGGGAATCATTCCACCATATATATGTATATGAAATCATCAGGTTGTGTACTTTAAACCTTAGACTTACACAACGTTATATTTTACTCATATCAATAAAGCCAGGAAAAAAAACATAAATGATTTAAAGATAAATTGAAAATTATGCATAAGCAGGGGAGTATGAAACTCCATTTCCTTCATCACCATCTGGCCTGACAGTGTTGATTTCAATAAACCACCCGCCCCAAATTTCATTTTGTTTCTTCTTTGGAGCACAGTGGTCTCTGTGTTCACCCCAGCCTCCCTCTCTTCCATTGCACGCAGAGGTGGAATATGCTCATGAATACATCAGAGTCTCTTACCGCTCTTGAGACTCAGCCACTGGGCAAGCCCCCTTCATTTGTGGAGTAAGATGTGAAATCCTTAGGAAGGCATCACGGCGTTGGCCTCCTGACCTGCCCCTCCCTGCCTGTGTTCCCAGACTTCAAGCTTCCATAGTGTTCTAGATGGCTCCATACTCCAGTCTCTCCCACAACTGGTGTCAGAGAAAAGTTATGCTGGGTAATTAAATAGGCAAGGAAGCCTTTCTTCATGGCTATTGCAGTGCATAAGGGAGCCTGAACTCCACTACACAGAGATGAAAGGCAGGAGGATTTTTGTGCGGGGAAATGATGGAGGGCGTCACAAGGCAGGGTGGTCAGTGGGACCGGTCCAGTGAATTGAGTCACTCTTGAGTATGCAAATGGTTTTCTCTGTGGTTAGACCATGATGTGTGCTTGCTAATTGGTGTCCATCTCGGTCAGGCTCCATGCTCCCCTAGTGACTGAGATATGGGGTGCTGTCACCTTTGATGGTTACGTGTCAAAGGGATGGTTACCATGTCCTGTACAAAGATAGTCCTTACACACACACACACACACACACACACACACACATACACACTCACACATTTCTGGGGAAGAGAAGGAATGATGGTGACAAGTTTTCTAAAGATAATGATTCACAAAAGGAGGACAGAGGCCTAGAGTCTGCAAGAAACTTCTGGAAAGCTGAGGAGAATGGTGAGGCCATCTTGGCCACCTGTTGCTTCAGCTGCCTGGCAGGTGGGGAGTTGGAAGAGTGGATTAGTTCAGCCTGCTGCTGAACAATGCAGCCAGCCTGTTCTGAACCTCTGGGTGCAGGGGGATCCCTCCAGGCACCCAAAACGCCTGTGGGGTGAGAGTACCTCCTTCGCCTTCGCAGTCACAGCAGCTCTCCTGACAGATGTTGCATTTTAAATACCGGGAGTCTTGCCTGAACTGTATGTGTGTTGTTTTACTAAAAACTGGAGAAACTTAAATAACATAGTATCCAGGAGTGAATGCTTTCCAAGCCTAGCCCTTTCCCTTTGTGGCAGTATTTCTGTCTGCCTTAACCCCGGAGCACCGTCTCCGTGCTCCATTTAAAGCTCATTTGCACTTCATGTGAAGAAGGCCTGCCTCGCAGCGGTGCTCAGTGTGATTTAGGAATTGTCCTCTGAGTTCCTGAGGCATATGTGAGCACCGAGATATCGGAAAGAACACTGGAGGGTATGCCCAGCCTCTCCTCTGCCTGGGACCTTAGATCCCTGTTCCACACAGATAGCTTCCTTTTAGTATTCATTTATTCTAGGACTTCCTGTCAGAGAAACAAATGTTTATGGTGGCACTTAAACGACTAGTGAATGGGAAATATTGCTTTGAAATCTGTGGCACCAGTAAAACTATAAAGTTGTTCAGTGTGGATGTAGATGAAAGATGTCAGTATGTGGAATGGTAAGCCTCTTCCCACATGAAAATACACTCCTACCACAGTTACCTCTTTTCCAATTTCCCTCTATTCTTTTTCTTTCCTGTGCGCATTCCACCAATTTCTCCACTGTTATTTCTAAATGTACTAAAGATTGCAGAATCCTTGAACACACACACACACACACACACACACACACACACACACTTTTCTTTGAACTTTCCACCCAACTCAATAAGACACCATTCTTTCTGTCTTCTTTCTTCAACAACGTCATGAAAATGAACGATCTTCCCTCTACTTTGACTGTTTGCCATCTGAGTTCTGTAGTCCTCACTTTACCTGAACTCTTCTCTTGGAGGTATGTTTTCCTAAATCCTAACTCAGAGTGTAGAGTGCTTCTGCTCAGCCCACGTCAGAGTCCCCAGGCTTTGATGTGGGATTTAACTTCCTCAGTAACCTGGTCACATATGAGAGTCAATTATGTCTAAAGAAATGGATGATATCTGCTTGCAACTACAATTGCAAGAATATTTGGTGTTAAGTACATACACAATATACAATATGACATTTTCAAATTATTACAGACAAGATATGTGGTCAAAATTATCCAATATATATCAACACATGTATGTACAGTACAGTGTTTATAATTGTGTGTGGAGATGAATGTTGGCTAGACTTACTATGGTGATCATTTTGCAATGTATAGAAATATCGAATCGTTATGCTGTACCCCTGAAACTAATATAAAGGTGTATGTCAAGTTTACCTCAATAAAGAAGAACAAATAGCATTTAACAACTGATAAAATACTAATATTCATTTTGACTCTATTAGAGAAGAAAACATATTTTAGGGAAAAGTTCCCACCTGACTGACGTCTCTTAAGGGATTTTGAGAAAAAGCATAACCAGCATTGAGCAAATTATTTCTAAGAGCACAGAGGTCCTTTCATAAGGAAGTCCTTTTGAAATGTGTGCAAATGCTTCTCTAAGCCTGTTGAGTTAGTGTCTGCTATCAGCAATGCTAGTTAATTATCACCCAGACCTCCGCTTCTACAGCATTTAATTAGACATGCTAAGCTTGCCATCCTTATTAATCAGCTCCTCATCAGCAGAGTTTCTCCTAGTCTGGGACTGCTGAGTCCTTTCTAGACCAGTGGCCATGCCTCATCATTGGTAGGTTTCTTCAGAGGGTGAATTGCCTGTGCCCTGTGAATCTCTGTCACCTGTAAAAGAAGCATTGGAAGGATACTTTGTCCTCCTAATCACAGGAGGTAACATAACTCTAATTTCGTATCATTAAATGATCACACTATTTTCTTAAAGCATTGTAAATATCATGTGGCTTAGGTGTCTGGGAGACAGCAAGATAAAGTGGGAGATTATGGGGATGAAAGAGATAGGGGCTGTAGGTAAGAAAGGACTGGGGGAGAGAAACAAAGGTATATTTTTACTATGTGTTGAAGTGAAACTTATTTATGGTACCTTTCAAAATGACAATACTGTAGTAATAATATTTACAATAATACAAAATGCCTTTCCTGTATTATCATATGATCTATGAGTATTTCCACATCTGAAAACAGATGATTAAGTCAGGTCTTCCAAACATGAGGGAATATAAACTCTCAGATGTCACCTATTGTGCCACATTTAATCATTAGTTATTAGCAATTACTAAATGCTCAAGGACTTTTAAGGTTGGAGAAGTTGGTATCTGCCTGACTTATTTATTTATTTTTTATGTTCTGTGAGATTTCTGAGATAACAGAAAACATTTTATATGTCATTACCTAGATAATATTTTCCATCTAGGTGCTTGAATGCCAAATTATCCAGTAGTATGAATACATTTCTGTAAGGAATTCACATTCCTTTTGATCATATGCATCCTAGATAGACTTAAATGTGCTGACAATGGTATATAGCAGGGGACGACAAAGGTCCCCTGGAGAGCCTGGGGGGGGGGGCGAGGGATTTGCTTACTTTAAATGTGCAAATGCTGCTGGAATGCCTGGTACTTACTGAGGGACACAGTACCCTATAGGAAAGGACATCTGTGTAATTGAGTACATCGTCTTGGCAGCACTTTCCAGAATTGTTCCTTTTAGTTCTGAACCCACTGATTATGCATTGAGTCGTCCATATAATTAGGAAAGGTGAGAGGGCTGTAAGGGGCTGCTCTGCAGTTCACTGCACAGCAGGACTGACCTCTGTGGAGTGTGGTGGGTGCAATGCCTGAGTCTGTGCCTTGCCACACACAGCAAGGACAGCAACCTAGGCCCGGGGGAACAGAATAGAACGTTAAGAAACTTCCAAATAGCTGAGAGTTCAAAGATAGACTGATTTGGTACACACTGCTGGATTTTCAGTAGATGTGCAAAGATGACATGTGTTTGGAAGTAAACTTGTGCTATACAATTACAGATACTGTATTTGCTATCTATTTTTTGAGATAGCAAATTTCGTGTCGTGAATGGACCAGTGTGTTATGTATGAAGTTTTAAGGAGTTGAGAATACTTGAATACTTGGGGAGCATGAGCTTTTCGTTTGTTTGTTTGTTTTTTTGTGGGGGGAATAGTTGAAGAGTATTTGCATGTTTTCATCTTGTATTATTTTCAGATATCTATTTTTAACATCTAGTTCAGTATCTGGCTAATTGTGTGAATTTCATAAATACCTATGGGGGAGGGGGAGAGAGAGAGAGAGAGAGAGAGAGAGAGAGAGAGAGAGAGAGAGAGAGAGAGAGAGAGAGAGGATTCTGTTAGGAAGTACAGAGGAAAACCAAGACAATCAATCCTAGCTGAGAACCTCAACAGTTTTCTAGTGAAGTGAGATTCATGGAAACCTCTGAGGCACACAGTGTAAAAAACACTTGCGTAAATACACTTGTAAAAAGAGCAAGAAAGCAAACAGAAACTAAGGTAAGCCATCTTTGAAAGTAAGAGAAATCAACACTTGCTAAATGCAAGCATAAAAAATAATAACCTAAAATACAGATAGAAAGTGTGTCTATTAGGCTTTTCTAGTTCAAGGTGAGAGAAAATTCCACCCAAACTAGACTGAAATCAAAGCATATCTTTTAGCACCTAAGACTAAGGAGGTGGGGGATTTCCGGCTTCAGGTATCACCTGAACTCTGGGATCATATAATGACACAGGGCCTGGCTCCTGTTCCACGTGTGACCTGACTGTTTGTGTTGGTTCCTTTGCGGTGAGGTCAACCCTCATGTTGGCAACATGGTTGTACAGCTCTAGATGTAGATTCCCTCAGCTTAATTTTTAGTAGTAAAGGGATATGAATATATATATATATATATATATATATATATATATATATATATATACACACACATATATATATATGTGTGTGTGTGTATATATATGTGTATATATAATATATATATACACACATATATATGTGTGTCTGTATATGTGTGTATATATATATATATGTGTATATATACACACACATATATATATATATAGAGAAAGTATATATATGTGTGTGTGTGTGTGTGTGTGTGTGTGTGTGTGTGTGTGTGTGTGTATTTCGGAGAGTATATATATATGTATGTATATATATATACTCTCCGAAAATAAGACCTACCCAGACAGACAATCAGCTGTAATGCGTCTTTTGGTGCAAAAGTTGATGTAAGACCCAGTCTGGGTCTTAAGTCTGGGTTAATATAAGACTGGGTCTTATATTAACTTTTGCTCCAAAAGACACATTACAGCTGATTGTCTGTCTAGGTCTTATTTCAGAGAAATATGGTGTTCTTTTTTTTCCTGATGGTTTCCATACAGGTTTTGGGGATTGGGGTATTTGTTCTTCCCTGAACCAAACACTGCGGCTAGGAAATTTAGTTACTGTTTGGTTAGGTCGAGGTCATGTGTTTCATTTTTAGACCAGGAATGGAGCCCCACTCAGAGCCCATTAACATGGAGAGCTGCAGGGCCAGACCCCCACAAAGAGCCCTGGAATGCACTTCCAGAAGAAGGGAGAAGGATGGCATGGAGTTGGAACAACAGAAGTCCACACCAAGAGGTGTTAGAAAGCTTTGTGAGAATGAGGGTCTAGAACCAGGTAGCCAGGCAAGCACTCCCCAGTTGTCCATTGCCTTTCTTTCTTCTCTTTCTCCCCCTCCTTTCCCCTGCAGACCAGTTCCCTCTCAGCTCTGTTTATCTCAGTGTCTGTTTCTTCTCTTTCTTAAAATCTCTCTCCTCTCTGTCTCTTCCTCTAATTTTTCCTCTCCCTCTCCCACTCCTTTTTCTTTGTCGATCTCCCCTTGAGATTTTAACATCTCTTCAACTCCAACCACATGCATATGAGTATAGAGTTTCTTATTGCCAATTTCGAATTTCAGGTAAATTTAACCATTGATGGAGGAATGTATTATGAACATTATTTAGAGAGGACCATCTGTCATTTGGTAGAATTTCCTCAAAAAAAAAAAGTTAATAGTATAATAGTAGTCGATTGTAGCGATAAACGTGTGTGTGCGTGCGCAAACATGTGTGGTGTTTAGGAAAGACTTGTCTCCTTCAGGTGTTATAAAGGAGCAACTGCTATTCTCAGACTGGTCCTAACAATATTATTGCTAGTATCTTGGGGTGTTGATTAAATCTAATCCTTCCTAGGCTGAACAATTTCATTTACTAACTCAACATACCATTGGGCTGCTTTGGAATAAAAACTTCAGATCTTAAAACTTTCTTTAACTTTTAACTGAAAATAACATGTTCCATCTGCTCAAGTAAGTCTTTCAGAGGTTAAAGGTGTATTGGCTGCATAAAGCTGGTGTAGGATTTGAGGGAGTAAGGACCATGGTACACACGGTGGATTTGACACAGGACAGCTCCCCAGGAGCCACACTCCATGTGCCTGAGATACGGACACAGAGTAATATGGGAGCAAGTGGTTTGCTTATGGGACTGAGGGCTGAGTCCTTGTCTCGGTCCCAGGCTTCCTGTGTCATCCTGGCGATGTGCGTGGCAGTGCATTTTAACTCCAATTGAAATCTGCTTTTACCTTCAAGCTCTAAGATGACTTGGAATCTAGGACTCTAAGAAACTGAACCTCTCAGGGAGACTTGGCAGAACACAGCAACCCCTGCCTCTCTTTCTCTCTCATATCTGTTATTAGCACTCCAAGTAGAGCAGAGGAGAATTTTAGCTACCATATGTGCCCTTCCATTTTCCCCACCACCCCCAAAGCCCATTTCTTCTGGACTCTGTCCATGTTCTTAGTTATATACATCCGTGCATGCATTGATGTGAGGATGAGGTCACTGTGTCTCAGGCTGGGGTTCGTGCTGGGCTTTCAGGGGGCTGCTGGCGGCCCCACCTTGGGTTGTAATGCATCTAACTAGGAACGGATTTGCAAGGAACAGCGGCACTGCAGACATCTCTGAATCATCCGTCCAGAAGTTAGGTTTTATTTAATGTAATTCTACCAACATATTGTCCTATGTTAGATATCATTCTTCCACTTGGGTATTTATTTTATCATATTCTATATTTCATGCTCAATGGAGCAACAAGTCAGTTGAACATCACTATTAACATATAAGCTTTAAAACTCCCAGAGCTAGAATATCCTTAGCAGGTTGAACCATATGTATTTGTCATATTTGTTGGTCAGAGTTGAGTATTTTCAACACTGTGGTCAATTTAATTTTAATAACATTGGGGAAACAAGTTGGATATTGCCACAGGCAGGTGTGCTATCTACCTTCAACAATACACAAAATACATCGCCTTGAAAATTATTAAGATACAAGCATCTCTTAAATGGAATACTATCTAAGTTGTTCTTCTGTTATTACTTACTATTTTATTTAAAGAAGTACTATTTTATTGTATTCTAATTGTCTCATGTAATCTGAGTTATGTATACTTCAAAGTCTTTCAGGATAAATTGACAAATCTAGGCATGCTTCCTGGTTGGGGGAAATTTTTTTATGAACATGTTTAAGGCACAAAATGAAGCACAATATCCCATTTTTATGGGCTTCTCATTTTTGAGGAAAACCAAATACAGCAGGATTTTTAAGATAACACATTCTAAATTGATTCAGACTCAGATCAGAGAGATACCCAAATATCGTCATAACACTGGTGTCTCAAAAGCTACAAACCACTATATTTTAAATGGTCTCAAAACATAAGTATCTTGTGGAAAACAAAGAAACTATTAACCACCAGTTTCATTTTCATCGCCATTGAAATAAAATGAGGTGTTTGTGGTGTTAACCAAAAAATCAGCAGGGAGCATAATGCATGTTGACATCAGAAGTGAATATTTATTAATTTACTTAGCGAATACTTCTTCTGCACCCACCATTCTAACCTAAACCTTTGCAGCCAAATTCAAGTATCTTTTAAAAGTACCAATATTCTAGGAGTGTTTACTTTTTAAAACACAGAGAAAAGAAAGGAAGAAAAGACAAAAAGGACAAAAGTAAATCCTAAGTGGATATTTTTTAACTCCTAGTTTAACTCCTAGTAAATTGGATTGTTGAAATAAAACTAGTGTTTAAAAGGAAAGGTGGTGGAGTGAGGGCCTGGGCTTATGGGTGGTTGTTAAAATCCATGTTTAGAAACAAATGGACTGTTTATCTGTATCCTGCCTCCCACTTTTCACTGCATCATGCCCATCTTATTAGTGTTTGCATAATTCTGTCTGTATGAAAACGTTGTCAGTTCTGTGCATTTCTTAGGCAGCCCCCATATCTGCTGGGTAAGGCGCCCTGAGCTGCCTTTGGTGTGGTGTTTCTTCTGTGTGACTGTTGGCGCTATAATTGAGGGGCATGCCTGAGAGAAGTCTGGCTGTGGGGTTGTCGGTCTCGCGGTTCAATCCAGGCTTCACTCACTGTGTCTTAGGACCACAGATAAGGTCCTTCATCAGCTCCAGCTGCCAGTTTCCCATTTCTAAAATCAGGGAAATACTTCCCATCTCATTGAATTTCTGTGAGAATTAAAGGGCTGTGATGTAGTACAAAGAACTGCTACCAAGAATGGGCTCAACTAAATGCACGGCCACTCTCCCTTCCTTTTTCTGCTGTCTGTTATACCAGTGTGCGCTTTCCTCTGAAAGCAAGCCAGGGCAGGAGTCTCTGTCAGAAGCCATCACAGGAAGTGTGAGTGAGGTGAACCAGAGCCCTGGGAATCTAGGTGACCTTTCCAAGTGGCCGGGGCCAAGGAGACAGGAATACTTTAGTACTTCAAGCAACCAGCTCACTGGCGATACTCAGAACAATGGACTCTCTGAATCTCTCCTGGCCTCTGCCGCCAAACTTAAACGGACTGTGGCACAGCCAGGGTCGGGGCCGGTGGGTACCTCAAGCCGTCACCCCTTCCCCTTCTGAACCACATTAGCCCTCAATACCAGTTCCTTTTACTCTCCTGAGTAAACCAAGTAAATGACCACCAGACTAAGGACAGAGATTTCCACCAGGCTTTGCCTCACAGTAACCGGCTCAGTGTGTCCAGTCACAGAAATGGCCCCCCAGGGCTAACCTCCTCGTGACTCCTTCCCATCAACAATGTTGAGATGGTGGAACCTTCAATGAGCAGCCAGATGGCCAGGCTGTCACAGAGCCCTGTTTACCAGCAGCCACAGAAACATGCTCTCATCTCTCCCATGTGGTTTGAAAATCACTGAAGGAAGATGGAAGGCACAAGATGATCTCTGGGGAGCTGTCCTTGCCTTATAATTCTGTGCCCAGAATTGATTTCAGAATTTCCAGTATCAGCTAACACTTGAGGACTTCCATTTCAGTGTTCAATATTTTACAATGTATGATCCTAAGTTAAGTCATCTTTACAAACATAAATTTCCAATGCTGTCAGTATCTGATCCGAACGAGGGTTGAGGAGGAACTTAATAATTTTAGTTTTAATGTCATCATATCTTTCTAGCCTCCTGGAAGACATTGCCTAGATTCTTCTTTACATGTTATTTGAAAGGAGCAGTTTGGTTCAGTTCTTTAAAGATAGGCCCTCATTTAAATCTAACATTAACATACTAACACACTGTCCTTCATTCTATTCTACTAGGTCACTTTGAATGTACAAAAACGTGTGCCCCTCTTTCAGAATAGAGTCATAATGCCTATGAAAAATCCATGATGAGAAAAGGTATAACGAAAAATAAAATACTGATAAAGGACAAAATGTGCCCCCTAGAAATGACAAAAGGTTAAAAAGTCAAAGGGGGCAGCCCCCTGTGATGATATAAGGATATTTGGCCAATTCCAGGACCAATGTTAAAGTTTCAATGCTAGTTTTATTTTAGCCATTATTCATAGGTTGAAAAAAGAAAATCTTTGGACTATTGTGTTTCCTTCTTCCCTTTGTAATTGTTTCTGTTATCATGTACCACCGTTCGTTAAATGACCCTGCAGGGAGTATATGTGAGCTGGGAGGTGAACATTTGGTGAGAGGAGAGGGAGACAAAGCACCAGGCTTGAGCTTGACTTTTCTGATTATAATGTATAGGTCATAATGCTCAAACCAGTCAAAAACAATGTCCCCCCTGCACTCAGCACACAAATCTGGTCACACAGCTGACATACCCCGTGTGCATTTGTCCTCTAGTAGATGCCAAGATGTAGAGAACCAGATCCTGTGACACTTCGTCACGTGTCTAAAATTTACAGATTGTCTCACACACTTGCCTGTAACTACAGTGTTCACTAATCATACTTCACTGCACCAGTCAGCTTCTCCAGGTCTGGCAGAAGTTTGAAATTTCCCTTTTACTTTGTATAGGGCAAGTGTGCTGTGTGGTCAAGTTTGAGGAACAGAAATATGTCCCAGGGGCGGACACGGAGTATTGACTTTGGTGATGTGATTTCATTGGTATGGGAATGCCCTCCTAGGGCTGGCTGTGGCCTGGGGCCAAAGCCTTTCCCTGTATTCACAGGTACCACCCCAGCAGGATGCATGGAAGAGAAGCCTGCTTGCTCAAGGTCCCATGAAGGGTGGGGGCTTCGTTGGGGGCTGCACTTGCTTTGATAGGCCTAGGGATTCCTGGAGCTGAGGGCCATGTTTAGGAAGGTCCAGGAGTGAGACCGGAAATCCACAAAGGGGGACACCTGGTAGCCCAGGTCTACTGAGATTGGCCCAGGAACGTGCACCTCACATCAAGGTTTTACTTTTTCCTCCTTTTTTATTTAATGGCAACACAAGTGGTTTAATCCTTGGGTATGTTTTTCTGACAAGCAGCAGCAGCCAACCCCCAAAGCCTCACCAACAGGAGCACCCTGGAATCTGAGTGGAGTTCCCACCTAATGCACGGTCCAGTTCCCCTGAGGCCCCATCGGCGAGGCCTCGGGCAGCCCAGGCTGGACCACACCTCACTCCATGAGCCTTTGAATACAGTTCTTAACACTGCTGTTTTGGTATCCCCTTCTGGAAATGGACATCCTAATAGTTTCTACCAAACGGGTTTCTTCCTATCATGTGGGCAATGCCTAGTTCCAAGAGTGTTTTGCTTATCTGTAAAATCACAGATGGATTTGCTGATTGCTGATGACATCAAACTCTGTGAACTAAAAGTTATACATTTTAGTGACTTAATGCACACTTACATAAATTTATGAAGAGTCCGCCTTTATAATTGGAGTTAACGCAGCAATTTCCAGATGGCAGCACCATATGGACCTCAGACTGGAGTCAGTTCCTTCTAATCTGAAGTTGTCTTTGTCCTCAATTGAAAAAAACTCAGATTTATGTAAAGGTATACTTTTGTCAGTAAGAATACAAATATGGTCCTTTTTCTTCCTCCAAAATCAAAATATGTATATCATAAAACTTCCTAGGGTGAATGTGTTTATTGAAAAAAGAGCATGAGTGACTTTGAAGTTCATCCTTGTGATTCATGTGAAAATGCATATAAGCAGGAATTTGGTAACTAATATTAACTAGAAAATGGCATAATCAAATTCTCTGCACTTTCACTTTTTGGGGGGTTTCAAATTAAAGAGAGAAAGATGAAATGCTCATCTGCAAAAGTATGAGTCACCGAGGAGATACACTGTGGAAAAATATACAGTAAAAATAGTTGTACACGCAGAGTTCATTTTTAGTATCTACAAAGAATATGAGATGTAGGTGTTCCTGAGCTAAATAGTGCAGAACTGAAATGTCTTAAAATATACTTAGGTTTTAACTATAGATAGATAAAAATCTACAATTCTAAATCTCAGATCAGATTTCTCTAAACTAAAAATGTTAAAATTTTACATGTAATGAAAATAAAACTGATATGTTTTTGGAAACTCTGGCCTAGTTGTCCCCCTATAAGTGGTAGTTGGTGTTGTCATTTATCTATTTTCTTAAAGTGCTTGTTGGTTGGGGGTGTAAGTTTTATTTTATTAAGACTTAACTTTTTTAGAGCAGTTTTCAGTCAGAGCAGAATTGAGAGGGGGGTATAGAGAGTTACCATATACCTCCAGCCGCCACCCTCCAGAGGTAGGGCCTCCCCCAGTTTTGGCATCCCCACCAGATGGTACATTTGTTACCATACATTGGGAATGGGCATACACTGACACGTGACCATCACCCAAAATTGATAGTTGACATTAGGGATCACTCTTGGTATTATACCTTCTGTCAGTGTGGACAAACATGTAATGACATGTATTCACTGTTAAGTGTCATACAGAGTAGTTTCACTGCCCTAACCATCCTCTGTATTCTGCCTGTTCATCCTCCCTCCCTCTCCCTCTGGCTCTCTCAGCACCTGACAACCACTGATCTTTTTACTGTCTCCATGGTTCTGCCTTTTCTAGAAAGTCATACAGATGGAATCATACAATATGTAGCCTTTTCAGATTGACTTCTCTCACTGAGTAATATGCATTGAAGTTTTATTCACATCTTTTTGTAACTTAATAGATCATTTTTAGCACTAAATAATATTGCATTGTCTGGATGGACCATGGTTTATCCACTCACCTACAGAAGGACATCTTGGTTGCTTCCAAGATTTGGCGATTATGAATAGAGCTGCTGTAAACACCAGGTTTTGTGTGGACATGAGTTTTCAGTTCCTTTGGGTCAATACCAAGGAGTGCGATTGCTGGATCTTATGTTAAGAGGACGATTGATTTAGTAAGAGATTGCGCACTTGTCTATCAACATGGCTAAGGAACATGTTTTAAGCCTCACTTTTCATTGGCTGACTGAATACCCCCGACAGTGACCCAACATGCTGCCGGTCAGTGTGCTAATGACACAGGAACGGGTACTGTGACACATGCGACCTACCGGTCCATGCAAGAGGCACACCAGGTGCTTCTACAGCCTCAGCTCTGGGATTAATAAAGCTTGTCCCACAGTGAGCACGTCCAACAGGCGGACACATCGGTCTACTCCTCCATCGTGACAGCCCGTCATGAGCAATATCGTTTTACAGTGGAATGAACTGAGGACATTTGGTTAAGTACAGTGCCATGAAAAAATGAGCGAAAGCAGCCTAGATTTGAAATACAATCTGTTTGACCCCAAAGTTTTTCTATTGCAATGTTGGCCTTGTTATTGTAAATCGTTTGAGTGAGGGCTGATGACAAGCACAGGCCATGGCTTAGGTCTTGTAATGATTTGGGCTTTTGAAAAATAAATAGAACATGTCTTGGGCATGCTAGAGCCAAGCGGAATCCCTCTCTCTCTTCTCCAGTTAAGACAGCTATAAACAAAAACCACAAATGTTAACAGCAGAATGAAGTGCGTTACTTTGGAGAGTATCAAGCTGGTGAGTTTCAGTTCCTCCTGTTTCTGGTCACAATGCCTGGTAGATAATGGAGCGCAGCCCAAGGCCCGGCTCCATTGCCAGGGGTGGGGGGCAGAGGAAGCCGCCGGAGGAATGCCTGGGTCGGCCTATCCCCAGAGGAGTGCAAGGACGGGTTTTTTTGTTTGCTCTTTGTAGGATTCTCTAAGCTCACTAGGTTGTGAAAGATGCGGCATGTCTGGTCAGATACACTAGGAGTCTATGGCCGGAGGAGATGTTTACAGGTAATTGTCTCCAGCACTTGCTGGTGAGTGAAGGCCCCCTGAGGGCCACGGTGTGAAGTGCTTTGTGCCGCCCTGTTGCCAACAGGGATGAGAAAGGCAGTCTGCTTAGGAGGCAGGGGCTGATTCAACCGCTCCTTGGAGGTAGTAAGGGATATATATTTTCGTATTAAAATAAAAAGGAAAGAAAGAACAGAGCGCTGGAGGGATGAGCGGGAGCAGTGTCCCCGCGCTGTTTGGCAGTGGAAGCTGCAGGTGCATCGGCCTCGCCGTGGAAGCCCCGGGCCCTCGCTGCCCACAGGGCTCCGGCGTCCGCGGACCTCGGCCCTCAGGATGGATTTCTTAGGACACTTTCCTCTGGGTTTACACATTCACGCCTGCATCTTTTCTGCGATGCGGTGTTGCGGTGGAGACTGCCTACCTCTGTGTGAAAATGCCCAGCCCCACGCCGGAGCCCCTGACGGGCGGCCGAGGCGCGCAGCGCGTGTCCGTGTTCTCCGAGCCGAGCTCCGCCGCGTGTCCCCCGTGTTCTCCCACCTGAGCTCCGCCGCGTGTCCCCCGTGTCCTCCCACCTGAGCTCAGCCGCGTGTCCCCCGTGTTCTCCCACCTGAGCTCAGCCGCGGTCCCCTGTTTCCTCCGAGCCGAGCTCCGCCGCGGTCCCCCGTGTTCTCCCACCTGAGCTCAGCCGCGGTCCCCCGTGTTCTCCCACCTGAGCTCCGCCGCGTGTCCCCCGTGTTCTCCCACCTGAGCTCCGCCGCGTGTCCCCCGTGTCCTCCCACCTGAGCTCAGCCGCGTGTCCCCCGTGTTCTCCCACCTGAGCTCAGCCGCGGTCCCCTGTTTCCTCTGAGCCGAGCTCCGCCGCGGTCCCCCGTGTTCTCCCACCTGAGCTCAGCCGCGGTCCCCCGTGTTCTCCCACCTGAGCTCAGCCGCGGTCCCCCGTGTTCTCCCACCTGAGCTCAGCCGCGTGTCCCCCGTGTTCTCCCACCTGAGCTCCGCCGCGGTCCCCCGTGTTCTCCCACCTGAGCTCCGCCGCGGTCCCCCGTGTTCTCCCACCTGAGCTCAGCCGCGGTCCCCCGTGTTCTCCCACCTGAGCTCAGCCGCGGTCCCCCGTGTTCTCCCACCTGAGCTCAGCCGCGTGTCCCCCGTGTTCTCCCACCTGAGCTCAGCTGCGGTCCCCTGTTTCCTCCGAGCCGAGCTCCGCCGCGGTCCCCCGTGTTCTCCCACCTGAGCTCAGCCGCGGTCCCCCGTGTTCTCCCACCTGAGCTCAGCCGCGGTCCCCCGTGTTCTCCCACCTGAGCTCAGCCGCGTGTCCCCCGTGTTCTCCCACCTGAGCTCAGCTGCGGTCCCCTGTTTCCTCCGAGCCGAGCTCCGCCGCGGTCCCCCGTGTTCTCCCACCTGAGCTCAGCCGCGGTCCCCCGTGTTCTCCCACCTGAGCTCAGCCGCGGTCCCCCGTGTTCTCCCACCTGAGCTCAGCCGCGGTCCCCTGTTTCCTCCGAGCCGAGCTCCGCCGCGGTCCCCCGTGTTCTCCCACCTGAGCTCAGCCGCGTGTCCCCCGTGTTCTCCCACCTGAGCTCAGCCGCGGTCCCCCGTGTTCTCCCACCTGAGCTCAGCCGCGGTCCCCCGTGTTCTCCCACCTGAGCTCAGCCGCGTGTCCCCCGTGTTCTCCCACCTGAGCTCAGCCGCGTGTCCCCCGTGTTCTCCCACCTGAGCTCAGCCGCGGTCCCCCGTGTTCTCCCACCTGAGCTCAGCCGCGGTCCCCCGTGTTCTCCCACCTGAGCTCAGCCGCGTGTCCCCCGTGTTCTCCCACCTGAGCTCAGCCGCGTGTCCCCCGTGTTCTCCCACCTGAGCTCAGCCGCGTGTCCCTCGTGTCCTCCGAGCCGAGCTCCGCCGCATTCCGTGTCCACGTCCCAACCCTACGGACGCTGCCTCCCTGGAGGTCGGTCGCTCAGGCTGCGCACAGGGAAACACGGAACAGGCAGCGAAGGAGCTTCCTTCAAACACACTCCAGTGAGCGTCGCGTTCCAGACGCGGATGCTTCTTTCAGCAATAAGGTCTTCGCAAGGCCAGTGCGTCCTGACGTGAAAAGTACCCCCGGAGCCAGTTGCAGTCAGCTGCACTTGACTTCTTAGAAAATAGAAATTATGCGTATGTGAAAACACTGGGACGCCTTGAAGGACAATATAAACGTAAATGACGCCAAAGGAACGTCAGGTGCCACTGGAGGCTGAGTTACTTTGAAATACAAGTGTTACCAAGACCAATTAGCATCTATTTGTCACCACTAGAAAATATCTTAAACATGGGACTTCACCTGTTTCCCGAGGACAAAGGACGTGTTCTAAGAGTTTTAAATAACTGAAGCACTTTTGGAATGAAAATCACACCTCTGACAGTGACTTGATGTGGAAGCATTGGTGGCCGTCCATCAGATGTTAGTTTAAAACCTTTCAGTCTGGTTAATGTGTATCTATGTCACTTACACCTGCATGCAAATGCACTGAAAACATGAGAATTGTAGCATTGCTGTTGTTTAAAAACTCATAAGAAAAATATGTCTCTTCCAGATATTGTGACCCTTAATAATCTATATTTCTCAGATACAACTCCAGTAGATAGCAGTCCCAAATCATTAGTACTGTTTGAATATTGATCATTACATCTATTCTGCAGCAGAAGTAGCCCCAGTATTCCCTTAGCTAAGCCGTGAGAGCTTTGAATCCCTCAGAGTAATATTGTCAAGTTGCTATAGCCTCACAGAAAGCTTTGCTGGGTGGAGGCTGCTGCTCCAGGTTTCTAGGACCTCCAGAAAGTTAATTCCCAGGAAGGCCACCAGGTTGATTGTGGTGACAGAAGTGGTACCCGCACACAGTCGCCCTCCCTGGAATTTCCACAAGGATCTTCCTTGCAGAAAGTAGCACTAATACGTGCAGGTATGACTCACTGTATGCTTAGCCTGTACCGGTTTCTGAGCTAAGCAGTCTGCGTGCATTATCCCACTGGATAGACAACACTTTAGGAACCCTGGAGACATGTCGAGTGCTCCCAGGGGCTGCAGGAGTGCCAGTGGGAATATACTAAAAGGGATTTAAAAAAATCGAGATTTTTGGAAAAGTAATCCAAAGGATGGAGAATTGGAGGCCACATACAGTGTTATCATCACGGCTCTGGGATTTTTATTTGCAAAAACAAACCACCAGCTGTGTGTTGTAGTTTGTCAAACCCTGATGCAGATTAGTCATAGATGGTAGCAAAGGACAATATTAATTCCCATAAGTGATTTTAAGGATGTGAAGTTCATTTCCTAATAATAGGATGCCTATTGTGTAGTTAGTGCATATTTATGTGTATTTATAAATAAGTGATACTTATATTTATTTATATATTGACCTGCACTTTATATACTGGGCACCACATTTTGAAATATCCCCAATATGTTATAGATTCAGATTTTAACTTGGCACCGCCATTTAGAACAGGGAGATGTTCGAATCTGCCATCATGAAACCAAACGCTTGGCTTGGTGATGTCTGCCACACATTCCTACAGTGAACGTATTCCAGAGGAGATCCCTTGCAGTGAAATGAGTCCTTGTTTTTTTTTTTTTTTTAATTAATTAATTTATTTATTAGTTTCAGGTGTACAAAACAAGGTAATACTTAGACGTTCATCATTTATATCCCTCACATTGTGAACCCCCCTCCCCCCATCCACTATCCCTCCGACCTCACACTGAACCATCACATTACATATATAAAATTATAGTTGGCATTCATTAATGTGTAGCTTCTGGTGTACAATGCCATGATCAGGCATCCACAGTATCCCTGAGGTGGTCTCCCAAATAGGACGCATGTCCATCGGATACCCAACAAAATCTTTACAACATTATAGAATACCTTCCCCAAATTAATTTTCAAAAAAAAACCCTGAGGCCATCTTGTGGTTACCAGCTGCTTCCAAATCCCTTCACCTTTCCCCTTATCCCCAACCCCCTCCTACACACCCATCTAACCACTCTCGGTTTTTTCTCTGCGTCCCCAAAACTGTCTCTGATTAGTTCATTCACATAGTCTTTTCTTTAGATTCCATATATAAGTGAGATCATATGGTACTTGTCTTTCTCTTTCTGACTTATTTCACTTAACATAATGTTCTCTAGATCCATCCATGTTGCTGCAAATGATAAGATTTCTTTCTTCTTTATGGCTGCGTAATACTCCATTGTATAAATGTACCACAGCTTCTTAATCCAGTCATCGAGTCCTTGTTTTGAGATCTGTTGGGTTTTCAGAACCAACATGTGCCCTCACCCTTCCTTGAGTACCTTAGGTGGAACGCCTAGAACATCCCATGATTCCTGGTTTCGTTTTCCTTTGGGGCTTCTTTTTATGTATATGTGTGTATTGTATTTATTAAATGCACACACGTTCCCTATTTTAAAAGCAAATCTTCTAAAAACTATGATTTAGGGTATGTGCTTGATGCATGTTTAAGATCTGCTGATTAAAAAATACACACCTCTGTCTTTATTTTTCATTTATTTATTTATTTTTATGTGTTACGTTTCAAGAATACACTTTCGTTCAGTTGTTTGCTTATTTCTAATTGTGCTGTTATTGTCCTACCCTAGGTTTATAGATGCACATTTAACCCTAGCAAGGGTAGCTTAATGGATAAGTGCTCTTTGAGAAGCGCTGCCCCCACTTCCTCTCCATCCGTCCCAGCTCAAACACAGCCATCTCATCTACCAAGGGTGCTTGCTCATTTACTAGACCCAGTTTTCTGGTTTTATCCACCTGCTGAGTCAATTAGGCTTAATTGTTTCTTTTGCCGCCTTGCCTCCTGCTCCTGGGACATGCTCTGTTTTCAGTATAGTTTTAGCTCTCTTTGGTAAAATAACAACCACCAGGTAAAAAACAGGAAGTTCAAATTGACTCTTTTTAATTTAATTTACCTCCATGTGGAGCTCACTGTGAGTATATTGTCTGGCAGTGTCTTCAAGGACTGATCTAAGAAAAATGATTTCTATAAGCATAAACTAGATTTATGTTAACAAATAAATTGTTACTTTGTGGAGTGCATTTACAAACACTACTACCTTCATCCTCTGTAACTTTGTAAAAAAAAAATAATGCTACTATTTCATTTTAAAAATGAAGGTAAGCAGAAAATAGTCCAGTGATTTGTAAGGATACAGAATTAGGAATTGGCAAGATAATAGAATTTAAGTTGTCTGATTGTAAGAGAATACTCACTGTATTTCCACAACTGTTTCTCAGATGTCTTTAGAGATAGAAGATACATTGGAGAGTGTAATGTGTGACACTTTTCAATAAAAATTAGAATTAGTTCAGTCAGAGTTCTGTAACTCTCCTCACCTGGTTTTGTACCGTCAGATACAAGAATCTGGACTTTTATCATGTAGGAACTGCCCTGTTTAAATATTTTCTAGGTAAGAGTACCTGGAGGTATCATTTAACCTGTGACTTTATGTATAATTTGGGAACGATGTGGCCTAAACCACAGTTTCACAGAAATATGGCGGCACCTTGCAGCAGGGAACCCTGTGACCCTTTTATGCTGGGCCTAATCACAGCTCTGCTTCTCATTCCCTGAGCCCCAGAGTTGTTTGGCGTAAAGTAAGGATCATAATAATTTGCCATAGATGTCATGAGATAATCTGAGTTAAAGTATATAAAATAGCATCGCTATGTAATTATTTCAAAATTAGTAGTAATACTATTATATTTTACTTGCTGCCAATTTACATTTTCAGGAGGATTTGAAATGAAGTCCAAGTTTTTTCTCAAGGAGGCATTTATGGAAGTACTTGCTACAGTGGCTATGGCAATGGGCTTTTTCTAACCAGTGTGGTCATCTTGATTCTGCTCCATCTTGATTTGCTGACTTGTCTATAACTGTGTTCACAACTTGAGCTGGTTCATACTTCCTAGAATGTGAGGTTTAACTACTCATTTCTTAGAATCATCACATCTGTAAATTCCCATGGTGTCTCTGCACCCACGATCTCTGTTTCATGTTGGCTATTGACTGGAACCATGTTTATTAATCCCAGAATGGCTGCCATAGTTTGTCTCTCTCCATCTTCTTTGGGCTTGTATTAGTCATTCTGTGCTACATTAAAGGGACATTGTCCCATCAAAGTTAATGGAACTTTTCCATGGATTTTAACACTTAAAAAGACCACTTCCCAACACATATCCTCCAAAGGATTGAACAGAATGTGGGTGGCATATTCCCTAAAAATGCACCTAAACACCCCTCTGATCACATAACACAATGCCGTGAATCAGAACCTGGTCTCTTATGCAGTCTCAAGGTGATTAGAGAAAAATGAGAGTGCTTTCTAAAGTGGTCTTTTAATTAACAGTGATTAGCTGGCTTATATCTAATTTTATTTTTCTTTTTTGGTTTTTCTATCATTCACCTGTAATTCTTAATCTTCAGATGGAAACCCTGGAGTCTTAGAATAATAAATGAGTGTGTGCATATTTTCATTTCTAATTGAATGCAATAAACACATTTGGACTTTATAGATCCTGTTCCTCTTATTCCACTATTTCTAGACATTCAGAAACTCTAATACTGCCATCTTTGGATAACATTTTTCTATGGAAAAAAAAATGTAGTGGTCCCTTCATCTGTGTTTTCCTATATAAAACCTTGATTCCTTTCAAGATCTTGTACTTTGTCTGATTTAATCTTTCCATTTTTCTCTGATTTATCTTCAAATTCCCTCTTTACTAAATTAGGTATGTGTCCCCAAATCAGGAAAACAATGCAGTTGGAGCCTATGTTGAGAATAATGAAAGAACCCTTGCCAAGTTTCGCTATGTGGATCCGGTTTGCATATGTGATTTTAACTCTTTCCTTCTGTTGCCCTTTATTACGTATCAAAACATCTTATAGATCTTGATACACTAGCCTCAATTCCCATCCACACTTATGTTTTGTGTTTATTTGTATTTTTCACAGTGGCGTATGAGGGGATTGAAAGGGCAACCTTAGTGCTACCAGCACCATGTTCTAACCAACTGAGCTAATCAGCCAACCCCTATTTGTATTTCTTGTATGAATATATATCTTTCTAGGGATAAATTATTTTAAAATTACTTTGTTATTTGGCACATGCAGATAAATATCAAACCTAGCACCCTAAATGGCATTGTTTGAGTCTTATACTTATTAATGTGATTAATTTATATTTCTCTGTTGATATTTTCAAATGAAGTCAGGAAAGCAACGTTCATATTTCAGTGTTACTTTTCTACATAAATGCTAACTGTTTAAAATAACAAAGAGAAAAAACAGTTTGTATTAGACAACTCAGTGGAGGTGGGCATGGGTGAGTTCCAAACAGTGATTGATACAATGAGGTTCTTTCCTTGTTTTTGTATTTTTTAGTTTCTGTATTGTGAGTTCATGACATGGCTGCAGGTTAATAATACTAATTATGTCTTTAATATCATTGCATCAGTATTTAAAGGAGAGCCGTAATGTTCATGGGACTGATACTTATAATGCAATGTGCTAAGAAGGACTATAAAATAGCAATCAATGTCAGTGCGATAACCTAAAAACAAATAAAAGAAAGGATTATGAATGAAGCTTTGGTTTCCCCTTGGTATAGATGAGAAAGGAGGATTCAGTGTGAATGGAAAGTAACTTCCTTTCACCAGAATCCTACAAACTGCTTGAGGAAGCAATCCAACAGAACCCTTTATCCAGGAACACAGAGCATGTCTGTGGGGCTGCCCTGGCCTCCCATGAACAGCAGGACATCAGTAAACCAACTATTCCAGAAACAACAGGAAGCTCTGTGGATTTTGTGCTCATTTCTGATTTTCTAGAACCGAAACGCATCAGTCATCTTTGAAGGCAGGACTTCAAGCTTATAAAACCAACTGCTCGTTTGGGGTGGGGTTTCTCAATCATCGGTCAATGCTAGGAATGATACCAACGCACACATCTTTAAACACTAAGTGTTTTATATTCCAGCAGTGTAGGAAACAGACTTCTTACTTTATTCATTGTCAGTAATAGACTTGAAACCTGTTGTTCATTGAATGATTAAAGACTAACCACATATCTTATCCATGAATCAGTCTTAGGAAATATTACTTTCCCAAATTAAGAAATGAGATCACCAGGTCTCAGGGCAGCTGACATACTTATCTGGCAACACTATAGCCGATCACCAGGGACCAGACAGGATGGGAATCCATATCCCTCTGATTTGAAAGCTCTGTCACACTCACTCTATTCGGGTGTGACCTCTTGCACAGACGCATTTTCTTTTATTTGTTTGTTTTTTTATGGGTCCCTTATCCCTACACATTCTATGTCTTTACATTTTCTTTATTATGAAAATATTTATTAAGAAGTTTTTAACATTAAAACATTCTTTAATAGTTTTCTTAACACGTTTTCTTCAAAGACGTGTAACTGTTTTCACATTTAGTTTGAAACTCTGCTTTACTTCAGTGATCCTGATTGCATGATATAGTTTGATATTTTGACATAATCCCAATAGCTTCTCATGTCCCCAAATATCCTCAGTAAATTTAAAAGCTTGGAGGCTGCAGGTACAAAACAAATAAACAACAAAAAAACAAACAAAAAATCATGTCAATATATAGGTTTATGGTGTAAAGATTTTAAATAATTAGAAAATGAAGAACCTTAGTAAAATCATTCTGAGATTTATAAATTATCCTCATTGATAGCTAGTGTTGGAATATCAACTTAGTAAGTGACATTCCCAAGTAGTAACACTACAGCAGCCCTGGGGAACATTAAATGAAAAAAAAAATATCTTGAAAACCATGAAATAATCCAAATAAAAAGTATACTACTTTTTTTTTTCTACATAGGCCATTTTATATGTGGAATTCATTTATGTTAATTTTTTCATTGTTAAAATCAAATGTCAATACTATATTTTTTCACTTTAAATATTATAGGCAGCCTAAAATAGAGGTGCATATAGCATAAAATTAAAAAATCAGTTTGAGAATTTTAACAGGAATTGGATAATGAAATAGACGGGCTGGGTCTGGTATGATTCCTGCCTATTTCCCATATAACAGTTAAGCTGTAATGATTCTAGTGCTCTTAATCATCTTTTCAAGCTATCAGACAATTTATCACGCCACCCTGGCACCTAGGCTGCCTGTGTGACCCACACAGCTGGGGGTACACGCATGTGGGATGTGGGGTCCTCACACCACTTCTCCCAGATGGAAAGAAAACAGGGATGAGAATGTAGCTGGACTTCACTGGCCCTCCACCGGGCCCATCGCTCAGTCACTGCCCGTACCTACCCGAGTCTCAGCTTAGGGACAGGCGGCTAGACAAGGACCATGAGTGATACCTCAAGCTGTGCGGAAACGTGTGGTGTTTCAGATGCTCTGCTATGTTTGGACATGATTTCAATAACCACTTGTTCCACGCGGGGTTGTGTTCTTGGGGGCAGGTTTTCTGTTGAATACATGGAGAAGCGAAAACTATATTTTACTGTCGTAACGGCGCTGTGAAGACAACAGTAATACACCGGAATGCCTGAGGCTCACGCAGCATCTGAGGTCTGTACTTCAGGCTTTGGATCTTAGTAGCTGCCTCTAAATTTTGGAAGGCAGACACCGAACCCGGCTTCCAGTTCTCTCATCTCAAGTTTCTTTGCATTTCTTCCACTTTCCAGAAGGTATGTCAGTGACACAGGCGTGACAAAAAAGACCTGTTTCCACGGGGAGTCTCCCACAGCACAAAGCGCTGAAAAGGAACTGTGGACTTCCCCCAGTGTCACGCCCATCTCGTGCCACGTGGAAGAGCAAAACCCGCTTCCTATAAAGGCCGAGAACTTTCTCCTGCAGAGTCAGAGGGTGTGGAGGGGGAGGGGGCAGGGAGATGCCGCGGGTGTGGAGACGCAGAAGGGAAGGACCCCGCGTGGAGATGCCGCGGGTGTGGAGACGCAGAAGGGAAGGATCCCGCGGGGAGATGCCGCGGGTGTGGAGACGCAGAAGGGAAGGACCCTGCGGGGAGATGCCGCGGGTGTGGAGACGCAGAAGGGAAGGACCCCGCGTGGAGATGCCGCGGGTGTGCAGACGCAGAAGGGAAGGACCCCGCGGGGAGATGCCGCGGGTGTGGAGACGCAGAAGGGAAGGATCCCGCGGGGAGATGCCGCGGGTGTGGAGACGCAGAAGGGAAGGATCCCGCGGGGAGATGCCGCGGGTGTGGAGACGCAGAAGGGAAGGATCCCGCGGGGAGATGCCGCGGGTGTGGAGACGCAGAAGGGAAGGATCCCGCGGGGAGATGCCGCGGGTGTGGAGACGCAGAAGGGAAGGATCCCGCGGGGAGATGCCGCGGGTGTGCAGACGCAGAAGGGAAGGATCCCGCGGGGAGATGCCGCGGGTGTGGAGACGCAGAAGGGAAGGATCCCGCGGGGAGATGCCGCGGGTGTGGAGACGCAGAAGGGAAGGATCCCGCGGGGAGATGCCGCGGGTGTGCAGACGCAGAAGGGAAGGATCCCGCGGGGAGATGCCGCGGGTGTGGAGACGCAGAAGGGAAGGATCCCGCGGGGAGATGCCGCGGGTGTGGAGACGCAGAAGGGAAGGACCCTGCGGGGAGATGCCGCGGGTGTGGAGACGCAGAAGGGAAGGACCCTGCGGGGAGATGCCGCGGGTGTGGAGACGCAGAAGGGAAGGACCCTGCGGGGAGATGCCGCGGGTGTGGAGACGCAGAAGGGAAGGACCCTGCGGGGAGATGCCGCGGGTGTGGAGACGCAGAAGGGAAGGACCCTGCGGGGAGATGCCGCGGGTGTGGAGACGCAGAAGGGAAGGACCCTGCGGGGAGATGCCGCGGGTGTGGAGACGCAGAAGGGAAGGACCCTGCGGGGAGATGCCGCGGGTGTGGAGACGCAGAAGGGAAGGACCCTGCGGGGAGATGCCGCGGGTGTGGAGACGCAGAAGGGAAGGACCCTGCGGGGAGATGCCGCGGGTGTGGAGACGCAGAAGGGAAGGATCCCGCGGGGAGATGCCGCGGGTGTGGAGACGCAGAAGGGAAGGATCCCGCGGGGAGATGCCGCGGGTGTGGAGACGCAGAAGGGAAGGATCCCGCGGGGAGATGCCGCGGGTGTGGAGACGCAGAAGGGAAGGACCCCGCGGGGAGATGCCGCGGGTGTGGAGACGCAGAAGGGAAGGATCCCGCGGGGAGATGCCGCGGGTGTGGAGACGCAGAAGGGAAGGACCCCGCGTGGAGATGCCGCGGGTGTGGAGACGCAGAAGGGAAGGATCCCGCGGGGAGATGCCGCGGGTGTGGAGACGCAGAAGGGAAGGATCCCGCGGGGAGATGCCGCGGGTGTGGAGACGCAGAAGGGAAGGATCCCGCGGGGAGATGCCGCGGGTGTGGAGACGCAGAAGGGAAGGACCCTGCGGGGAGATGCCGCGGGTGTGGAGACGCAGAAGGGAAGGATCCCGCGGGGAGATGCCGCGGGTGTGGAGACGCAGAAGGGAAGGACCCTGCGTGGAGATGCCGCGGGTGTGGAGACGCAGAAGGGAAGGACCCTGCGTGGAGATGCCGCGGGTGTGCAGACGCAGAAGGGAAGGACCCTGCGGGGAGATGCCGCGGGTGTGCAGACGCAGAAGGGAAGGACCCTGCGTGGAGATGCCGCGGGTGTGGAGACGCAGAAGGGAAGGACCCTGCGTGGAGATGCCGCGGGTGTGGAGACGCAGAAGGGAAGGACCCTGCGTGGAGATGCCGCGGGTGTGCAGACGCAGAAGGGAAGGACCCTGCGGGGAGATGCCGCGGGTGTGCAGACGCAGAAGGGAAGGACCCTGCGTGGAGATGCCGCGGGTGTGGAGATGCAGAAGGGAAGGACCCTGCGTGGAGATGCCGCGGGTGTGCAGACGCAGAAGGGAAGGACCCTGCGTGGAGATGCCGCGGGTGTGCAGACGCAGAAGGGAAGGACCCTGCGGGGAGATGCCGCGGGTGTGCAGACGCAGAAGGGAAGGACCCTGCGTGGAGATGCCGCGGGTGTGGAGATGCAGAAGGGAAGGACCCTGCGTGGAGATGCCGCGGGTGTGGAGACGCAGAAGGGAAGGACCCCGCGGGGAGATGCCGCGGGTGTGGAGACGCAGAAGGGAAGGACCCTGCGTGGAGATGCCGCGGGTGTGGAGACGCAGAAGGGAAGGACCCCGCGTGGAGATGCCGCGGGTGTGGAGACGCAGAAGGGAAGGACCCTGCGTGGAGATGCCGCGGGTGTGCAGACGCAGAAGGGAAGGACCCCGCCGGCTGCGGGCACAGAGGCAGCGGCCGTGGGCCCTGGCCTCCGCGCCGTCCCCAGATGCCCAGTGACACGGGTCCCCAGCCAGCAAGGACACGGGAGCTCGGGCGCGCAGCACGTGGACCTGAACTCCGCGGAGGACCGGGGGCCCACGAGCCCGTAAGTACTGTGCGAGGGGCTGCCCGCCAGCACCTGCAGTTTAGCCGCATGAGCCCACTGCGACCTGCAACCACAGAACAGCCAGTGTCACATGTCGCGGTTTTAAGGCACTGCGTGGTGGCAGCCACTGTGGTGGCCGCTCCGTGGGGGGCTGGGCCGCGGCACGTGTCCCGTCGTGTCCTCCACGTTGAGCTCGCCTCGCTCTCCTGTTGACCCCTCACGAGAAAGGCGCTCATTGATCAAGGAAAAACAAACTTTGGGACCGTGTGAAGGTAGAATGTCCACGGTTTTCCGCACAAAGCGGAAGGCGTCCACGTCGCTCGTGCCGTTATCCACCAGCTGGCTCGCCAGGCGGGCGCGGGCGTGCGGGTGTCTGACTTGGTTCCATTTGTAATTTGACGGAATAAAGCGCACGGCATCCATCAGGGATTCATGTAAGTCGCAGCGTTTGGTTCCGCAGTGCTTAAGTATTCTGAATCTTGTCAGGACTCCTTCCCTTGGAGTGGAAAATGCCTAGCAGCAAACTAATAACTTCTAAATGAATCAGTAATGGGTAGCTGCGAGCTCTCAGGATGGAGCTCCTCAGTGAGGACATGTGTTTAAAATAATGTTTTGATTTCAGATTTAAAAACGAAATCCAAGTGTCCCTGTAATAGTAATGAAGTTTCCCCCAATACGCCCAAAGCCTGGGATTCTTTTTCATCAGTTTACTTATCCTCAGCGAGAAGAGTGTTCCATGGGGCCGGTACTAGAAGAGTGATTGCAGGCAGCATTCTTCTGCATCCTGGCCACCCGCCGGCTCACTGCTCCGTCACATTCAAAGCTGCTACTGCTTCTGAGGCTCAGTGACCTCTCTGGAAAGTGGGAGTGAACTGAGGAATACCTAAGGAAACTCCCATCATGTATGTGTTCACCTGCATTTACTGAACAGACATAAGATTACAGACTTGGTGTTTTTAGTGAGCAAAATTGGACAAGGTCCATCTTGCTGGTACTGAGAGTGTGCTGAGAGAGGCATTAATCACACAGAGAAATACCCAAATACATATATGTGGGCCTTACTGTGCTAAGTGCTATGACATCTGTCGTGAGCTGAAATACGAAAGGAGTTTGTTGACTAAGTCAGCAGGTCTCCGTGGGGTATCACTTCTGTTGCGCATAGAAGAACCTACATGGGCCCAGGCCTGGTCTGTCCTGTGGGTGGAGGGAGCATGCTTTCTGCCAGGTCCTTGTGACTCAGGCTCTGGGACTAGATGGGCCAGGAGGAGTCTGGTGACGCAGGCAAGGGCTGGCCCATACGGATTCTGACAGGCCGTGTTTACAACTTTGCTCATCTTAAAGCACATGGGAAGATATATGAGAATGTTCTTTAAACAAAGGAGTGACGTGATTATATTTGTGTTCTGGAAAATCACTCTGGCTCCATAAAGAATAAATTGATTATATGGAAGAATGGAATACATGACCTACAAATACCTTTTCAGAGGTCAGTGAAGTGTTTCTGTGGGAAATATGGCAGTTTGGACTAGGGAAGTGGTGCTGGAAATGGGGGCGGGGTGGAGTGAATGAAATGCAGAAACATGATATAGTCAGCAGGTATAGGAGAAGACTGGGTATAGAAGATGAGGGAGAGCATATCAGGAAAATGACAGATGACTTTCTGTGCAAAAGGATAGTTTCCGTGCGGCTTTTGCTATCTGGAGTAAAAACAAGAATGTTTTTCAAATCTCAATAAATTATGAGCATTCATCATTTTTAATAAACAAAAGTTCAGGCGGCAGATATTGTTTAAGAGAATATAATGAGTCACAATAAGATATACTTGTTAAACTTTAGAAAATGTCGACCGTGATTGCTGTGAATTTCACATTTAAAAGGCAGGATGGGGAGCCCGCAGACAGCACTGTACATTACCCCAAGATGAAGGCAGACTTTGCTTTGCTTCCAGATGTCCTGTGCAGCAAACTGTGTGGTTGGACAAATCTTAACTCCATTAGCCTTCCTGAGCCCCGTTTTCTCTTTCAGTAGATGAGAGTTGCGATTACCAATTCTCTTAGGATTCTTGTAGATTTACAGTTTACGTTTGGCAAAAGTGGATAATGGTAAAATGACTCTTTGGGTAGGTAGGTGCTTTTATTTAAAAAGAAAATATTCTAAGTAGTAACGTGTAATTTGTCAAATATGAAATCCTTAACATTTATGTTTTATAAATGACCTTGGATAATAAGTTATCCTAAGGTGTTACACAATTTTAAATCAAAGTACAATGTAATCTAAAACGCTGAGTAGTAAAATTGTTGTCCCTTATGAATAATTTCCTCATTTAATAAAAATACACTATTATTAATTGTATTCATAGTAATGACAATAATAGTAAATAATAGTAGCTGACCGAGGAAGTAATAGTAACCAGGCTGATGGAGATTCCTTCAAGTAGTTTTGGGCCCTTGGAATTTGTGCCAGCCACCTTTTCAAGTATTTTATATGCATCATTTTGTTTCATCTGATCTATAAACCCTGGAGGTCTGTGATGCTATGATTCACATCTTCCTAACAAAGCTGCAGTCAACAAAAGTGAGGAACATGGTCAAGGTCATAGAGCAAATTGATTCTTAACCTGATCTGTCCAACTAGAGAACCCAAGCTGTTACCCCTTTGGCCTCACAGCTTCTGAAAGGTATACCTGGAAGGGCTTTGCTCATCAATCCATGCCATAATTCTGTCATATGCATCAGCCTTTTTTTCACAGGACATAATAATTAAACCACACATTAACTTATGTCCCTAATTTTCATGAAAGAGGTGAGGAATCGCACACATATATCATGACTGCTGGAATGGGCAGGGCTATCAAAAACCAGGGCTCGAGACATCTCTAAAGCTCCTCTCCTTCCTAAAGAAGCAGGGCCCGCTTCCACTTCCATTTGTTTTATGAACGTCTCCCTTAAGGTGTGCTAACACCAGGGAGCAAGCCCGTCATGTACGTAAGGAAAGGAGCCTTCCATGGTCCGAGTGCCCCTATGCCTTAGGTAAATACCTGCTCTGGGACCCCAAAATCTGTGCCTCACACACGAGTGCTTGACGACCTGGCAGACATTCAACCCTCCTGTGCATCGAAGAGCAAATAGAGCGCATCAGAGTGCTCTGAGCTCCTGAACTCCAATGGATTTTCTACCCAAGGGGCTCAGAACAATAATTACAGACGGTCCAGCCAGAAGAAGCAAGCGGAGCGCCATGGCACATCGGGGAACAAATGTGCATGATGCGTCCTTGTCCACCTGAAGTCTTAACAGAGGCGCTGACACCCAGCAGACTCCAGAGAAGGAGGTTTGAATGGAGAGCACGCACAGCTCTGGCCCCCACACCCCCATCCCTGTTCGTGGTACTGCCACGTGCAAAGTACAGGCATTAGTGCAGTGGCTTCTACGCGCGGCTCGTCCTTGGTGATCAGGGCTGCTGTTCAGGACGGCTTGGTAGCAGAGCACCAGTGGGAGGCTCATTCTGGCACACAAGGCATCTGCAAAGTCGACCATCAAAGGCCTATTGATTTTTCCCATCATTTCTGTTTAAAAATATCTATTCATAAATATATTTTGTCCCATTTCAGGTGAACGCACATACTCTGAGTACCTGCTGGATATCAGTTACCTGTGCTAGGCATTGAAGACATTAAACAATGATTAAGACCAATCATGTATCCAGTAAACTTAAATTTGCATTTAATGTGCATGGTGCTCCAAAGTCGATGCTAAAATCACCCACACTTTCAAAGACTTGTGTGTAGAGGACACCCAAGGTAGTAAGTGAGCACATGATTGCATAAAGGCCAAACAGTCTAAAATACAGCTTGAGCTTATGTGTGCGCTTCACCCGCTGGGGCATTTGGGAATGCCTTCATACAGAGTAACTGAGTGGAGCGAGACAGTGAACAGAACAAGAACGAGAAGCTTACTAGGAAAAACAACTAGTGTAGGTTGTAGGAAGGATTGTGTTGGTGGAAGTGGGAAGGGAGGCATGTCCCCAGAACACACAGGGGTGGGGGTGGGGTGACAGGCCCCTGAGCCACCAGGAGAATCGGTGGGGCAGTAGGACAATGTCTGATGGGGATGCAAGGGTGCATAGGGAGCGAGGAAGGGCACCGGTCAGCTGTGTGCTCAGCAGATCGGAGAGGAAGCTGTGAGAACGTGGGTGCGTGGCACCAAGAGGGAACGAAAGGGACTCAGGTTCACAGAAAGGAAATGTGATTGTGTTCCTGAGTCTCTAGATGTGAAGGTAAATAGCTGTGACACCAAGATAGCTAAGTGTAAATTTTTAACGTGTGCTTGAAAGTGCAGTTTTGTTTACATTTCATTCATCTGGGACATGATCACAGACATGTGATGACATGGACTCTCGGAAAGCTAAGGGAGGTTCTCTATCTATTAAGATAGTGCATCTGAACTGTCCCCAGCCAATTATGCCACTGCCCAAATCCAAATTGTTCTACAGATAAAAAGATGTGAGAGTTTATATTTCACCCATTTTAAAGCAATATTTCCTAAAACATATTACTGATTTGTGTCATGTTACACTTCCCCAAGAAGTCGGTAGTTGAGGACTAATTTCCTCCTTGTTATATCCTCTTCTCCTAAGCCTCTCAACATATGTTCTTATGCCGTATGAACAAGGTCTAGGTCTCAAGCCCTATGAAATAAACCAATGTAAGGTTATTGCCTATCTAGATGTGTGTGTAGAATCTTCTCATTGTGTGTATAAACCTCAATAAATCAGGTGGAAAGAGACACTGGAGGGGCAGGGAGTTCTCTCAGTCTGGAAACCAGAGTCCTGTTCACTCCCTCACCAGCCACCACCGGCTCCAAGTGGGTCTGCATTAATTACCTTTAACTTACTGTCTTGTTTGTTTCTTGAATAAGCATGCAACGGATGCCTTGCAATATGTTAGGCGAGGTTCTGGGAGATGGAAAGGGAGCGTGGGGCATGTGCTTCACTGACTGGGGTTACAAGGAATTTCTGTTCCAGCAATTTTTTCTTTCTGATGACCTCTCCTCTCTCTTGTGAAGGCGCTTCAGCCTTCTCTGTAGATGTGTGATGGGAAGAGCTCTGTCTCTCTGTTGTGGAAGACCCTCCCTTCTGTGCACACCCAGTCTTCTTTCTGTGTTTTAACAACTGTGCTCCTGCCCCCCACACAGTGCAATGCAGTTTCTGGAACTGAACCTTTTGCTGCATTTTGCAGGAGACTCCAGCTGTTTCTTAGTCATGCGTGCATTTACACACTGAGGTACACTCATTCACATCCAGACTTGATGAGAAAATTTATCTTAAAACCTAAGCTGTGTGAACTTGGAACAGCCACTTAATTTATTCAGATTTCATTTTTCCTCCTTTGTAAAATGAAGAATGAATTCTGTTCATTCCTCCTATGTAGCCAGTACCTAGAATAATCACCCATAGTTTGCCCTTAGAAATTTGCTGAATGAATGACGATTCAAGGTCTGTTTAATGCTCACCTATGCGGTTCTGTTTCATAAAATAAAACTATTTAAACCCGGAATATATATGGAAACTATGCTTATAAATGTAATAGATTAATTTTTAGGTATAACAAACAAAATAAGAATGATGATGACATCCCTTTATAACATATAGCACTCGGCTTTCTCAAAGACTTTTTACCTTAAAGTTCCCACTAGAGCAAATGATGGAAACTGAGCCCATATCTCTAGGTGTGGCCGCCATTATGTTCTCCCATGAGACCCTTATACTGTGGGAGTCATTTTGAAATGATGTAAAAACTGTTCATAAGGAACACTGAAAGTCAAAACAGATTTCCTGGCTGAAGTCTACATGGTTAATGAGTAGGGAGTCTTAGTAAAATAATGCATTATTATATACTTTTTCATATAGTATCTATAAGAATGAAATAGATAACTAGCAGGTAAAATAGTCATGATACGATATTGTACTTCTCCCTATATTCATTCTAGTTGGTTTCTACATACTCTCTGTTACTAGGCAACCATAGAGCGTCACTGGAAATGAACGGGGTCTACAGACAAAAACACCACTTTAATGAAACTATATTTCATTGTAAAATATTAATTTAATCACCTTAGGGAAAATGTCATTTGGAACTATTTTTCAGATAGTTTCAACATATTGATGCAAAGACTGATAAATATTTTACATTGCTTAGGTTCTAGGTCAATATTTTGAAACTACAGATTATTTATACAAATTTGTGGTACTTTATGGTCTATGGAATTAGTTTGGGGCCCGGGAGCAATGAGTCCAACTTCTAAGTTCTGAGTGGAAATCTGAAAATGCTTAGCTGTCCATTCACCTGCCTTTCCCTGAACACTATCCTCTGTCTCTATTTTGGAAGCCATACAGGTTATTCAAAGCCCAGCTCAAATCCCTTTTCCTTGATACCCGTCTTACCAGGCACATCCTTCTTTTACATGGTTACCTGAATGCACATCTAGTAAATTCTCGACTCTGCCTTGGATCCATTTTGCTCTCAACTGCTCATTTGGTTGATATCAATATCTATATCTTAATTGACTAATCAGTTAGTCATTTGCAAGTCCTCTCTTTCCCTTTCATTTTCTTCCCAATATTATAATTTTGAACATGGTGTGTATCCAGCAAATACCATTTGAACTGAACTGAACTGTGATAACTTGAATTATACATTAAAACCCTGTGTAGTAAATTATCTTGGAAAAATGATCCGCAGCCATCTATCATCTGACAGCCTTATAGTGTCCTCCTTCAATGTAGTTGCAAACAATGAGTTGAAAACAAACTGACTTTCAGGAGGATTTTCTACTCCAAACTTAGAGTAATTTATTATCTAAACACGTTGTTTGGCACATTTAGACGAATGGGCAATACACCATACCTTTGTAAAATGGAAGGACAGGTTAAAAAAGATGAAGAACTAAATCAAGAGATATATAATGACAGCACTTTCTCAGGCAAATAAAATGTAGGATCAATGTTTATGGAGAGACATGGAAATTGATTCCGTTGAAGTTCTCCTTTTTATCCGTTGGAAGGTCTTCAGGTAGATGAGTGTTCTTCCCAGTAGAAGATGGTGCTGTGAGATACAATAAGGAAATGTAGAACACATTGTGTTTTTGGGGAGTTCACACACTTTGAGAGAAGTGAAAACTGATGCTTATAAATCATAGACTAAGCAATATGTTACTGAATGAAATAAAAATAAGTAGCTGTAGAGATGTTTGGTTAGGGAAATGGTTTGGGAATGGTTTTAAAATATGATTTCAAATAGACTTTCAAAGTGGGCAGATTTAGAAATACAAAGAGAGAGGATCTTAGCCAATGAAACACAATTAGCTGAAACAGGTGAGCATGACACATTTAGAGGACAATGAGAATATTGATCTAATGGAAGGAGGCTTGTCTACTCGGAAATAAATATGTGAAAAGTAAGATGGTGACAGATTACAGAGGACTTGGACACACAGAGATTTAGAGATTGTGGGGGAAAGAGTAATATGAGAAAATCTCCACTTGAGATAAATTTGTTTTCCGTCTGTCTAAAACATACATTGGAAAAGAGAGAGTTCCAAAGGCAGACACAACAGGGTGAGTGACAAGGTCACAGGCCACCAACTGGGTCTTCTCCAGTAGCCCCAATAGTCACCATAGGTGTCATTTATCAGTGCCTACCTTGGGCGAGTCACTGTGTTAAATGATATAAATGTGTTTCTCAAGTAATTCTTCCAACGCCATAACTCTCCGAGTGCAGGCAAAACATGCAGCTTCTTCCTTAAACATGGGGGACCTATTGCAACAGAATCCAGGTATAGTTCTAAATGAATTTAAATAAAAGTATTGCAATGAAAAAACAACAAAAAAGTCACCTTCAAATAATAATCCTAGGTAAAGATATTTTTTTAAAAACACAAATTTTTGTGAACTAGTTACTTTCATCACGTAGGTAGAGAAATACCTTTTCTGTTTTGTTTCTGTTATAAATAGGATTGGGGAAATGGATGGGAAAACAAAAGGCTGGAGCTTTGGCACTGCCTTAGAAGCTTCACAGTCACGTGGGAACAGGAGGTTTCCAATCAATGGCAGGAGTTATTTACTATGAGGCAGCCATGGGTGTGGGAGGCCCATGGGTTTAGGAGCCATGGGTTTGGGAGGCCTCCCACCCAGGGTTTGGGAGGCCACAGATAGAAGGGCTGGAAGACATACTTCCCAGGCTGAGAACTTTTGCACACAGATAACCCAGACTGATGTCATCATTCAAAATCTAGTGCATATAGATCCAACTTTAGAATGATTTTCTTAGTTAGGTAAGAAGGGGCATGTTATTATTTGCAATGAAATTTGTAGCATGAGACATGTTTTCTATTTGTTATTTTCTTCAGTGCACAGGTCAGCAGCATTATAAAGTATTGTCCATGGTTTTTACTTTTATCTATCTTTCTATCATCTATTTATTGAAGTGATAGTCATTTTGAAGTCTGATTATTGGAAAAAGTACACACTCTCTTAGTTTTGTTCCACAGAACATGGTTTTATAAAAAATCTTAATAATGCTACTTTTCTAATAATGGGGGAATGAATATTCATGTTTATCATTGGCAAACTGCCCCAGGTTACCTCCCACCCATAGATAAAATTAACCCTGTGCTAGTGTTCACTCCGAATGGTGGGTGTTTAAAGAAAATGGTGTGCAACTGGAGTGAAAATGTTTCAGGACTTACATTACACAAAAATAACAGCAGACATACTTAATGTTCTCAAAGTATCATTCTGGGAAAACATCCCAGTATGTTGCAGAACTGTATTCAATTCACAAGCGTCAATGAGTGCTTGAAGAGACTAAAAAAGTAAGAAAAAAAGAAGATGCAGAAACAGATTGATAACTCAAGCATTTCAGCACTATCACCACCTATATGAGCTCAGATGTGGAAAATAGGTTGAGAACACGGGGATTATCTTGACCTAGCAGACTAAAATCTTCTTTCTACTATTTCAGAAAACAGTAGTTTAAGTTGATATTTTTAGAGAGTACCTTGGCTAGTATCCAACCTGGGCAGAATACTTAATTTGAAAAATTTCTACTCCCTGGAATGCTAATTGTCTTTTCAACTTAATACTCTTAAGAATACAGAGGATAACATAAAATTATCTTCAATTTACTCAGATCCCAACTCAATAAAATTGTGAAAAGGTAATGTGTAAGAAAATCATTAATCCTATGGTTGCTCCTTTTTACACTGATGGTAATCTGTAGATTTTTAAATCTGTATATTTTTGTCTAGTTTTCAAAAGAATGTTCTCATACCCACCCCCAGTGCCCGTCGTAAAAACAAACAATAAACACACACACACACACACACACACACTTCTCTTATCTCTGTACAATTACTTGCTAAATTCTGTTATGTGACTCTGAAAAAGACATTGCCAGTCTTTCAGGATCTCAGTATTGGATGTTTCATAGAGAAAGGAAGAATAATGCAAACTCTCATATAAAGTTTATCACTTGAATGGAATTGGAGATTCGGTCGACAGTGCACATAGAAAGTTGACTGCTGGCAGCATAATTCACTGACAGTTACTAGCTGCTTCTTACAAAATTTAAATTAAAAAGTAGACATTGATTTTCTATCAGTGACACATTTTGACATGTCATAAGTGGCATGAGGAATATTATGATTTGTTCAAACTTAATATTTTACAGAGCTCAGGGTTATGCAGTGATACTTTGATATTGTATTTTATTTATTGTTTGTTTTCCTTCAGAAAAAAATATCTCAAGTGGAAATTAAAGCATAATAATTTAATAATATTCAAGTCTTTCAGATAAGTCAGCATACATTAAGAAACTATTGCATATGACTTGAAATATTATTACATTGCCTTCTATTTCATTAATAATATATTTAAAAATCAGGACTTCCTTGCAACACACATTATTATTTACATTTCAGGGACCATTAATCCTTTAATAATTGTTGGTTAAAAAGGAGTCAAACAGTAGAGGAATCAGTTATTTGGAAAATAAACACCTGGGAAGAGACTATATCTTATCTCTATGATCACATACCCCATAGAAAAATGACTGGTATGTTACAATAGACATCCATAAGTGACCGAGTGATTATAGAGCGATTATCACTTAGACATGACGCCGCTTTCTGTAAGCTGACCTACATTTTCCTCCCAGGGCAGACTGAATTAACTTCTGGAAACCCACAATAGAAAGGATTCTGGATGGAAAAGGAGCCTGTGGGCGGTCGGGATGGAGCTAGCCAGGAGGGAAGGCCAACTTGTGTCACGTGCACAAAGCACATAGAACTTGAGGTGGACTGTTTTCCCCTCGCCCCAAATCATTTTCCAAAAGAAAACGCAGGACCGGCGTTTTGCCTTCAGTTTTACCCAATAATCCTTGAGCTATTACATTGATGGTTTACTGTTTCTGTATTATTTTCTGTATTAACTCTTTGTCTTTGAAGTGTGATGCTGATTTAGTATAATCTCTGTTCATGCAACAGTTTTAGACACAGGATGTTACAGACGTGCTCAAGACGCCTCTTGGAGCGTGTTCAGTAAACTGAAATAGCCCGTCTTTGCAGAGACTTCTTTCTCTGTCTCTTCTCATGCCCATGGAGACAGATATTGAGAAATATAAACCAGTCTAGGCTTTTGAAATTGTAACCTTACCTACAACATTGCTATAGCAAGGCTGCAGCAATGCAATGCCCAATAAATATTATCAAGTCCAATACATACCAAAGGAAGATCTTTTCTTTGCCTTGGTGAATGGTGTGATTTAGATACATTTCAAAGAGCTCGGAGAAAGTTGTGGCTGCAGGAGCTCGAACTGAGATGGAGGAAGCACAATAGACAACCCTGGAGATGAATCTGTGCCTTGAATAATGACCTTATTGATTGAGGACACGTGGAGGGCAGAGATTGAGAGTCGGCGGGCCATGCAAATTCAGGCTGACCGCTCAGACTCCAAGGCACGGATGTGTTCTTCCTGTGTGGATGAGATGGGATTTTTGAGATGTAGGTCAATCACTTTTTTGAATCTTCTGGTTTTGAGGATGTATATACTTATATATGTAATAGCTGACCACTTCAATTAAAGCCAAAGCAACTGAAATAACTGAGACACTTAAGAAAAGTAAATGTTTAATATAACATGAAAACATACTTCACACCCCAGAATTCAGGTAGAATTGATTTTATTAAATTATGTTATACATTTAAAATCAGTTATTAATTTGATTTTTTGGCCCTCAGTCATGCTACAAATATCAGTAAATCACACAACAATCTCAGATTCTAAAATAATTAAAGCAGGTACTGTACAGAACGTATATTAGTAGCATTAGCATGAATATGGGAGCTACTTTTGTCCTCTTATGCTAGATGGTGATATTTTACCTCTTAGATTTATTTCATAGTTGTTATTTTCGAACAAAAATGGAATTTAAAACACCCACTGCTGTATCTGTATCACATGAAAACTCTTTGGTCTTGATTAGTGTCCAGAGTCCTACTATGTTATTTAACAGTTCTAATCAAGTTTCCCATGTGAATATGGGCTCCTTTTCCACTGGGCATCTTCCAGGATAAATTTTCATGTGCTATTCTGCTGTTTGATTTATTAGCAGAATTATTCAAAATGTTAAAACAAAATAAAAATGTGGAACTGGTCACATGCTCAGTTGTAAAAAATACTTCTGCCCTAATTCATTATTTCAGAATAAATGTCTTGATCATTGGATCCAGCAATAAAATTCTTATTTGAATAAAATAAGTTTGTAGACTTCTGAATTTTAATGGTTTGATTCGTAAATATTAAAAGATAAGTGGTTTATAGCAAGGGGTGATCATTTTCAGCCATGTTAACATGAAAAATTTTAAATTCTGAGTCAGTGCTGTCCAATAGAAATAAAATTCTACACATACAAATTTAAAATTGTAGCATCCATATTGCTGAAATTTATTTGAATACTTTTTAATGTAATGCATCTCCAGTATTGCCATTTGAACATGTGGTCAATATACAAAAGATTCATGGAATAGTTTGCATTATTTGGGGCTAATTCGTCAAAATGATGTGGTCAATATACAAAAGATTCATGGAATAGTTTGCATTATTTGGGGCTAATTCGTCAAAATGAATTGTGCATTTTGCACTTAGCACGTCTTCCCTTTCAGAACAGCTCCCTTGCAAATGGCCCTGCACCTCAGATGACTTTGTAGCTGTTGTGTTGGACAGCCCAGCTTCAGCTCTACCTCAGGTTTCATTTTAATTGTGATGGTTATTAAAATACTTTAAATTTGGAAGTCACTTTCACTGATTCACTGCACAAATTCACTTACAATCTGATAAACACACACATATTCCCTGTGGCATTCCCTTTGGATTCAGAGACGCAATGCACTTTTGTTCTGAGTGTAAGGACAGCTCTGTGCACACCAAGTTCTGAGTCACCAGGTACAGAATCATGGAACTGAGTTTTGGCATTAGTATTACAAACCTGGGCTCAAATAAGTCAATACATTTATAAGTGAGCTTAGGGTAGCTATTTCACTCTACATTTTTCCTGCATAGTTTTTTTAATTTAAAGTTTATTGGGGTGACAATAGTTAGTAAAGTTACATAGGTTTCAAGTGTACAGTTCTTTACTACAACATATATATATATATATATATATATATATATGTATATATATACACACAAACACACACACACACATATATATATACACAACATATATATATATACATATATATATATATATGTATATATATATACACACACATATATCCTGCATGTTTTCTAAAAGACAACATAGTGAGCCGTATGTAATAGGAAGCTGATTTTGCTCATAATTCCTTGCTAATGTAAAAAGTCTTATTTAATGTTATTTTCACAAATTAATTTGCCAAAATGCTTTCCTCAAATTGAATAATTTTCATCACAAAATACACAATAAGAGTACATTTGAAAACTATGGACAGATAATTTGGTGTACTTACTATCAGTTTTCCTATATACGTGATTAGTGTGGAAATAAGCATATCATTCCTGCTTCTCAATAATATATGGCTAAATAGAGGGGGCAGGAGGAGACTTTGGGAAGTGAGTAGTCTGTTTATGGCCTTGTTGGTGGTGATGGTCTTTAGGATAAGTGCACATGTATCCCCACACTTACTGAGTTATATGCATTGAAACGTACAGCTTTTTACATGTATCGCACGTTACTTCCAGTATGGCTAAAGCGCATTTCAATTTAAAGCTTGTTAATTTATCGGGAAACGAAGGAGCTTTAATTCTTATTTATTGCTCGGTCACAAATCAGGCATTTAAGAAATATAATTAACCCTTAAAGCCACAGGGCTTGCCTAGCCTGAGCTGAGCAGTCAGTCCCACTTGCCATCATTCTGCGCTCACTAGGACGCCAGCCCCAAGCATATAGAGGATGGGAAGGGTCATCCTCACATGCAGGACAATTCTGTTTGCCATTTATTTACCCACAGCAAGCGTCCTAACTGTAATCAATGTAACAGTAGATAGTAATCGCTGCCTTTGAAGTAGTCAGTGGGTTCCCGAGTGAACTCACGCGTGACTGCCGTGGCTTCTCCCCACCGTGCGTGTGCGAGCCCGTGGGACAGTCGGGTACCACTTACTCCACGGATGCTGGGAGCGCCGCCACGTCGCCCTCTCGGCACTGTGGGCTCTAAGGGCGCCTACATGAGATGCCCCGGGATCTGTCAAAGGTGAAGGGGGCTCCTCCCCGAGGTCAGGCCCCCTCCTGAGGACTGTCCCCGAGCAGGGACTGGGTGACGGGGCCCCCACAGGCCTTGGCCGCTGCCGCCAGTCCTACATCTGGAGAAGGCTGGGCTCAGCTCCACGAGGCTGCGGCTCACACCACGCCACAGTGACCGCTGCCCTCGGCCCAGCCCATTCCCTCCCTTACATGATGCTCTCCAGGCCCCCCGTGCACCTCGACTCTATGTCCAGTCTGTTTCCAGCGGACCTGATCTAAGGCGTCGTCTACAAAGCCGTGTCACAAACGTCACGCGATTTCCTAGTCGTACCGTCCATCTCCTGCCCTTGAAATGTCCCTCGTCCCTCGTGCCGATTGCTTTCTCGCTGCCTCCTTCCAGGAGCCCCGGCAATCCAGCACAGTCTGGGGGGTCTCTTCCTTCTCAGAGACCCCTGTTGGCTTGGGAGCTCCCTGCAGCACCTCTATACCATCTGGGGTGTGCCTTGCCTATTTTTCCAGAATCTGATGCAACTTAAAATGGAAACTCATAATCCATAGGGGAAATTATTTTAAAAAATATAAATAACGTAAAGGATCAGGACCAGGGAACTATACATAAAAATGGAAAGGCACAACTACATGGTTAAGAGGTGCCCACTGCCGGTTATAAAATAAATAAGTTCTCGGTATATAATGTACATATCGTATGAGATTACAGTTCATACTGCATCATACCTGGGGTGCCAAAAAATGTATACACATGACTTGTATTCATCTTTTGTAATGGTATATATTGAATATTACAATTTTAATACAGGTTTCTTTCCTTTCTTAAAATGTGTATACATTTTGTTGGCACCCTCTGTATAGTGGAAAGTTGCCGAGAGAATAGATCTTAATGGTTCTCATTGAAAGGAAAATAAAGGCAAAGCAAGGAAACAGCTTAAAATATATATCTTTCATCAAGGCAGGAGAGGGCTCCATAGGGGCCATACAATTCTTATTATCAGAAAAAAACCAACCAAACAAAAAGCAAACATCTCAGTTTCTCAGTGACAGAAAAATATTTCCTTCGCTTGGTTCTGACAGAAATTCCTCACCCGGGGCTTTCTGTAAGTAGCTCTGAGAGAGGGAAAGAAACATATCCTCAAGAATATTTGTGCAGTAATTGCTGTATCAAGGTTCATATCACTTTTTATTAAAAAAATTATGATGCCTTCTTAATAAAAGCTGAAGAGGGACATGGACTCAACTCAGTGGAGACATTGTTTTCTGGGCTATATATCAAACTTAACGTATCTGGAACAGTCTACAGCTTTAATTGGTGTGGGTGCCAATCCCATGTCTGCCTCTTACCGTCTGCCTACCTGTGATGTTCATTATCTCTTTGATCTTGAGTAATTGGTTAAACTCCATGCCCCTTACCTGCCATGTCTCTGAATTTGTGATAAGCATGTATGTTAAACGTTTTCATGAATATTGAATCATCTCGAAGGCTGAGTTAGTAGTGCCTAGCTCGTCCACAAGAGGAAATCAATCCATGATAATTATTATTATGGTTAGTCATATGTTTTTTGTTTCATCTGTCATTTTGCAAAGACCTTGAGAGGCAGATAATCACAGTGATTTTCTTGGAGGAGAAGCTGACTACAGAAACCTGAACTAATATTAGTAAACAAACAGGCCATGTACATACGAGATCAGCCCTGCTCTTTCCCTCTGCCTCCCTACAGATGGGATTTGTGTTCGCCTAATCTTTGTCCCCCGTTTCCTGTATTCTTCCCCCTTTTTTGCTGCAGTTTGTTATGTAACATGCACTTGTTCATCTAGTGTACGAATAAACCACTGACAAAATCTAATTGTACTGCATACCTCCACTCTTCCTGCCCCAGCTCATGTGTTTGAAGAGGTTAGTTGTTGGAATCCAGGGCTTGAAGCTGTTTCCAGTGGGAGGACGAGTCAGGTAATCAGGTCTGCCTTAACGCTGGAAACAGACGGCCTCCATGGCTTCGCCTCCTGTTCTACCTGGTCCGTGCTGTTCTACCATTCAGTGGACATGGAGAAAGCAGACCTACCATTTGAGAGGTCGTTCCCAGCACGTGGCTCTGCTCTTGTTGCCCAGGCCTGTCACTCCAGAGCCGTAGGCGAGAACAAAATGTCGACTCTTTAGCTTCTGTCTTTCTGGACATCCTGGGCTAACTCCAAACCAGAATAAAATTCTTAGTGAGCCAGAGAGAAGCTATAAATGCAAAAAACAAGTTGAGAATGTATGCTCCATTTTGAGCATTGCACAAACCTCACCAGAGTAGACTGGGATAATAATAGGAATGCGTGGGAAAGAGATATCATTTACATTTATATATAACTGATTTTCTACAGAAATCAATTTTTAGATCTAAAACACTAAACCTTCATGCTTTCTCAGTGTTCTCTGCCAGCGTGGCAGGCACCTTATAAGAGCTGTGCAATGGGCATAGATGAGGGGAGGCTGTCCTCACGCCTTCTACTCTTGTCATTCCCATGCATGCTAAAATTGTTCATGGTCCTCTGTGGTATAAGCCAAACTTTCTCTTGTGAGTCAGTCCAGTGTAGCAGAAAAAAATAAATTAGTTCTGCCATTATGAGTACCTATTTTTTATTCCTGTTTCCATCACTTACTACATACGTGATCTTGGGCAAGTGACCTAACCGACTGATGTCATTTTTCCCATCCATAAATTGATTGTAAAAATAGCACTGACCTTTAAGGATGTAGCAAAGATTAAATGCGATAAAGCAATATATATCACCCGTTTTATACACTGGATAACTATTAACCAGCATTACACACCAAACCACCCAGCACTGTGTTTAAACATAAAGTCTTTACTGTCGGCTTGCCATCAGCATCATGACCGCAGTGGCAATGCCGGTGCCAGCCTCAGCCCTGGGGATGGTGGCTGAGGGTTTTAGGATAAGAGCATGGTGCAGTTACCTGCTCACATCCCTCAAGCCATCTTTCCGGACCTCCCTGATCCCTCCACCATCCCTGGTGCCCTCTGTCACATTTAGGCTCCGGCATCTCACGTGTGTTCTTCCAGGGAGGGGACACAAAGGCACCGTCCTCCCAGCCATGGGGGTCAAGCTTCTTCCTGTGAGGAGTATTCCCATGCGACCATTGCAGGTTATGAACCCAAGAAAAATACAGCAAAACGATCTTTCCATTTCTCTCATTCTCCCTCACGTGTTTCTAGAACATCACTCAGGCATCAGTCACTCGGTTTCACTGTGTACTCCTGGACCCAGGTGTTGTATCTCTGAGTTGCAAGTAGGGGTTCACATTTTAGCCCTTCTACTCGAAACCACAAGCTAAGACCACCTTCTTTACCTACGGTAGTGCTGTATGGTTTAATGAAACATCAGTCACATGTTCCATCATCACTTCAGGCCTTACAGACATTCCGAGCTTTTGGGTTGGCTTTTCTTCAAGAGAATGACAAAGGTCACACACAGAGCAATGCATGGCACAATTGCAGGCAGGGTGAGAGAGGGTTATTCCAAATGGCCACAAAAGACACTGTACAGTGAAGACAAATGCAGAGGGACACATGTGGAGAAAGCCATGCCAGATGCAATAGTTGTTCAGAGTGCAGTGAACGACACGATGAGCAGTGGTCCCACAGACACGGTCGGTTATGTCAGCTGACAACTCATGCAAAGTGAGAACCCCGAGTTTTTATTTTTAAAAGCACTAAAACATGTGATTCTTCTCTGCTGCTCTCTGCAAGGGGTTGTCCAGTGCTAAAGGAAGTCTACATTGACTATATTTACGAGTATGTAAACACGTACACATACAAGATGTTTTTCTGTTCTGCACACTTTTCCTGTCCCCAAGGAGCAGAGATCCCCCAGCTGAGAAGCTGAAGCTGCAGTGAGAGAGTAGATGATGATATGTAAGAAACTAACTGTGTGATAATGTGTTTATAGACGTGGGACCTGAGACCTGAGACCTTTCATCGGCTCAACTAGTGAGACGCCAAGCTAGAATGCAAACCCAAGCTTGTGATGCCCACACAAAGCTCCTCACTCAATAACAGGCTGATATGTAAAATGAAATCCATCTGTTATGGAGAAAGAGGCTGACCGTTAACGATACTGATATAGTTAACGGAGGGTAACGGCAGTATTTCTCGCACTGGAGGAACCTAGTTATCAGATTATCAGAAAGAAGGTGGTGTTACCATGGGAGGTCTCTGTGTGTGTGTCTTTGTGGTTGTCCCTGTATGTTGGCACATGATAAAAGGAGAAACGTGTGCTGATTAAAGGAGAAGCAAATGAACAATGGAGACTTAGCCTGGTTTTTTTAATAGTGATGCTTGAGAATCTAGAGAATAAGAAGTCATGACAGTTTTAAGTTGCATTTCTTGGATAAATCGTGTTGTTATCTGTATAGAAGATAATTTCTTGGGATCATAAAATTCAGAATTAAAGGGAGAAAGAAACATAAAAGTCATCTCACTTGTCTTCACAAAATGCATGACACTGTTGACATTACATAAGGAGAAGGGACCATCGAGGCATAATATTAGTTTTGTGGACATGCTTTCTGGAGTGGTGAACTTACACACATAGAAATCTTTGGCTGACTTCAGCAGCCTCCTTATTGAAACATGTTTGATAATCTCAGCAACCAAGCACCACATGAAGGTCTAGGAATTCTGGTTAAAGACTCTTGATTAAAACACCATTTGAAACATACTTACTAGGACCTGGATATAGGACTATAAAAATTATGAAGAATAAATCCTCTCCTCCATATGTTTATAGCAACCTCACCAAACCCCAATGAGTTATTGGCTATGTACGAAAAACAATAAAAAAAGTGCCCAGCGAAATATTCAGTAGCAATACCATCCTCATTTCTCAGGAGATCTAATAACAAGACACCTAATAATGAAGGTCACATTTCTACTGGGAACCCCAGTTCATTGCAGACTCACACTGGGTTTGCATTGGGTTGGGTCCCTACATTGTAGAGCCGGTTCCTTGAAGTTTCCTTAGTCTCCTTGTTTGCTCACTACCCACTCAGAATTCCTTATAAAGTGAAAAAATCTGATCTATGCTGATACATTTTCACAATTTTAGGAATTCAATTTTAATGTTAAAGCAGTTAGTATAAGATTATTAACAGGAATTGGCCATAGGAGAGAGTTTTACATATCATTCGATCCAAAGTTTTATGGACCCCTTCATGTGTAACATGTATTTGTAATAAATAAGTTGAACATTTCTAGGTCTGACATACATGAAGAAAGGTAACTCTTCCAATTCTGTTCAATACTTTCTAGAGAGGTAAATGACATCAAAGGCAAAACCTTTTTTTTTTTTTTTAAAGAAGGGGCACTTGAAAAAAGATGCAGAGAAATGTTCTGATTAAAAGACACAAATGAACAATGAAACCTAACCTAACTTTGTAACAGTGATATTTGAGAATCTGGAAAAAAAAGAAGATGTGAGGTTTTTGTTGTTTGTTTTTGTTTCTTCTTTAAATTTTTCTAGGGGAATACTGGGGAACAGTGTGTTTCTCCAGGGCCCATCAGCTCCAAGTCGTTGTCCTTCAATCTAGTTGTGGAGGGCGCAGCTCAGCTCCAAGTCCAGTCGCCCTTTTCAATCTTTAGTTGTAGGGGGTGCAGCCCACCATCCCATGTGGGAATCCAACCGGCAACCTTGTTGTTCAGAGCTCAAGCTCTAACCAACTGAGCCATCCGGCCACCCTAAGACATGGGGTCTTTAACTTGTGTTTCTGTTGTACCAAGTCTGCCCCTTGATTTTCTATTCACTAGCAAAAGATCTCATGGTTAAAAGAATACTACATACAGGTAGACACATTTTTAATACATCTAGATGGTTTATATTTATTAAATATCTAATTATTAAAATTATTAAAATGCACATTTTAAATTGAAATTGTTAACTTAGTAAACTTTTAAATTGGAAATTATTAAATTTTGATTATTAAAGTAAAACTCTTGATGCTCGCACATTCCAGGAACATGCACATTTTTCTCTGTACAAGGTCGTTGGCACATTCCCGGGTGAACAACCCTGTTTTCAGAGGTCTAGAGCAAAATAAAAATTGAATAAGCCAGCATGCCAAGCACACGTCATCAGTCAGTAACGATTTTTGGATTTCCATTCTCAACAAGGTTTTAACCTCATTTCCATGGCCGCATGCCAGCACTTCTAAACACCTTTTGACTGTATGAATCATTCGTTTTCTCAAGGACCATTCGCTAACTTTGCTGAGCATCTAAGAGGCTTTTATCTTTAATCCCAGATTTTATTGTACTTCAGTGGTGAACTAAGACTAACCTTGGAATAATTCCATAGTAAAATGCATAAAATGTTCTAGCACATTTCCTCCAAAGATAGATGATATTTTAATCTCTCACCTTATTTAATAGAAATGTTTTCAGATGTGTTAAGATTCTTCTAATCCAGAACAATCAATAGGTTTTCATTTCTGTTATCATCTATGGTTCATGAGAATATTTGCTGTGACAGCGAATTTAGGAAGCAAAGCACATTGAAACTGCTTGGGTGCACACACACAGTTTTGGGGTCAGAAGTGGTGACCTGTGGCACAGGCAAAATGCTAATTAATGTCAGTGGCTTATTACCTTTTTTTTTCTGCAGCATGGACACTTACTCTTGTTTTTCACTTTGTAAATTTGTTAAGTAGTAAATGGCATTTTGTATTGTTTTAATTTATATTTCTTTGATTTGTAGTAAAAGTGGTTAGTGTTTTTTAATGTTCTAATACTACATTTTGTAAATTTATTTTTAATTACAGTTGACATAAATATTATATTAGTTTCAGGAGTGTACACCATAGCGAGTGATCATTTATATATCTATCAGCACAATGAGTCTAGTGACCGTACATTACCATGTGGAATTATTACAATATTATTGACTCTATTCCCTATGCTGCATATTGTGTCTCTGACGTATTGTGTAACTGGAAGATTGTGCTTCTGAATTCTCCTCTTCTTTCCAGTCCACCTCTCCACTCCCTCCCCTCTGGCAACCATCAATTTGTTCTCTGTATCTGTGACTCTGTTTCTGTTTTGTTTGTTTGTGTTGTTTTTTAGATTCCACATATAAGTGAAATTATACACATTTTCCTTTCTATGTCTAGCTTATTTCACTTAACATAATACCCTCTAGCTCCAGCCATATTGTGACAAATGTCAAGGCTTCATTCCTTTTTATGGCCGAGTAATATTCCATTGTATATATGTACCACCTCTTCTTTATCCATTCAGCCATCAGCAAGCACTTAGGCTACTTCCATATCTTGGCCATTGTAAATGAGGCTGCAATGAACATAGGGGTACATATGCCTTTCTCGATATTGTTTTTGTTTTCTTTGGATAAATTCCCAGAGGTCGGATTGCTGGGTCATTGGGTAGTGCTGTTTTGTTTGTTTGTTTTTTGCTTTGTTTTGTTTTTTTAAGGACTCTCCATGCTGTTTTCCCATAACAGCTTATTTCTAATTAGAAGAAGCACATTGGGGTGAGGAAGCTGAATTACTTCCCAGTGTCAGGAGGGGGTGCCTTCAAAGTAACAGGATCAGAATAATTTTCTGGAATAATCATCCCAGTGAGACATGTGCTTGTGCATGATTACAATGATGATGATGACATGTTGATGTTAGCCTTTCCAATAACTAACCAAAACTGAAGTTATAGCCCATAAAAATGCATTTTATTTTTACCACTCTTTTCACAACTCCAATTCAGGTATTAAATATTCATTATTATTGAATAATAATGCACTTGAATATCAGATTAAATAGAACTTTCCAGCTAACAAACGACAGAGGGTGAAAAACTGTGATTTCCCCCACTGTGACCTCTCAGATTCCTGAAGTAATAATACTGAGGTCTTTTCCTGGATAAATGCATCATCACTAGTAATAACAAAGAGAGAATCAGAAACGAAAACCGATGTGTATGTAGCCTTACTCTCCACACATTTCCATGCTTACTTGGGCCATGAATATTATAATGCTCTTTTTTGTTTGTTTCCGATTATAAAACTATGGAAAGGAACACAAAACTAGGCATCTTCCTACCCAGGAGCTCTGTACCACTGCTTTCTGTCTCTGCAGCTTCCTCTCACTGAGTCGTATGTTTTGGGGACACATCTCATTGCACGTCCTCTGCTTGCCAGTGCGCGTGCCTATCTGGAGGCTTTTCATAAACTCTAGGCAAAGCACTTTGCTACTGTCTGATGCAAAGAAAACAAATTTCCATACATGGACATTTCTATCTAAGATGATGAGCTATACGTGGGAAAGAGTGACTTATCTCCTTCTTCACTTTTTAAACGGTTTTGCTGACTGAGTTGTTTGTTTCCATTAAAGAGCAAGCAATCCGAGCGTCCTCTCCGTGTGCGAAGCTGACTCAGTAGACAGATGCCGTAATGGTGCTGTTACTTAGCTGGGGCTCCATTGCCTGCTACCAGGAAGAAGGGCTTTCATCCATCCTGTGTCACCAGGGCACGGGGGCACAGCTGAATGCCATGTTTTCACTCGTACTCCTAGGTAAAGGTGGGAAGATGGATAACTTGACCCAGTGAAAATCATACATCAGCCGAGCCGGGGTATGGCATTGCGAGTGGAAGGCAGAACATATGGTAGGTTCAGCAAGAAATTGCTTGTTTGTCATTGATTATTATTTTCTCAGAGCAACAGCAAGCATCCCAGTGTGTGCTATGACAGAACAAACCTGAACACTCAATGAATGGGGACATTTACAAATGATGCTTTGGCTGGGTTTGGGAGCTATTTATTAGCCTTTGTCCCCATATTTTAAATACTATTCGTGGTGCTTAGGCCACAGAACACTGGTGTCTCATTCATCTGGGGGCCAGAGTGATGGTAGGTGGAAAAGCATTGTGTGTCACAGCACATGCAAAATAAAATCGCTGACTGTGGAGGAAAAGGACAGGAATGATGCCAACTCGGGGACAAATACATAGTGCAAAACACAATATTCAGATTATTGAGCAGATGACAAAGAATCTCGTCACCATAGTACACTCATAAATGAAAACATATATAGCTGTTGATAGATTTGCTTCGAGTTGTAAGATGTTTGTCTACCTTGAAGAACATTATCTCCCCTTCTTTCCTGCTTTATTTTTCCCAATATCTAATATCACCATTTAACGTACTCTGCATTTTTCCTACTTATCTGGGGAGTTGTCTGTCTCCCCAAGAGAGGGCTTATTCTAGAACATTAACTAGTTTATATAATGTAGTCAGTAAATATTCATGAATTGAGTGGATGAGCGAGTGGGTGAGACAGCGACTGAGTGAGTGTGTGAATGCAGCATGGTATGTTCTGACAGGAAACCAGGGCTTGTGTTCAATGTTTTCCAGTTCTGTTTATGAAGAAGGTGTGTCATAATGGGACCTTTGTGAAAGGTAGACATCGCCTAAGAGGGAAGGATGCCAGAACTTTGTTCCTCTCTTCCTGTGAGAAGAGCTGGGCGGCATCTCCCCAGCTTCCTTGGAGCAGCACGAGAAGCACATGCCATCCTCACACCTGGGTTCTGTCCCCATGTGATGGAGACAGCTCCAGCCCAGAACAAAGTAGGGCGGTTCTGGGGAGAGGCCAGCCTCAGGTACTTCGACGTGTCAGCCTCTCACCAGCTTTGAGAGATTCCTACTGCTTCTCCCTCCCTCTGATGTGGGACGGCAATTCAGTCACCAGTTGCATTCCACTAGAACGTCCCAGCTCATTTCTTATCTATGACAAAGTTGTTTTTAAAGAATATTGTTCTTAGAGTATATCGCAAGCCACATAACACTTATTCTTCTGATAGACAGTATCCTTCCAGATAGGGTTTCCAGGTGGGCGTTCCCGCCCATTCTCAGGAGTTTTTTTTCCGCTTTCCCATTCCCGAATCCGGAGATAGAATCTGTTTTCTGTTCTCCACGATGAATCGTTTCCTGTGACGGCAGATACTACCAACCACCTAGGTGCAAGGAGCTGATTTTCCCGATTTCCTGACAAAATTTTCATGGGATTCGGGAATGGAAAACCGTAAAATATTCCCGAGAATGGGTGGAAATTCCCACCTGGAAACCCCAGCGATAAATAGGAAAGATGTCTAAGAGATACATTGTGAGTAGTACATTTATTTCCCATTTTGGAGATTACTGGGTTCAAGGAGCCGATTTTCCCAATTTCCTGACTGACTTTTCTCGGGATTTGGGAATGGGAAAATGAAAAAAATTCCTGAGGACAGGCAGGAACTCCTGCCTGGAAACTCTACTTTCAGATACAGACATCCTTTGATGTCTGAATGCCTTACTGAACTACCTTCAGGCCCTACTGAGGCCACTCTCTGTGAGCCCCTCAGAGAGAGTACATACAGGCCTTAACAACTCATAGAATGTGCTCCATGACAGATCGTGGATGAGTGCATGTAGTCAGCTCCTAGTACTGTGTTTCCCCAAAAATAAGACCTACCCAGATCATCAGCCTAATGCATCTTTTGGAGCAAAAATTAATATAAGACCCGGTCTTATTTTGGTATAATATAAGACTGGATATAATATAATATAATAATATAATATAATTAATATAATATAATATAGCATAATACTGGGTGTTACATTAATTTTTGCTCCAAAAGATGTATTAGAGCTGATTGCCCAGCCAGGTCTTATTTTCGGGGAAGCAGGGTAGGTGCTGTGTCGCTCTGGTTGGATTGTAATGACTTAGGCAGGGATGTGATGGACATCGAGCTTAAGTACTAGGATAGATCTCGTTACTCACTCTCACTTCGCCACGTTTTACACCTTCGTTGATAAGAAAATCTAGCCTCTGAAATGCTGTCATCCCTGATGAAAAAGACACACATCAGTCATTCTTGAAAGAGCCTGATGTTGCAGTGAGCAAGTCTTGCCTCATTCGTGAGAAGAAATGCTGCAGTCAGTTGCCTTGAAGTGAGACTTGAGGGATAACGGAATACCTAATCACTTAAACATATAACCCTCGTGTGCTTGTGGGAGTGCCCGCAGCTCTGTTCTTAGAGGATTCTTTCAGAAAAGGAACCAGTGCCCCAAACTGCTGTGCTTGGGACACTGGAATGTGCCTTTCAGGTGATTCAGCTGATTAAGGGGTTTGCAGGATGAGGTCTAAGGGACTTTGAGTAAGAAGGTATGTAACCTGGAAAGTGGACACAAAGAAGGGGTGATTTAACAGTAGAAGATGGACCAAGGGAGTCTCTGGGTCTCTGGTGTGAAATGGTAATAATAGTAACAAAATTCTCTTAATAAACTGACCCGTTTATATAATATATTATAATTTATAAGGTTACTTTACACAAATTATATCTTGGTTCTGGACAGTGCTGTTAGGTGGGCAGCTGAGATTATACCCTTGTGATCAGCGTATAGGCGAGGAAATTTTTGCTCAAGGAACTTAGGCCAACTTGGTCACAGGTAAAAGTGGCTGAGCGTTTAGCCAGCTGGGAGCTGTTTCAAAGCTCCCGGCTGCAGGAGATGGTAAGTTTTCTGTGCCTAGTATCTCACTGTACATAGAGCAGGAGTTCAAAAATTTATTTTTTATACATTTAAGTGTGTTTGAGAATGTGAAGTAGGCTATCGTAAAATTAGTCCTCACTAGCTAAGAATTTTGAAAGCATAAATGATGTGTCTTTCTTTTTATTCCTAGAACCTAAGAAATGGCTGCTTGATTTAAGTAAATGAATGCTCAAGTGAGCATAAAAGAGCTCTAAATGTGAGGACAGTCAAGAAGGAGTGTGTGTGTGTGTGTGTGTGTGTGTGTGTGTGTGTGTGTGTGTCCCAGAATGCCCAGTAGGACATAGAACCTAATAGCTCACATGCAATACTATAAATATTTGTACTTTGAGACCTCTATGTTCATATCCAATAGTTATCAAAGTTTACATACTGCTCAGTAATTCATTTTTAAGAAAGTTGCTTTGCATGTCTACCTCTTAGAGTGAAATCCATTAGGCTACAAGAATTTTAATAAGGAATTTTTAAAAAGCCTTAATTTTTCTTCCCAGACAAAAAAATTGATTCTGCGTAGGAGCCTCAAAGGGCTAAGAAAATTATCTATGATTTTTGTATACATGTTAAATTAAAGCTTGATTGGTTGGAAGTTTCTACATAGTTAAATTTGATTTTAAAAGTGTGAATTTGACTTAAGGCTTGATGTGGAAATTTTCCAACTTAAGATTTAACTCACCAAGAAATAGGTTGTGTTTCCATAAAAAGAGTTATCATTGTATGAGTTCAATTTAACAATAGTTCATTATGAAAGGCTGATGTTCGAAAAAACAAACAAACATATGCCTTTAAATACATCTGACTGGAAATAGTTGAATGACATTTTCCAAATTTAAATTTGTATTTTTTATATATTCTGAATATTAGAATTATATTCAATACATTTTGTTTTCATTGTTAATGTTGAGAGTATTGGATTGGGAAATACATTTCCTTCAAGAAGTTTTATATGCTTTTTTTTTTTAATTCCTGAAAGTTAATGAAGAAATTCTACAAGATTTCAGCAAATAAGAATCTTACATTCATATACTCAATAGCACAATGATTATTATTAAAACATGACCTGAGAAAAGTATTTTGTGAAATAATGCCTGACAAGGTCAAAACATTCATTCTTTTCCAAACTGAAAACAATAACACTGTTAGATGTGCTTCTGTCAGAAGTGGTGTATTTTTGCATCCGCCAGCTAAAGATGTCATTGGTTTGCTCATGTGATATGTCACTGAGCTACCATTCTGAATGTAGGTAGCACATTTACATATAGTTATCACAAATAAAAGCTGTGCTAAGTCCATTCAACCCCCTCCTCGGAACTAGCATTTTGTGTGTGTGGTGGACCAGGCACAGAATTGAGAAGCTGTGCTTCGTGCAACTAAGACCCTAACTGGAGTGTTTGAAGAGAGACAACCTGAAATATGTGAAATGGTAGTTAAGTTACAAGTTGGAGTAAATCATTATAGTACAGTAAACAAATGAACAACGTTAAGGAGAGTAAAATGGAAGAGGAACCCTGAAAAAGTGAGGTGTCGGACATTTGGGAAGTGCTTTCCGAGGAGGGTTCTTGGGGGGTGCCCCTCAGCACCATGCAAGGGTGCCCTTGGGCCAACCGGGCCACTAGCGTGGTCTGAAATGCTCTGTGTGGAAACCAAGGATGTCGGCTTCATTAAGCATCTTCTGTATTCGGCATTGCACTGGCCACTGCTCATGGCACTGCATCTTCATAAAAGCCCCATTAGGAAAACGACACTTGCGTGTTCCAACCTGGGGGACGCGGGATCCGGGCCCTCCCCTCTGAACATCTGTGTTTTCCAGCACGTCTAACTGTGGAATTGGGCAGTGGCCATGATGACTGGGAAAAGGCAGTGATTATGAATTTCTGTCTTGAGTGGACCCGACCAGTGACAGGGAGAAGGGATCAGAGTGTTTGAGTAGACAGAACAGAAGTGGATATGGGCAGAGACGGGCTGGCCGCACTCAGCTTTGTCTCTGAGGTCAGGTGGTTATATTGTACTTGAGGGCATCCTAGGCACATCCTGGGTGTTCCCCACCCGTGGTATGTGCATGCTCAAGTCTGCGTTGCAAATTTAGAGTCCAGAGAAGAATTCATTTGCACATCAACAGCTGGTTAGAGCAGAGATAATCTCTTACTCATCTGAACTAAACTCACACGTACTTACTGTATAAATCAGAATGACAGTGTGTACTATTCTAATAATACACAAGTATCAGTTCATCTCTGTAGTTAGTCATGATTGAATTTGGCAGGTAGGTTGAGTTCCTGATGCTTCTGTCCATCTGAGTGGGTCAGCTAGAAGCACTCTCTACTCTGGCCGTTACACACTCACACACACACACACTCACACACACACACACACACAGCATAAACACACCCACATTCTTGATTGGAGACACCATTTCCTGGGTTCCATGGTAATAATTTTCATTTCTGTGAACTTCATTTGCTTTTTCATTTGTTGCCCATTTAGTTTTCAGCATTGTCATAGAGATACACTGTCCTGAGAATTTTCCTTGACTGGAATTTGGGTCTATCTAAAATTCTTCACACATTTTGAATCAAGTTATTTCTAAGAATGTGATTCTCCTCTATTACAAGTTTGACTATTTTACTTGGTACATTTATTTTAAGATAGTGCTCCTGTCTGCAGATTTTAGAGATACCATATGCTGAATCAAAATAGGGTTAATGTTAATTGTTAGTTATAATAATTAATGTAATAAAAGACAAAAAAACTGAAAAATAGCTGAAATCTTCAAACATGGGGAAATATGTGGCTGACAGAATAAATCTGTCTCTTTCAGTTCTGGAGAATACAGTCTCTAGTATAATTTATAAATTTTATCATTTATTTTCAGATGTACTTGAGTTCTGACAGATACCTATACCTTTATAAAAATTAAATTGCAATAATTGAAATTTACTGTATCAGAATGCTCTAAATAGGGAAATTTTCTATGATTTACATAGTTTGGCATTTATGAGGTGTCATTTAAGGGATCATTCATTTGTTTTTCTTTCTGCCATGTGCCATCTCATAATTGCATCTTTACCAAAACTGACCTGATTATCAACACTGAAGTGTATTGTATATTTTCTCACTTTGTGTCCTACTATTGAAGCAACATTAATATAAGAATTTCAACTTACAAATAATAATGACCAAATAAAACAAAAGCATTTCTCTGTATATACTCAAAATATGCTATAGATTTTCCCCTTTGAATGCTATATTATACATACATAATTATGTATACAGATATGTACTTTACGAGAAGTAAAAGTTAATACTAAATCTACCTAATATTAATAAGAAGAATGAGTGGAATAGAGTACTTATTTTTAAAACACAATCACCTATCTTAGTCCATCTGGGTTTATGTGACAAAATGCCATGGATTGGGTGGTTTGTAAATAACAGACATTGATTTCTCACAGTTCTTGAGGCTGGAAGTCCAAGATCAAGACTCTTACAGATTCAGTGTCTGGTGAGGGTCTCTTCCTGGGTCATAGACAGTGTCTCCTCAATGTAGGAGGGACAAGTAAGCTCTCTGGGACCTCCTTTCTAAGGGCACTAATCCCATTCATGTAGAGTTATGCTTCTGAAAACGTAATGTGTACATAAATCACCTGTGGATTTTTAAGTGTCCCGACCCACGGGACACTACACGAGGGACCCCGAAGCACCTAGAAGGGAGGAAAATGGGAGACACAAAGACCGGAGACAAGACAGGAGTTCTGATCAAGTCTCTCTTTATTGCAGCTCAATCATGGGTTATTTACATTCTTTTGCTGGGTGGAGGGGCATTAACATAAGAAGGGTTGCTGCAGGCTAGCGGTCTTAAGCCATCAGGACACCCCCTACAGAATGTGGGTGTTACCCAAGTAACTTCCTCTATCTCATGCTTCTCAGTTATGTGATGGTGCCTTACAGGCACCCGCCCCCTACATTTAAGAAGTGGATATAATCCTCTAGGTAGGACCTGAGGTTCTGAATTTCTTATAAGTTTCTATCTAATACATGAGATGTGGGACCCCACTAAGCACCAAAGATGTAGAAGATGTAGCTTACTCAATGGACCTTATTTTCCTAAATAAATTTGTATGTATTCTTGTCATCATACTGTTCCTTGAAGGTCCTACAATCCAGTCCTGAGAGAAACGTTAAGAGCTGGAATGTTAAAGGTAGTATAGCATTATTCAAAGGATGCGATTATTTTTGTTTGATCATACTTACAAATTTTTCTACCACAATTTTTTTTTGTGTACCTTTATGATGGATATAAAAGTTAGATACATTTTTCAGTATTCATTCATTTAAGAATAACAACATATGTTTATCTCTTGATCATTTAGTTTTTAAGTTATTTTGTGGCATGGGAAATTATTTGTTTAGAAGAAATCAGAGAAGAATTGCAAGAAATGGTATAGTCTGTGAGAGAAACTTCAGACTTTTGAATTACAATGATTTTTATTACATCATAGTGCATTAATAAAATTCAATAATGATGCTTAGCTCTAGGCTTAATTAATGGAAGATTAATGAATTTTCTGAATGCCACTAGAATCCATTGAGAGCTTCCTTCTCATAGTTACATACATGTCACATGCACTTGAAGAAGAATCATACGCAGAGAGACAGTGAGGCATCTCCAGGTAAAGGAGGTGGGGGGCGTATAATAGGATGGCGTTTGTGAGGACAGTCATGTTTTTCTTTCCCTCTAAATCACACATTACTGACCGAGTTGTTTAAGCTGAGTCATAGGTTATTGGGTTCTATTAAGTTGGTGCAAAAGTAATTGCAGTTTTTGCAATTATGTTTAACCTCTTACACCGCAGTTACTTTTGCACCAATCTTACAGTAAGTTTCTGTTGTTTATTGTACAAGTGTAAGTTATTTATTGATGTTTAATTTTTATTATAGGAAACAAATGGGGATGGGCTTCATACATGCTAATAAGATTTTTATTATGTTTGTTTCGACACTTTATATTTTAAACGAGGACCGTTAGCTACCGGGAAAAAGTAAATAAAAAGCCGGTCTCCCGTGGGCAGTTTATGAACGCTCCTCTAGGGTAAAGATGTCCAGATGCTCCCAGGAGAGGGCGCTGCCCCTGGGTCGCACACGGGCCTGAAAGAAGAGGTTTCATTGCACGGGTTTTCATTTTCCCTTTGAACTTCCAGACACCCCCCACCCCCACGTCACCTAGGCACACCTCCCACCGCTTCCCATCATCTGGTACTTATTCGGCTATCTGAGACCAGAATAAACTGAGTCACATACTTTTCCCCATCGTAATCTTGCACATAATTTGGAGACAGAACGTTTATTTCCGTCAGGCGTTGTCCTGCATCCCAGTGAACACATCCCACCGGGTCTGTTTTCCGAGGCAGCGGCGTTCAATGCTTCAGGAGCGGGTGGTGACCGCCTCCCCAGGGACGCCCCGCCCGTGCCCTTCTAACCCCGGATTCTGCACTGACGCCTTGCCTGAAAACAGCGTCTTCCTGAGAGCTCCACCCGACATGAGCTCATGCTGGGTTTTGTTTTGTTTCTTTCTAAAACTAAAAACCCTACACCTTTTGCTAACTTTAACTGAAGCCAGATCTTCCATCTCGTCCTTGTGTTAATACAATGGTTTGTTTCTGAGTTATTTTTTCCTCGAGTGCATGGGTGTAAACTTCACTTCCTGTGAATTTGAACTTATTGCATTATCCTAACAAAAATTTTTGGGGTGGGGATTCAGATGTTTCCTCCTGAACAGAGTCATAATCCTTCCTTGCCCCCTTGTGGAAGAAATCCCACACTTGTGTAGCCTAGAATAAATGAAACCTAAGTATTCTGACAGAAGACAGGGTTCCTTCACTTTGGGTCTTCACATCTCCTAGAACCATTTTAAAGCATTATGTCTTATAGAAGTTCAAGGGCACATATTAGAGCTCATAGAATAGAAGTAATGGAGAGGCTATAAGGCCTTATCTTATTCCACAGGGAAAAGATGGCTGGGGCTGACTGGATAGGAGATGGGAAGAGATAGCCAATGCGAGAAACACATTTGTTTTTCCTTATCTAAGTATAATTTATGTTGCTTGGTTCATTATATTTTAGACAGCAGGGGAAAAGACAAAATAGGTCTGGAGTCTCAACAGATATTAAAAGGATATGTTTTTCAGACCATTTTCAAAGCATTTAACTTTAGAAAAACCAAGCTTCTCTTTCAATAATACAACAGATTAAGTAACTCGAAACTAAACTCCACAGAAATCGTCACTCATACAATGTAAATCATTGTCCTGTATTATAGGATGTGCAATATGAAGCAAAGATCAGAATTTCAGTTATTGAGTGTTTCTTTCATTGTGATGGATGAAGTTAACAATGTTTCCCATTAAAATATGTAACCATAAATTGGTATAAAACTTATAACTCTAAGAAAACCAATTCAATTCCTTCCTTGAATTTTGAATAAAAAGGAAAAATGGCAAAATTGATACATAAGTTTCTAACAATCTCAAAGATAAATAGAGGACTTTCCATTTCTCAATATTTGAAAAGGATTGAAGTGTTTTATTGTAAGTATACCAGGAACTCAAATCATGAAGTCATTCAGCAATTAAACTGTCTACTCCCTGAACTTCAAATCTAGATTAGCAGTGATCAATAAATACCTTTTGGTTCCAGTGGATAAAATACTAGGTTCATTTTCTTAGAGGTGGATTTATCATCAGATTTCAGGCTCCAGATTTCAGGCTCTACTCACGTGTTCACATGGTAATTGGTATATTTTTGTAACGTGTGAGATATGAAGATATTAAAACTGAGAATGGCTAAGACCACCAACTCTTCCCAAGTTGACTTCCCCAGGATTTTCCACCTTCTATGAGTCACCAAGAGCACACTGAGGACACAGCCGAGGAGCAGTTCAGCTGGGGATGTGTCAGCTTAGCTTCCATAAGAAATGTTTATGGCGTGCTCAGTTTTAGCATGCACAGTTAAGGTTCTGTTCAGTGTCTGGTTTAACAGGCCTTCTAGCAATCCTGGTTCTCAGTGTTAGGACACAAATGAACAGAGGCCGAGACTGTATTGTAGCATGAATGGTCCTCTGGGATGTGACATAGGAAGTACATGAATGTAGAAGAAATAAAGGCTGACGTATATGGAGCCAGAAGCTACTCTGTGGACAATAGTTCCAATCATAACATTCTGAAAACGGTTAAGAGGAGGGTGAAATTCTCATTAAAACCTATTCAAGATTAGTGTTTCAATTAATGGACGTGATTCTTATATAGAGAAGAAAATAATAACGAAAGTTAAATCATGCAAAATTAGAGTTTCCTTAAGAAGAGATAGATACATTTTGAATGAAAGTGATTAGCAGGCTCTGGCATTGTTTGATAATCTAATTCACGAAGAGGAGTGAAATACATTTTGAAAAAAAATTCTTGCTGATTAAGCTTAGAATACATCAAAATAATAACATAAGTCTTGAAATATACTACTACAATGAAGACATCAGCCAAACTGTAATTAGTGAGTGTCATCTCAAGGAGTATTTATTATTAATCATTCCACAGCAAAGTTTGAAAAGCCCTAGAGACTTACTATTCACACATGAAAATAACCTCTTAGAGATCTTCCCAAATTGGCAGTATAAAAAATTATGTGACATTAACAATAACTAGCTTTGTAGCTGGACAAAACTTTCTGCTAGTAATTTTTTTTTTTAATTAATCGACCATAACAGCGAGGAAAGACTAGGTGATCTACTTTTTCCATAAAAAAACTGAGAGTTGTCATATGAAGATAAGATGAGAGAATATACAGAAAAGAAGTAGGAAAATATAATTTGAAGGTGTATCAGGCACATAATTAATAAAAAATGTAAATTTTCTGGACTTTCTCATGCTTTTGAAATTTGTCTGCTTTTCTTAAAATTTGACATATGTTCTGATTAATTCCATCTTTCTGAATAGGGACTTTTGTATCAATTTTTTTGGAAAGTTACTACATAATGTATTTTTGTGTATTTAGACTAGTGATTTTACAAATGAATAGCCATATGCATAATATTTATGAATGCATTATATGCACATTATATAATGGTACTGTAGCCCCATAAATTAATATACCCTCTCCTACATACACAGACACACACTGATACATGCACATACAAATAGAGTACAAGTTTAAGAAAATATTACTTGCCAGTGATATGTAAGATGCAGTTTGATATTTTTTCTCCTGTTTTATTCTGGTTTAATATAGCTTATGCCTTTAAAAAAAATTTTGCTGAGCACTTATTAAAGTGATTTCATGTCTCTATTGGTTAAGGTAAATTTTAAGACCTTTAACAAAGTCCTTCAAAAATATAGGTTTTTATTTCTTTTTATTTATTTTATTTCTTGAATACTGACATTCAGTATTATTTTATGTTAGTTTCAGGTGTACAGCATAGTGGTTAGACACTTGTATAACTTATGAAGTGATCCCCCTGGTAAGATAGTACCCACCTGACACCATACATGGTTATTACAATATAAATGACTATATCCCTCATTATATACTTTACATCCCTGTGACAATTTTGTAACTATCATTTTGTACTTCTTAATCCCTTCACCCAGCACCTTTTTTTACTCAGCACCCTAAAACCCCTCCCATCGGGTAACCATTAGCTTGTTCTCTGTATCTGTGAGACTGTTTGTCTGTTGTTCGTTCATTTATTTTGTTCCTTAGATTCCATGTAGAAGTGAAATTGTATGGCGTTTGTCTTTCTCTGTTTGACTTATTTCACTTAGCATAACACCCTCTAGGTCCATCCGTGTTGTTGTAAATGGTAAGATTTCATTTTTTATGGTCGAGTAATACTCCATTGTACAAATGTAGCATAGTTTCTTTTTCCAATCATTCATTGATGGGCACTTGGGTTACTTCCGTAGGCTGGCTCTTGTAAATAACACTGCTGTGAATACAGGGGTGCATGTATCTTTTTGAATTAGTGTTTTGGATTTCTTCTAATAAACACCTAGAAATGGGAATGCTGGGTCATGAAGTAGTTCTATTTTAATATTTTGAGGAACCGCCATACTGTTTTCCATAGTGGCTGCACCAATTTGCAATCCCACCAACAGAGCATGAGGGTTTCCTTTTCTCCACATCCTTGACAATACTTGTTTGTTTATAGATTTTTTAAGAGCTTAAGATTTCACTACTTCCTGGGGGGTGAAACGGTAAGATAACGTATCCACTTCTGGGTGCTGTCTAGTTACACAGTCATGCCATTTTACGAGAATTATTATGATGCAGGTGTGTATAAAATGCAGTGGGAACAGAAAGGAAGGTCATCATATTCTGCTCGGGATTTCCAGGGATGTGGCATTCTCCTGGGAGTGGCCTCTGGGAGGTGTGGCATTTCAGTTCTATGATGTGGAGGCTCAGGTTGGAAAGGGAGATGCTGGGAAAGGAGTCTGGCCAGGCAAACATCACCATAGGTCTAAATTTTGAACTATAGTTGCTGCAGGGAGCTTTCGAAGAATGGGGGTCAGAGAAACACCTGCTCAGTGCTGGGTTTGAGAAATATGCTTCTGGGAAGAGCAAGGATGACATAAGGGAGATACAGAAACAGACCAGGAAGGAGGTCATTGCAGAAGGGGAGACCGAAACCTCCAGGGAGATGAAGTAGCTTTTGGGTGATGGGCACAGATTCCCCCTCTGCTGGCTGAGTGCTCAGCTATGGTTTCCAGGCTCTTCACACTGTGATGAAAACAGCTCCTGGATGGAACTGTTCAGGGCAAACTATTCTCCTTTAGAGCTCCTCAGTGCTGATTTTGTTTTTTTGAGTGATTGGAAGTGAGTCACAGTGCAAAAGAATTTGTTGTTTATTTCATCCATCAAACTTTTCTTTAAATCTCAACTAGGCCATATTCACGTGTCCTTATGTCTGTTAATCTTCTAGAATGTGAGAATGTGCCAGGTATAGTTACTAAATAGGAAATCTGCTCAGAGCTAAACATTTGGGGAGCTTATATTAAGGGAAAATTTCCCCATAAAATATCCAGTTCTTTCATTGATGTCTCTCTGCTGATATTCTGCAGGAGCTCCAAATTAAGTTTTCCTTTTCTATCATTATAAACCCGAATGTGACAGCCTCAAGAACATAGAATCACTTCCCCAGACATAATCACTGCACCAATGCAGGGACCTAGACTGAAATATATCTAGAAGTGAAGTGCACATGCATATACGTGTGTGTACGTGTGTGTTGTGTGTGTGTGTATGCATGTGTATAGGAAAAACAGATATCAGTTATTCATACTGGACTACCAAGTCCAAAAATGAGATTTTTTTTTCCAAAAAGGATATTTTCTAAACATGTAATTGCATTTAAAAATATGTTTTTGGTTTGTAGAATAACATTTTTTTTTTTAACAAAAACAGACTATTTCAAAGTCTATCAAACAAATAAAATTTCTTACCTGACCTTCTGCTGAAGTCTGTTTGAGGCCCTCACATGCACAGCTTTGCCAATCTCCGCCGTTGTCCTAAGGAATGTGCCTTGGCTTGGCATGTGACTCGGCTCTCTCCTCCCAACTATCACCCTCTTTACCCTCTCCCATGCTCCAAATTGCATGATGGAGAAAGTATATGCTATCATTAGATCTCTTCAATGTCAGTCTGTCAATTCAGAATCAAAGTGTCAAATTTTCATTTCTCACCTTTCCCCAAAACCAGTTTTGCTGTCAGTCTCCAGTCTGCAGGATTGGCATCTTTTTCTTTCCTTCATGGGGGAGGTTACCATGCGACTCTTCCCTGCTCACTGCGCATGCTCAGCCCCTCAGGACTAGAACTTCTCCCTTTTCTGGCTGAGTCAGTCCTGGTCCTTTCTTACCTCTTCCCCAGGTCCATCAGCAGCCTGCTTAATCACTTCATCTAGTCCTTCCTACCCTTCTCTCTGTCTTTTATTCTGAACCCCACTTCCTGTGCAGTTATTTATTTAGTAGCTGCATAGAAGACAATCTCAGTGTGTGAAATCTTGTGTGCCTGTGAACATGGAGCAGGGGACAAGGGGATCTTTGCTGGGAGGGAACTCAGTGTCTGTAACGGATAATATCAAAGGCCCGCCAGCTTTCTGTTCAGTGTGGAAAAGGAGAGACACATGCAGCCCTGAGAGAATGACGAGCAGGATGGTTGGCTGTGACTCAGGACTGGGCCCACTGAGGTAGCAGTGAATCCTTATGAGCACGTGTACCCAGGTCTGCATACAGCACCCGTCAGCTTTGGGGGGACCTCTGCTCTGTAATCCACCCACGAGTGGAGGAGTTGGAATCTGCCCAGAGGTCACATGGACAAAAATGTCAAAGCTGCGACACAAACCCACACGGCTTGTTCCCAGTGTTTGCACTCTACCATTTAAGTTAAATTTCCGGCAAAAAGTTATGTTATATCACGTAATTTATCTCCTCAACATCTGGTCACTAATTGTCTCCTGTGGAATTAGGTCTCAGAGCCGCACCTGAGCTACAGGCGCAGCGCAATGTTTGCAAACCTACTTTCCCAACCTTGAACGGGCTGCTCAGCTTTCTCAACATTTCCTCACAATCATACAATATATTCTGTGATGCATGAGTGAGACTATCTGAGTTCTGACTGCTCAAGTTTTCTCATACTTTCCTGCCTAAAGGACCTACCCATTCCCTTTGTTCTGGTAGAGATTCCTTCTACAGTTTCTAAATCAATGTTCTCCTCGACCTGGACGTATTTCTGGGTCACTCTAACCATTTTGATTGCTTTATTGTCTGAATCCCCGCTAAGAATAATCACTATATCTTCCTGGGTGCAAAGCATAGTGTGCTCTGTCTGACCTGAAGGGAAAAAAATAGTGTGGGAGGTTTCATTTCTCTTTCCTTTCTTTGTTTTCCTACAGTGTGATCGTGCCTGGTCCCATTAGCACAAAGACCTCAATATGAGATCAGGAGCCCAGGGCTGACAGCCCCGGGCCTGTCAAGTGAGCTCTTACACTAGAATAACACGTTGGGCTCCTGAGAGGCAGCGCTTCCCAGTGGAAATTAGGTGTCTCCGAGAAAGCTGACGTGGTGTAATAGAAACGTCTGAAGATAACCTGAGTGCCTCAAGCAGCTCTATAATAATATTGGAAAATCAAGTTACAAAATCCATTCAGGAAAACGTTAAATGGAATAACACTTTTCTGTCTGAAATGTGGCTATTTGTTACTAAAGGAGGAGTGTACAGGGTTTAAAGCTTGAGTCCTAACATCAGAAATACTTGGGTTTCCCTTCTGCACTACCTCTTAGGACCTCTGTGACCTTTGTACAAATAGACCTCAGTTTCCAGCTAAAGAATCAGGGACCAACAGGGCCACCTTCCTGGGGCATCTGCACATGAAGCAGGAGGGAGCCCATGAAGTGTCTGATTTGGTACCTGGATCTATGATTCCTCTTCCCCTCAGCATTTATTATCATCGTTACCACTGGGATTATATTTGGTAAGAGTCTTTCACTCATTTTCTTGGCAATATGTGGGGTCCTCAGGAAGAGACATATGAGAGAGAGAGAGAGAGAGAGAGAGAGAGAGAGAGAGAGAGAGAGAGAGAGAGAGAGAGAGAGAGAACATTACCCCGACTTTTAATTTAAGTTGGATTAAAATGCAGAGAAAGTTCGGCGTTTCAAGGAAAACCTATTTTCCCATACAATTTGCAGGTGTGTCTAATGCGTAGTCTCACTACGCAAGGAAGACAGATGTGGATCTGGGAGGAAGACAGTCACCCTGGCAGCAGTGACTCCAGCAATGCACCCTGGGGAGTGGCGGGGTGGGGGGAGGGTGACTCAGTAGCCGGCATGTGAGAAGCAATTGGAAAAGTCAATTGAATGAGAACATGAGAACTTAGCATTTTTCAGGGATAAGATGACTGAAGCTCCTCTGTCTCTTAGGGGTAACAATACATGTCTGAAAGAGGACGAGGATATCTCCCACTGGCGAGGGCCATTCACCTCTCGTTTACTAGAAGGAGCCAGAACATTATAGCCACAAAACCCTTTACTCATCCCTCTGGGAAAGTGTCTCCTGTTCTTTTCCAAATTTTAATGAGAAACCATGTGCTACTCTGGACCAATGTGTCCTCCACCAATGTGGATGTGATTGCAAACACACCAGGCACTCCCCGCATTTTGCCATGGTCTAAATGGATGTGCCCACAGCATCCTGACATAACTGTCCTCCTATGGCCAAGTTCTCAGGAGATGCAAAATGCTGGTTCTTTGTTAGCTGAGGTAAACAAACAAACATGATCATTCCTAGGGGAGAGTTTAGCCTGGAGAGCCAGACTGCAAATAGCCAGGCACCTGAGAGAGATCTTACAAATGAGAATAGACATGGCACTAGGAGAATTTCATTCAACAGCCAATATTTTCTTTGCCCTTAAATACAATGGATGTTTCTATTGTTTGAATGGTCCATTCATCTCAAATAGGTAAAAACTAAGACTCATTATATATATATATATATATATATATATATATATATATATATCCCAAAATGTCACCAATATAGTTGTATTTTGCTAAACAAAATTTTCATCCTCAGCTTTTATTTACACTTCTTTTCCAAATACCTTCCAAAATCTTGAGCAGATCATATGTTCTAGATGTAGAATAGTGTTAGAGCTTCTAACTAAAGAAGAAACTTTACAGCCAGAGAACCTGGATCAAACGTAATCTTTCCATTGCTTCCTTTCAGGGCCTCATTAAAAAGAAATGAGAGAAAAATTACACAAACATGCAGAAAATACTCAGGATAAGCTGCCAATTACTGTACTAAAAGCTATATTGTGAAATTTACATCCATAAATAATAAGTAGCTTTTGTTAGTACTGCGTAATTTACCACATTTTTTAAAAGGATTTAATAAATTCCTTGAAAGATAGAAAATCAAAACACACTGGCAATAGGGTGGGTGGGGGGGGAGATTCTCCAGGTAAATGTATTTAAAACTTCCAATAGAATCACTCATTTATATTTTAACACAGATTACAAATGTAAATGAATAATGATTTTCTTACAAATCAACATAATATATTGATATTGGCCACCAAGGTGGACAAAAAAACAAAACCAAAACATAAACAGCAACAGAAAACCACCAACAAATAAACCCTGAAATTTCAGCTTCTCCAAACCTGAGAAAACAATTCCTCGAAGTATTTTTTATAGGAAACAGGATTCCTCACATTAGTAAGAGGATACTGACCACACAAGAAGAAGGAACTAAACACCAACTTCATAAAACTTTTTGAGAATTCCTGTAAAACCTTTCCTTCTATTTTCTAAGATTAAAAACAAACAAAACAAACAAACAAACAAACAAACAAAAAACAAACAACCCAGATCCATTCCCCAAGTTGCTTTGGTTTCAGGGTTCATTTCTGACATAGAAATAAGCAGATTTGTCTGAAATAGTCAGAGATCATCATAATATAAGAAAAGTTTCTACAATACAGCAGCAAGGACATTAAGGTTTTTGTTTTGTGTTTTACATTTTGTGCTCATGGATTCTTAAATACTTCCTTTTTTAGTCGTAGATAGGAGAAAAGAAAATAGACAACCAATGAATAAAATGCACGTCCAAATACATTAAAAATGCAATGCAGGGTATTGGATAGAAATACTATTGACAGCTGTGTTTAAACTACCGGTAAGTTGTTTAAGCTCCCAGCCCTGTGCCTCCATCTGTTTCAATGCACTGTGTATCTTGGGAAGGTGGCTGCTGAAAGTGTCACAGTGGCGGTCGGTCATAGGTTCTAGTAGGTATTCACTAGTAAATCCCTCGTAGATACCAACTTCCTCCTTCCACTTCCCCCTTTCTTCCATCAATCTTTTCTTCTTCCTTCCAATAAGTGGTTAGTCTGGGCAGGTGCTATGGTAACCTGCACAGGTGTAAGACTATGATCAGAGTTACTGTGACTGGCAAGGCTAATGTATGCTGCTTCTGAGGAAGAGGCCTCCGTCCTTCACCTGTTTTCTTCTGCCTAGTGTTTATGTTTGCCAGGCACTGGAATTTGTTAAATGAACTCTCTAGATCATTCTTTGTTGGGATATAGTATTCAAATCGTTGTTTGTTTGTTTCTCCATCGCTGTAACTTGGTAGGTATTGAAGGAAGGGAGGAAGGAAGGAATGGAATGCCTTTATTCTAGTTTGCCTTAAAAGCTACACTTTAAACACCAACCAACCTCAGTCAGTTTCTAATTAGTTTTTCTTTGGACATGATTTTATTTAAAAAAACAAAACAAAACATGGTGGACATTAGAAAAAGAGGAGAGTCAGCCTGGAGGCTGGAGAACAGACGGTCCTCTCACCCCTGTGTGGGTCTCGCCCTCATGGCCACCCCGGTTCTCTTCCTCTCAGCAGGTGTGGTGTGTTTTAGGGCCCCTAGAAACACTGCTAAATGAATGAATGTGGACATCAGCCTGCAAAGAAGTGGCAAGCTTATTTACTGTCTGGAGCTACTAAATCCTGGAGGATTTGGGCACAATTAGAGCTGTAAAATGGCTGCTCAGTTTTGACCATGCCAAGGGCTAAAATATGACATAAAATCCAAAGGGAAGTCACTCACGGGGAGCAAAGTCACAGCCAGGCAGACGTGGTCCAGACATGACTGAGGTTCTCTGGAAGCTGATTTACGGTCTTCTGCTTCCCAGGGTGGTCAGGAAGCGGTGTCACTCTGACGGATCACTTTCCATTAGTACACATACCATCCGACAGCATTGAAAGACTTCTCTTGGCAAAGTTATTCAAAAATTAATAGATTGTGGAAAGGACGTTTTTTAAGTACTTGCTGTGGTGCATTTTCAAGACTGAGTAAGGGCTTGGGGTCTACACTCTTTGGGGGTGGGGTCCAAGGAAAACACCAGACAACACGGTAGTTCTTAAGGTGTTTTCATTGAGCAAGAAGGTTACTAGACTCTAGAAAGGAGATTTCCAATTGTTTTGGCAGCCGTTTGCTAGAGTGGATAGTGTTCTGCCTGCAGATGCTGATAAATCTGAGTTATCACCTGGCTTCTGCTACTCAAAACCCAGTAGTTCTGAGCGCAGAATTGGGGTCTCTGATTCTCAGACTCCTCATGTGAAAAATGAAGATTTGGAGGGTTGTCAGAAAGATTAGCGAGAGAAGTATCACTTCAGGTATCTGGAGGGCCGTGGTGACCTCTTCCCCTCCTTGTCCCTCTTCCTCCTTCTCACCTTCCTCTGAATGTGGTTGTATTAGTAGTAGTAGTATTGTTATTATTATATTGCCGTTGTGGTTGTCCTTGTTGTTGAAATCACTTTTATTTGGGGATCATGAAGCATCTAACATTAAAAGACAAGTTCAGACACAGTTCAGGACTCAAGCCCCATGTGACACTTCACGTGATCAGGAAACCCCATGGAGTCGCTCCATCCCAAATACACAGAGCGCCCTGCGTAGGCGGAGGCTGGGCCCCTCCCAGCTGCAGGGGGACAGTCGCTGCAGGGGTCCTTACTCGGTGCCATCACCTGGGCTGACTTTGGTTCACTGTTTTATTCTTCTTGCTGATCAAAATGCCCATTAAAACACCTACTGAATGATTCACCAACAGGAATGAATGCATGGATTATATGCTATGATGTGATAAGAAATGAATGTTTCTTTTGCCCCTTTCAAAGTCAAATTACCTCAAGTGAATCTGTACATTTTAATAGATTACAATGCTATCTGCTCTGGGGAAAGAAATGAAAGCTACAAAGTACAACAGGTATGGGGAAGTGAGTATATGTGGCTTGTCCCAGTGCCTGGACAGGGCCTAAGCCTGTCGTGTGGAGGGAAGAAAGGAATGTTGGTCCCAGGGAGTGGAACAGAGCAGGCGACCCTGCCCTATGTGGAGACGCTGTGATGGGGGTAATTCTAACTTCAAAACCAGAGCAGAAATCGCCTTCAATGTGTAGTTTTACCTTGAAAGCAAAGGCTGCTGGAGGCAACAGCATGCTTTCTCACACACACATCAAAGCCCGGGAACCAAGAAGAGTTAGAGCAGATACAGATTCCACATGATTTGGCCACACGGTAGATTCTCCATGTTCTTCTTCATTCGAGTCTTGGGCCTCAGTCTTACACCAAGAAATAAAACTCCACAGTTCTTGCGAAGGACTAAAACCCAGGCATCAGCAGAAGTGTCTGAGAACAAGCCCTGGGCAGGTCACTCAGGAGGCTTTCTCTGAGGCACACATTCCTGTCACTGCTCCTACTTTCTCACGTGTCAAGTTGTGCCCAGATCTGGGACAAGCAGCGATTGCCCCATCCCTTCACTTCCTTTATTCTGAGTTCTGGTGTTCTTCAAGCTGCCACACCTAACTCAACCACTTATTGTTCTCAAGTTTCTAAATTGATTTTAAATCCATTTCCATCTTCCAAAGCTTTTCTATGTAGCCTCACATATTCCTATAGGGCCTCATTTGTTTTTTGATTAAAAAATGTGTCTCCACAATTGTCCTGCGTTTCCTCCAAAGGAGATGCTCTCCTTGTTCTCTCTTTCCCCACCGCTTTCTGCACTGAGGCCACGCTCAATGTTCTGGAAATCTACCCAAATCATCTAAGATGCTTTCACGTGAGGAGAAGAAAGAGCTGATAAAGATTTCACCTAATTTGTTTTGCTTCCTGGTCATTAGGAGAAGAGTTAAAATGGAAACACAGCAGCAAGTATACAAGTATATTCTGAAGCATGTGCTTCAGAATCTGACTATTACAAGTGATTTCGCATATGTTCCCGGAATGCTTGCCCAGGATGCAGCAGATTGAAAGCCTGACAGTCAAAACTCTTGCTGAAGTTTCAGGTGGTGAGATTGATATCAAGTTAGGACTTCTGAAAATAGATGTGTGCATAAGAATGCCTCCTGTTTTTACTGTGAGTGCTTGGGAAAAGCTTTACTCCATTAGCAGGTACACACACGTTCCGTGTTTTAAGTTACTTAGGAAACACCTCTCTACAGTATTGTTGGAAGCACATCCGTGAGCCCAGCTTTTAAAAAGCCACAGGCACTTGAAAACCAAGGTTCCTCTTCTGTTTCTAGGTAGATGTGCATTTTGTATTCCAACCTCGCACACCTTCTCAAAGGTTGAGGTATTTCCTGTTTTCTCTTTTAGTGTCATTGAGTTTCCCTAATGGATCGTCCTCAACAGCATAAAACCATCGTAGGCTTCCCCATTTTATGTAAACTGCTCGCGGTTGACATCTCTCTTCAACTACTGCTCTTTGCTGGGCCCCCCTCTATTGTAACGCTCCTCGAACAAGTAGTCAGTACCTACCTGTCCCCTTTTCATCATTTCTTCCCATTCTCTCTCCAGCCTACTCCAGCCAGGCGCTATCCCCAGGATTTCCAAATATGATAATCAGTTCTCCATGCTTGTTTTCTTCCTTCTTAGCATAATTTGACAGTCATAATTCCCTCTTCCTTTTAACAATTCTGTCCTTTGTCTTTGGTGACCCGATTCCTGTCCTACCTTTTTAGTCACGCTGAGTTTCCATTGCCGAAGCCTTCTGTGTGTCCTGGTTTTGCACCTTGAAAATGATTTGGGAGGAGAACTCACCTGTTGTCATCTACCTGCACACCCAGTAGGTGATGGTTACCTTGTTCCTTACCTACATACTAACAGCTCCCAAGTTCACATTTCCATGATCTCTCTCCCCCTTGAAATCCAGTTGCCCATTGAACCTCCATATGGAAGGTCAGGTAGGTCCAGCGCTTTTGTCAGACTTGATCTGCTCAAAGCCAAATTCCTGTTTTCCACCTGCAATAATCTTCCTTTTCTCTGTTTTCTTAATCTCAGTAAATGCCAGCCCATTGTTTCCAGGTGATTTGAACTAAAATAGTTTGACTTTTCAGTAGCCAGCAAACACCCTGTTACTTCTGTCCAGTAGACATTTGGATAACTGAGCACCTATTTCAATAGTGTCACAAGTAGAGGTCTGTAAAGCAGCAATGTGGAAGCATTATATCCTGGGAAAGATACTTACATCCTACCTAGTTATGATTTGCTAGAATAGATGGGTCTTCAACTTTGATTTGGAGTTGGGAGGGCATATGTTGTATGGTTAAAGGAATAGAATTTTATAAAGAATGGGATGTTCTAACCAAGCTGATAATCAGGAGTCATCCATCCATGCAATTACTAAATATTTACTGAGTACTTTTCTAAGTAGGTGCTGTGCTGTGTGCTGTAGATTTAATTGGTGACAAGATTGAAATGGTTTTTGCCCTCAGATATTTATAGTCCACGACCTGAAACCCTCTAAATAGAGTAGACACAGATGGTCTCTTAAATAATATAGCCAAAACCAAATTAGTTAAGAAAGCACGTATTTTGAAAGAGAGAATCACAAACATGTGATATTTAGATAAACCAAATATTGACATTTTCTTTTCACCTTAAACAAAGATTTTTATCCAGCTATCTCTAGATGTAGGGTCATACACAAAATACATACCAGATGCATGAACATACCAAATTTTAGCACTTGGAAGAAAGGAGCAGGCATTAAATGAAAAGAAGAAAAGAAAGGAGTGGGGGGAGATCATTCCACTGGACCTTCTGGAGCTTCCATATGGATGTTCAGTGGGCAGCTGGAATTCAAGGGGAAGGTAGATCATGGAGATGTGAACTTGCGAGTTGTTAGTATATCAGTGGAACTAGATAAAAAAATGTATATGTATATAGGTGTTCTGCATTGTTTTTCTTGCCAAAACCACACCCACAAAGCGTCATTCAGTTTCTTCTTTAAAGAGCCAAATCCTTCTGAATGTTTATTATTTTCCCCAACCTTTTCGTTTTGTCTTACACCTAATCCCAGGGAATTATTTAGACATAGTGTACACTTTCAAACATTTCCAAAGATTCCAAAGTAGAGATTTATTGTTTCTATGAACACTTTCTTTCACATTGTTCTCATTCCTTGGGTTTCTACAACACTTAATTCAATTACGTACTTACCATTAAGACTTCACTGCTACTGGCAGGGCACATGTGGGAACTGAGGAGTTCAGACGCCCTGTCGTGGGAGCTGGGATCACACATCAGTCGTTTTGCAGAAAGAACAAGAGTGTTGCTAAGCCAGCCTGCTGGCCGAGGGGTCGGCTGGTAAAGAAGACTCCTAGTAGGAGAAGATCGGTGGCAGTAGGGTCCCTGCTTCCTTGCCCTTCTCAGCACACAGGCAGCTCTGATATTATCCTGCATTACTCTTCTTAGAAATGAGTTCAGGAACTCTCTGTTGTTATTCCAGGGTGCCTCATAGGGGTCTCATTTTCTATCTCAGTTATCTCATCAATGTATTTCTTCTAAACACATGTGTGCAGTTCTCAGAAAAAAATCATAAAAACCTGTTTGTTCCAGGTCTTTGTGTTTGCAATAATGGCCTGAAACTCAACATTTTTACCAGTTCTCTTATGCCTTAGCATCTCCAGGTCAACTTTTGCATCATTGTCTCTTTAAACACGATACACAGCAGGACTGAGAAAAGGAAATGTGCTCATACTCCCATCCACGCTGACCAGAAAGTTCTGAGGAGAGAGGAGGAAGAAGCAGATCAGGGCAGCTCGCGTGTGGTGACAGCAGGGCCAGAGCAGGTGCCCGGGAGTGATGGTCTGTCCAGAGTGTCTGATCTTTGCCCATGTTCATGACAAGTCCCAAAGTCTCACTTGTCACAACTGGACGTAACCCTGTCCTTCTGCTTCACATTGTTTAGATTCTCATTAAAGTTTTGTCCACTGGGTCTCACTGGAAACAAGAAGCAGAGAAAGTGAAGAGGGAATATGGGGCACAAAGCCCAGGTTGTGAAAAGAAGCTCTGTGTGCTGCCCATGAAGGATGGAGGGCTCCATTTTTACTTGTTAGAAGAGAAAACTTTGGTCATAATAACCATCTTTTCGGAATATGAAAAGCTGTGTGTTTTTTTTTAAAGAACACACTGCCCACTTAGTTTCTATCTCTACAAAGATCAAAGAAGGGGGAGAAAGCAGTAGAAACACAAAAGAGTTTTTCCTGAATCTAATACGAGTAATGAATCTACACCTGGAAAAGTGCAAGTTTAATATCAGAACAACTTTAAATATTTACCCCTCTGGATGCAAATGGCTGCCAGGTGACGTCCTCACTGTCTCAATGCATTCTCACCCTTGCTCTGCATTCCATAGGTTGCAAGTCATTCATCAGTGCTTTGAACACAGCACAGCAAGCAAAAATATCTCTTACAAGGAAGCTCCTACGACGTGTTCATGCTGCTAAAGCTTACTCTCCATGGTCATCACTTCTTGACAAACTGTGATGAAGGTCGTTTTATTGTACTATTGAGTGAAAACCCTTCTGGAACATGTACCCCCTTCCACACCTAGCGTCTACAATCTATTGGGGACAGAAGTTAGACTTGAAGCTCCCTTAGCAACATCTTGAAAATTACACTCAATTCCAATCAATTACCCAGAATAAAATGCAATGCAAAATCTGTGTAACAATATGTTTAAACATTCAGTAATCCAGGCAAATTGTTGCTGAATTATTTTGAATAAATGAAGATTTTCTTTTTCGGTGCCAACAGCAAGTTTGGAATTTCTATGAGAATACAGAATGTAGAACACTCAGCTATGTCCATGTCAGGAACCTTCTTTAGACCAGTGGAAATCACAGAGGCACATCAAGTGGATTCTGAAATTTAAAGCATTTGGTTCATTAACTATTCCTGGAAACATACCAGAAAGAGCAACATAAAATGGAAATCTCTTTGCCCAATTGTATCCAATATATGAGCTCACATAACTATGTTTTTTTCTGATCTATTTAAAAAAATAATGGAGAGCAACAATAATAAATACTGTACTCCACTTACATGATTGTAGTTTCATGGGCAAAAACACCATCTCCACCATCATCATTATCAATTTTGCTTGGACTTCCTAGAACATAATAATTGAGAGTTCTAACAGCCAGGGAGAGATGACATACAGGGCATGTGAATAAATAAATCTTGCTGACTCACAAAAATTTGCAGTGAGAACTGGTACTCATGACATGAAATAGTTTGTAATAATTCTTAACATTAATCTTTTTTTCAGTGCTATATCTCACATATCAATGTAGTCATTTCATTGTTGACTTTTTCTGTCTGACTTATTTTGCTTAGCATGGTAATCTCAATGCCCATCATGTTGCTGCAAATGGCAGTATGTCATCTTTTCTGATGGTAGAATAACATCCCATGGTGTATGTATACCACATCTTCTTTATCTATTCATCTATCGAAGGATACTATGGTTGTTTCCATGTCTTGGCCACTGCAAATAATGCTGCAGTGAACATAGGGGAACATATATCTTTGCAGATAAATGTTTTCAGAGTTTGGGGTAAATACCAAGGAGAGGGATTTCTGGGTCATATCGTAATTCTATTCTTAGTTTTTGAGGAACCTCCATACTGTATTCCGTAACAGCTGCACCAGTCTGCATTCCCACCAACAGTGTATGAGGGTTCCCTTTTTCTCCAACTTTTGTTATTATATGTCTTGTTGATGATAGCCATTCTAACAGGTATGAGATGGTATCTCATTGTGGTTTTCATTTGCATTTCCCTAATAGCTAGTGAAGTTGAGCATTTTTTTATGTATCTGTTGGCCATTTGTATGTCTTCTTGGGAGACGTGTCTATTCAGGTCCTCTGCCCATTTTTTAATGGAATTATATTTTTGTTGTTGAGTTGTATGAGTTCTTATATATTTTGGGTATTAGCCCCTTATGAGAGACATTGTTTGCAAATATCTTCTCCCATTTGGTTGGTTACCTCTTTGTTCTGTTGATATTTTGTTGTTTTTTGTGTTTTTTTGTGAATGAGGAAACTTTTTAGTTTGATATAGTGCCATTTATTTATTTTTTGCTTTTACTTCCCTTGCCTTTGAGATCAAATTCATAAAATCCTCTTTGAACGCAAGGTCCATAAGTTTAGTACCTCTGTTTTCTTCTATGCAGTTTTTTGTTTCAAGTCTTATGCTTAGGTCTTTGATCCATTTTGAGTTAATTTTGGTACATGGAGACAGAGAGCAATCTAGTTTCATTCTTTTGCATGTGGCTTTCCAATTCTCAAAGCACCATTTTCTGAAGATGTTTTTTTTTTCTCCATTGTATGTTTTTGATTCCTTTGTCAAAAATAATCTGCCCATATATATGGGTTTATATTTGAAAACTGGAAACAAAAAAGGAACAAGACAAACAAACAAAGAAACAAAAACTCATAGACACAGACAACAGTTTAGTGGATACAGAGTGCACCGTGGGACAGGGGTGGTAGATAAGGGTAAAGGGGATCAAATACATGGTGATGGAAGGAGAAATGACTCTGGGTGGTGAGTATATAATGCAATATATAGATGACATATAAAAGAATTATACATTTGAAACCTATGTAATTTTACGAAACATTGTCACGCCAATAAATTTAATAAAATAAATGAATATATTTTTAAAACATTTTAAAATAATCTTTTTATCTTTATACTTTAGTTTTCCCTTTCAGTCTTTATGTTTTAATGTCACCTTTGTAAAATGAAGAGCACTTTGCAGATATGCATTTAATTTGCAAACTTAGAATTTCAAGAAGCATAAACCATAGATTTCTTTTTTTATGTTTAAAATTGCAAGTGCAGATATATCAAAACATGTTATTTCATCAATAATTTTGTGGGTTTAAATTGTAGACTGTAATAATTTCTACAGCAGTAATGATCCCATTATTTTAATCTGCAGAATTATTTTTCCATTCATATATATTTGGAGTTTTAACAATAAAGTATACTATTGTCAGATTTCAAAGGTACATATGGTACACCTTTTTCCAACGTCATATGTAACTTGAATCAAACTACAAGACTTTATATCTTAACTTAAAAATATATACTGAGTGTGAAAACATGATCATTGATTAATTGTATCCAGCTATTTAATTTTATAATAGTGTTCAGTAATCTTAACTAAAAATACAGTCCATTAAGTCTTTTTGTGAAACGTATGTGTATGTATTCCAAATAATATCACAAGATATATGGTTGATTCTAGCTTCTACAATAGAGTTTCATAGATAGGTGATGATAGATAGATAGATAGATAGATAGATAGATAGATAGATAGATAGATAGATGATAGATAGATATTAAAGCTTAGGACAAAGGTATTTATTTCTAAGGCAGATGGATTCTTAGCTACATGCAGGTGACATGAGTATTACATTTCAATCTATTATTTATATACCCCAGTCCTATTTTACATTAAGTTATACCTAATCTGGCATAAAAATGGGATACATCATTATATTTTAATGATCTTTATTAGCTTTTCATGTAATCAGCAGATATCTTGATCTTGTTGATAAGTCTGCTTACACATAATTTTGATAATGATTTGTAAAAGGGCCTGATATGTCGGCATTGATTTTCCAACCTGAAGTTCCTATTTTTATAACAGCAGAGTCAAATACTTTGCTGTGAAATGGTGGCAATTTTCATAAAAATCATGAAATGCTTTCTGAAGCATGCATCTTTTCTTTTGTTTTATTTCTCCCAAGAGGAGTTCTTGTAGGAAAGTGCCAAATTGTGGAGGGAGTCTCACTTCAGTGCAGGTAGATTTCCCCCCATCTCCAGTACAACAAAAATGACTCAGTGATGCAGATTTAAGGGCCTGATATGATGGTATGTGACGCAAAAGACTGGCTTTCAAAATCTTGCCAACGGGCTTTGACAGTATTTCCCTAGGCCATTCCCTTAGATAGCTGTGTATGGGAATAACCACGCGCCCCGTGAATGTTTGCTCTGGGCAGACCAGGAAGACACTTTCCAACACCTTGCAGGGTCAGCAGTGAGGCAGGTACCTCTGTTTTGGATTCTAAAACATATTTTGCACTCTGGTTTGTGATTCTTAAACAAGTTGCCAAATTATTTTTGATGTGTGTTAAGCACGTATACTTGTTGGGCATTGTCATTGGAATTATAAAAAACATGTGTTCCAAATGGATGCAGATATTTGGCCATTAGCTAAACAAACTGCTAAATCAATTCTTGTTTGCTTTTAGATGTTCTGCTTCTTCATGACATATACAATAGTAAGCATTTATTTTAGAATAAATTAAGTGTATCTCCTCCTACAAGGGCATCGGTCCCACACGTCTGCGTACAAAATGGACATTTTGTGAAGTAATCACCTTTCATGTCTTGACTCATAGGATAAGGAGGTCTCCTGATTTCCTGTTCCAAAACTCTAAACTGCGTTTTTCCAGAAATGGCGATGGGCTTTTGTGAGCTCCGCCGCCCTCCCTGTTTGGGGGAGGCTTACCCTAACAGCTCTCCATTCTGGTACTGTGCACGCTGTAATCGGATCATCCCCACTCAGCCAGTAAGAAGGAGAAGGCACAGCCTGAAACGCCTTTCAAAGTAGCTGGCTCCATAATACCCCATGGCTTCCTAGTGGGTTTCCCACGAGACCACACAGGAGATCCCATTTCCACTAATGCACTCAAATGGGTTTGAACGGTATTCGGTCTACAAGGCAGAGAGAAAGCTGACCTCTGTCTATTGTTGAAGGGAGATCAATATTGTGTGAGATAGCACGTTGCCATATCTGTGACTCTCTCCTGATGCCAAAGTGAACAGCCAGGATCCCCTAGCACTCTAAGCTGCAACCCCATTGAGTCCGGGTATGAAAAGAACAGCTGGGTCCACAAAATAGAAGGTATCAGGTCATTGTGTTTAACAAAGGACACATCCTTTTTTTTTTTTTTATTTCTTGGCTGCTATTTTTAAAGTAATACCATGTTAGTAGATTTATGAGTTTGTTAAAAGGTTGAAGAAAATAAACATCTTAAATAGTCAAGTAATTGAGCTCAAGTTTGTGCCATTTTCCTGACTGAAGACTGCCAATTGTTGTTCTGTGAGAATAACATTATTCTCACAGAATAATGAGCCAACCCATCATATTCAAATTAAGATCTTCTTTCCACTGAAGATAGCAATGAAATATTAAGACTACTACTCACCTTTTCTTTGGGCTTGTGCCCCTGTAGGCTTCCTCCAGAAAGGAGGACATTTGTAAGTATTAGATGTGGTCTCAAAATTCTACCCCAGTCAGAGCATAATGCTGAAGCACCACCAGACCTAATGGAAGCAGGATTATAGTGACTCAGAACTGTGGTACAAAAAGCATTTTCACTGCCTGGAAGAGATGGCGTAATTTTTAACTTAGCCTAGTTACAGCATTGTGAGGAACAATTATATTTAGCTACTTTTCTTTGCATCCAATGTATATACATGTAAATGTACTAAACGCTCCTTCCCTCAAAATAACCTCTGTATTTATTTCAAGACGGTTCAAAATCTATGTAAATCATAACGGTCGGAGACATATTGTTTCCATTGGATAATACTCCAGTCCTTAACATGCTTGCCCCTCACTAAACAATGGAATAAGGATAGAATGTTTCTATTGAGCTAAACCACCCAAACTTCTTATTAGGTAACAATGAAATCAAATGTATCTCTTTCTTCATTCCACACAGTTGAATATGACCTGACGCATGGAGACATGGGGGTAACACAAACACCATCCCTGTGCTTGCTTGTTCACATAAATGGGGGGGAAATTATATCAATTTCAATTGGATAAGATTGGTGCTGAAAGGACTTTGTTGTTGAGTTAAATTTGTCAGTTTCCAAAATGTTTTTCATATCCCACATGTAAGTTTCATGTTCCTCTTGAGAGGTTTATTATATTATGGTTTTATGGATGAGCCTATATACCCAAAGATTTATCTATAAATTTAAATTCAGTTCAAATAAAAAATAGACTTTCTGTTATGTAAGCCAGGCAGGTTGCCGAGATGATGAGTCCTGAATTGATGAAAATTAAGGCATTTGATCAAGGTAACTAGGTGTGTAGCATTCTGGATGACATTGGAACCTTGGTTTTCTGTCTGGCTCTAGGTATTCTTTTCACTATTCCATAATGTCCTTTGTTAACTTTTTATACAAAATAATGGGCAAGGTGATGTTTCAAAAACTTCAGTTTATAAATACTAAAATTAAGGAAATCCTTTTAATATTTGTGGGGACAGAGCCCCAGAGAGCAGTTTCCAGGCTCTTGGCCTCACGTGGAAGGGTGCTGGCTCGGGCAGTAGATGGCCGTCAGCTGTGGCTAGTTGGCCATCAGCTGTAACCATTGAGCCATTGGCCACTAATATAACTGCTGTGGCTACGTTGGGGAGTTGAGTTGAGGAGAGTCGAGGAGAGTGGGTCGGTTGGCAGGAAAGTGGACAGCAGGTCGCACGTCCTGTGAATCCAGCCTCCAGTGAGACCATAGTGGTATGACTCCCCTCCCTATGGCTCCGTGGGTGTTCCTTTTTGGCCTCACCGTGTCCTGTGTTCTTATGTGGGGAGCGGGAGCAGAGACCCCATGTGACACCCTGCATGACAATATTATGTACTTCAAATAAGAAACAATAGTTGTTCATTTTGCATTTAATTTAATTTCTCATATTTTGTTTAAGATAATATATTGACCCTATTATCCTGGAGAAATACTTTTGTCTTAGGGAACAATCTCACAGGCCTTCTTTTCTAGGACATTTGTGAAAGCTCTTCAGATTTTCCAAAAACATTATGTTCCATTTGTATATTAATTACTAAAACACAGCAAGGGATCACATTTCTGATTTTAAATATATATATGTGTACCTGGCTTGGAGAACTCAAAATACAAAAATGCAAAACCATAAACTAAGAGGTGGCATTTCACACTATAAAGATTTTTTCCCATTTTATAAGAAGGTTCACTGCAGGAATTCTATCTTTAAAAGGTTTAATGGTCTGTAAGTAAGCGTTTAAATTCAATAAGAATGGCTTATTATTTACCAGGTAAAATACAGGAAACATTTAAAGTGGAGGCATGAGGAGCTGTCAACCATTGATAAAATCAGTCATATTAGAGTTAAATGTATATAGGTGAGACATATAGGGTGTGCTTTTCAATGCTTTCAACTACTTTAATGAGATAAATTTTATTTATGAAAGTGAAAGGCAACAATTCAAAATCTGGAAGGGAAATAGTAATTTATCCTTTTAGAATCACAAGTGCATTTTGGGACTGCTTTAAGTAATTTTAAACTCCCTAGCTTTTACTAAAATTCGTAAATCAAACTACTTTCATCTGTGAGTACCAAGTTAATGGGAACTTAGCTTTTGAATAAGATAAGAAGCCAAATTTGTGTTGTCCTTCCCCATCTAAAAGCAAACTCTTCTCAGAATTCTATAACCATGGAAATTTTTCAATAATTCTTGAAAAATTTTAAGGAAGTTTGTTGCAAAGTAGTTTATTATTATTTTTTAAAAAGGACAAATTTACTTATAACACATTTGAAGAAAATGAAAGACCAAGTTTCAGAAGACATGAAGCAGTAAATGCTTGAGCTTTATAAGAATACTTCTAGTAAAATGGAAAAACATGGGAGGTAGGGAAGGAGAGTGGGGGAGGGGAGAGAAAAGGGGTTGGAGGAGAGGAAGAAAATAACATCAGAAAGCCATCATTTCTTATTAAAATTCATTCATCTGTTTGTTCAGTCATAAAGGTAACATGCACAAAATACAAAATCTATAAATATGTTTGTGTAATCTCCCTCCCACCCTTCTTTACCAGCGTGACCATCCCACCTCCTTCCCCATGTGATTAATGAATTATTTCCTTGTGCACCTATTAGAGCTTCTTTGTACATAAACAAAGTACTTTTTTTTAGTATTCTAACCCTCCATTTTTTACACTAGTGATAATATAGTACAAACATTGGCTTTACTTTTTTTCATAACACGTATCAAAAGTATTTTAAATATCAACATTAGTGTACATCCTTATTCTTTTACAAAATTGTAAACTTACCAAAGAAATGCCCCTTCTTTTATTCATGTCTTGGTATCTTTCAGGAGTGTTTTGGAACTTTCTTAAATTTTCTCTTTTATGTTTTGTTAAGTTTATCCCCTCCTATTTTAAGTTTTTTTTTTGTTTGTTTTTTTGCTGTTGCAAATGGACTCTTTTTCCATGAAATCTTCTAACTGGCTGTTGTTTTTTTCATATATGAGAGCTACAATTTTTTTATAATAATTTAGTTCCTGTTATCTTTTTAAATGTATCTTAGTTTGTAGTAGATATTTTTAAAATTTGTGTTATTTGCCTTTCCTGTAAACAATCATATCATAAGCAAATAGGAATGTATATTTATCTCCTCTTTTACACGGTTTATAAATTTTATTTGCATTTCTTATATATTTGCCTTGGTTAGTAATTCCTGTAAAATATTAAGTGGTACTGGAGATATTAGCAGTCCTTACCTAGTTCCAGTTTTTAAGAGTGATGCCTCTAAGATTTCACTATTAAGCATAAGATTGGATTTGGAGGGCAGCTAGATGTCTTTTATGATGTTAAATGAGTATCACTTTATGAATACTGGGATGAATTTTAGCAACAGTAATGATGAAATTTCCATAACATAAGAAGTAAACCCATACATCTTTCCTTAATTTGATTCACTTATAAACTTTGCTGCTTTCCTACTTTTCTCGTATACTATTTTTGCATCATCATTTAGCAGTCCTACTTATTAATAATTGAATAAAGGAGGATTGAATACTCCTGGCCGCACAAGTAGCAAGCAGTTCCTGGTGTGCAGTGGGACCCGAATGACTAGTCTCCCAGGTTTCATGGTTCTTCACAGTCTGAAGACTCTTTCTTCTCCAACAGAGACTGCTGGCTTCCCCCAAATGTGGCTCCTCTGTGTAATTCATAGGATCACCCAGCCTCCTCGGAGTCAAACACAATTCTGTAACCTTGACCATTATTGGAATATAGATATGTCTCACCTGACCCCCTTCCCTTATATACGTGTCATATATACATACATATATATACATATATATATATATATATATATATATATATATATGTGTGTGTGTATATAAAATAGTGAAATCTTAGAGGTATATACACACACACACACACACACACACACAAACACACACACAGGGTGCCAAAAATAGTACACACATTTTAAGAAAGGAAAACAGTATTAAAATTGTAATACTCAATATATACCGATAAGAAAAGATGAATACAAGTTACGTTTAACTTCTGCAATGACAAGAGGTGCTCAAAGTGGTTACTATCAGCGTCCAGACACTTCTGATGACGGCAAACTACTGCTTGAGCAACGTTAACCCAAGTGTCCACTTGTGTATAATTTTCTACACCCACACATATACATGCATCTCACACACATATATGTATAAATGCATATATATATGGGTATTGCCCCCCCCCCGCCTCCCCGCCCCCCAGGCACTTTCTTAGACTTGCCACCTCTGGAACATCTCACTGCTCTCTGACTTCTCTTCTTTATTTCTTACGATGCTTTCAAATATCTCACTCTTAAACATATTTCCCCCCTGAAAATTATTATCTACAGATTTGAATGAAAGTTGCATTTTGAGGCAGAGAGGGGAGAGGGTGAGATTTTTTTTTTTTACTGATTTTTTGTGGAATTCAAAATTACACAGAAAAAAATCTGTCACCAGCAACTATGCTCAGGTACCAGAAGTTTCCATTTTCATTGAATTAGAGTTAAGTCTGTTTGTTTGTATGTGTGTATGTTTACCTATTGAATCTCATTTTTAAAATCTAGATGCCTGTTTTTCTCTCACTTCCCTACAGAATTAAGTCCAATCTACATACACACAATATTTGCCTCTTTCAAATCCATGATTTAAGAGTTTTCTGAAAATGGTACCAAGAAACGCGAGACACTGACTTTTTTCCTTGTTTAATTAACCTCACTTTTTAATTCTCCTAAAACACAAAATGAAATCATCTTGTGTCGTGCTCTAATTATGCAGACTTATGCATATTTGAAATTTAAAATAGTTTCCTCAAATACTGAACAGACCAAGTATTCAGGAGCACTGATCTTATCCTTATTCTGCTGCTCATTTGCTATACGAATATAACAAATTGATGATAAATGTTAACACCCAAGAACTTTGACTCAGAATTCTCACTTCTCTTTTGGATTCCATTTTTCTCTCTTATTCTGTGCACATTTCTTTCCTTACACCTAGTACATGTGTGTCTATATGATATTTACTCACTAACCTACCCCCAGATTTTGGCAGTATAAGAATGATCTAGATTTCCTTTCAAAGACCCTTTGAATTCAGAAATGTATCAGATGTTGGTTGGCTACCCACCATCTGATGCACAAATTCTGTTTGGTTCCAAATGTCGTGGTGTCTGCTGCTTACGAATCCGAATCCCATTTGAGATGACTGAGTAATACAGACTTTAACAAGATGCCCAAGCTAGTAAAGGAGACTTCCCCAAGTATCTACTTGGAGCTTCTTTTGCATCTCCTCTTTCTTCTTAGAACAGTTTCTAGATTGTTCTGGGGACCATGACACACCTTAGGAAATCTGAAGCATGTAGGCACACTGCCTTCTCCATATGGGTAGGCTTGAAACAAGTATCGAGGATAGTCTTACAGAGTCAAACAACTCCATGCATTTGTTTAGGATGCAGAGCTATTTTTCTGATTCTAGGGGACACAGTGAGAGGGCCACGGGGTCCATCCAGCACCTTGGATGTGGAGCTCGGTGTTCACTACAAAATACCCAGTGCCCCCTTGGGGGTCAGCTTTTCAAGTCCTACCTCCACCTACACTTTTGGTTTCTACTCTGTTTCAACATATGGAGAAAAGTGGATAGAAGAGAGCATGACAACTAAAATCAACACCTTAATATAATGGTTTCCAAACTATTTTTCTCAGAATTCCCCTTTCTTTGGAATTTTCTCAGGAATCATGTAGGAGGTTGGGGTGGGAGGACTGAGAAAGAGGGGAACACTTAGCGTTCCCGGCCTTGACCTCTGTCTCAAGAGAAATTTCCCTTATCTATCTATCTGTCTATCTATCTATCTATCTATCTATCTATCTATCTATCTATCTATCATCTATCTTCTATTTATTTATTTATACAGTAAGAATTTTCTATACCAAAACTACTGAATAGCAAAAAGATTGAAAACCATAGCGAGAACTCACTGGATTGTTCTTTCCTTCTCCCGGTTCTTTCCAAAACAACTCAAACTAACTTCTCCTGCCCAGCTTTCCTTCTGTATGGTACTTTGAGTAATTGGCTAATAAATCTGAAACTAATTTGGTCTAAAGTGTTAATGGTTGATAATGATTTAATGTGTTTCCCCACCCAGGGAACATATTTGCATTTTAATAGAGGTCTTACTGGCAATTTTCTTAACTCAAATGAGTGACTTTAATGGTGGGCATTTGAAGTGTGGCAGGGATCAATGTTGGCAGAACTTTTTCAGGATCCCTAAATTGTACCACGTAGTCAAGGCAGCCTAATGTTACTGCCACATATGCCTGCGGACTCACCGTTGTAGGAAAGTCTACTCTGGTTTCCTGAACATTGCATGTCGGTCAAGTGTGACTTTTGAGAATTGAATTCTCTCATCCATTGATCCTGATTCCCATTAATCTATAGCCAGATTAGGTCTCTCTGAAATAACAATTTTAGACATTATAGCCATGTATGTACTTCAACACTGGAACAAACATCAACAGTCCCAAAAGAAAGGGAGAAACAAATCATATTTAATATTACAAGTTAAAATAGAAGAAAAAGTAGTTTATCGGTCATCATTATTATATACATTTGTGAAAATTTACTGGTTCCTGAATTAGGGAAAAGAAAATCGTACGTCTGCTCATCGAAAATAAACAATTACTAGTTCTTAAAATCTTTGTATTCCAAACCCTGTTCTTCGTGTTCACTTCTATCTCACTCCTTTAGCCTCATCACGCGAATTTCCCTGAAAGCAATAGGACACTTGGGATTTGACCTGGAAAAAAATAATAATAATTAACACTTCAAAGTAAGAGTTGGTGTTTTTGTATCCCTCCCTTTGCGTTTCCAATTTAGAAATCACTAAATTTCACAGGACAGTCCCATTAAAATCACAGGACAGTCCCACTTGTGTGCACTGTTCAGGTCTTGAATATTGGAAGAGAGGGTTTGGAAATGACCACCGTGAAATTATGGCCCTGCACTCAAGTGCACTCACACCTAGCGACATCCTCACTGGAGTATGAATAATGATGTACTAAAGACCAGGAGTTGAGGTCAAGGACAACCCTATTCACAGACAGTGGAGCCCAAATAAATTAACTAGAAGAGATTCAGTGGTCTGTGTCACCCACTTCAGTAATGGCCAGTCCCATTAAATGACTTCCGAGTGAGTTAGTCATTTTTTTCTTTACGGCTCTTAACATGCATTTTGTAGAATTTCTCATGAGAAATTGTCCTCTAGAGCACTTTTACGAAGTCACATATTTTAAATTGCTGACTTAAGTTAAAAGTGTTCCTCAAATGAGATGGATATACAGAGAGTGCCAAAAAATGTATGCACATTTTAAGAGAGGAAAAACTGTATAAAAATGTAAGACTCAATATACACCAGTGACAACAGATGAATACAAGCCATGTATATACATTGTTTGGGACACCCCTGGTATTAAGCACCAGGCCCAGTGCCTTTCCCACTGTAGACACTTAACAAACCACCTATTTGTAGCATTATCACCATCTTGTTGACAGTAACAATTACTGCGATGGAACAAAACTCCATTGGTCAAGGTGCTTTCTGAGATGTTCCAATACTGTCCTGGAGGGAGAAGCAAGGGGGACTTTTGAAGAAAATTCTAAAAGAATTCTTTTGAAATTGTTTCTGATCTCAAAATCGTTACCAGAATTCAAAAAGGAAAACAACAAAAACACTGCCATCAGCAGTCATAGATGTATTAGTGGTCTTTCCTATAGTGAAAATATTTTCTAATAAGTGGTGTTTCAAATTTAGTACCGACATTTTCACTCTCCTCTGTCTTTTGTTGAAAAACTATCACCTTTTTCTGTTGTACCTATTTTAGAATGATTGGCCCCAAATTATTGGGGGATTTATATGGGGGGATTCTGGAAGTCAATCTTCCTTTACCAAAACGGAAAGTACTATTCATATCTTTGTTTGCAAATGCAGCTAAGACCAAATAACTTTCCATCTAAGAATAACTGATACCAAAACACAGGCTATGCTTTCTCAATAACGAAGTCGAAGAAAAGATTTAGCTTGGCTTCAATATGTAGGGTAATAAGACAACGACTTAAATGAATATTGTTTTAGGGATGTAACTCTTCTGGCAGTTTCATCTCTGGCATGATTTGCGTCATTTACTTCATGTTTGACTTTTGGGTCATGACCACTAAGACAGACATAATTGCAAAAATTGTTAAGAATTCCATCCATTTCCCAAAGACATCTCTTAGAATAATATGTCATTTAAATGAAATTGTTTTCTAAAACCCATGTCATCATTTTCCTCCATGTTCTTGTTTCCAGTGGATAATGAGCGTGGATGACTGAAGCTCATTTGTTTTGCGCATTATATGTTATACAAATTTACATCCAATGGCTTCAGGACGTGGTAGGGTATTTCAATATAAGGACATCAACCACTTTCTGGTTGTACACTCTTTTTTTAGCCATTTTATTTTAAAATATTGCCTCCCTTCAATTTTTCCCTGGCACTCTTACTAGTTGTATTTTGACACTTCTCATTTTAGTCTCCATGCCTTGTGACATGTATATATATATATTTTTTTCTCTACCTTACAGTCTCCCTAGGATATATTTTGTGTGCTTTTCTCAATTTTTTCCAAATCTTGATTTTTCCATTGCCTATCCAAACTACACAATGATATTTTTATTTCATTAACCGTGTTTTTGTTACTCGAATTTCTAATTCAATCTGAGATTTTCTAGAAGGCTTTATTTCTTTTTATGGATTTTAGTCTTTCAAGGCTTTGGCAGTTTCAAGTATATTTATTTTTAATGCCTGTTTAGATTTTTCTATTATTTTTAGTTTGTGTTTCTGTGACCTGAGTGGACATTATCTTTATTTTCCTAGCTGCTATCTTCTACTTCATTCCTGGAGTAGTCAGGAAACTGGCTGAGATTTCTGGCCATATTTTCCACCTGTACCTTAGGCTGTGACATATCTCTGGTGTAGGTGAAACGTTTAGCTTTGGTGGGTATCTAGGCACGCATTGGTTCCTGGTTTTCATATTGATTCCATGCCTTTGGGTCTCTGCTTCAAGAAACTGCTGTGACTTTGGATCCCACACTCACAATGGGCACCAGTGCCGGTTCTGCTCTCTCCTGGTGAGTGCCCATATTAGCTCTGCAGCATGAAGGATGTGGTAAACTTCCCCACCATACCCCAAGGGCAGAGTTCTTCTAGATCCTGTGAAAGGCCAGACAGCTCTAAGAGACTTGAGAATTTATGGATGTGCCTTGTCTCCAAATCGCTGCATATATTAAGGTCTGGAGACTAGACTCCCCACCTCCAGGAGGCCTCAGATCCAGCCCCCATTTTTAGACACTTCCCGCTGCCTACAGTTAACCAATGAGCTGTTCTAGCTTTAGCGCCTATGTAGTTCTGTAGCTCTGAGTTGTCTCTTTATGCCATCCCGCGAGGATTCCTCTCTTGATTGTGGGTTCCGCTGTGCATCAAATATGATATTGCATTTTTTATTGAGAATTTCCTTGTGGTTAGAATGAGGAGAACTTGCTTCCAAGCCAATTCAGTCTTCCATATTGGTGGGTGTGTTAGTTTGAAAGAGCTGCCACAAAAAAGCACCACTGACTGGAAGGGTTAAACAACAGACAATTATTTTCTCACAGTTCTGAAATCCAGAAGTCCAAGGTCATGTTTGGGGTTTTTTTTTTGAGACCTGTCTTCTTGGCTTATAGATGGCTGTCTTCTCCCTGTATCTCATCATATTGTCTTCCTTCTGTCTATATCTATGTCCTAATCACCTCCACTTAATAAGGACACCAGTCATATTGGATGAAGGCCCAACCTAATGATCTCATTTTAATTTAATTACCTCTTTAACAGTTCTATCTCCAGATACAGTCATATTCTTAAGTACTGGAGGTTAGGATTTCAACATATGAATTTTGGAGGAATACAATTCATCTCAGGAGAGTGGAGAAGTCTGCCTTTTATAGTTAAAAAAAAATCAATCTGGCTAGGACGGTATCTATAATACTATTAAACACTAGGAATTTAATAATTCCATATACTCTTTCTGATGGCCTCCCAAGTTGAAGTCCCTCAACAATAGAATATTATGTGGAAATCAGTGGTCCTTAACTTCTTTTTTCAGAAGATTGATACAGATGAATGATACATTGTGACTTATCAAGATGATACCCATCCCTCCTCATTGCCCCCATGTTTTGGTCCTTTCAGTGAGGCATTTATCAGTGTGTGTTTTGTGCCAGGTACTGGTCTAGGCACCAGGGTTAAACTGGTTACCAAGACAGATTAGGTTGCAGTGTTCACGGAGCCTATGTCCCACTGTGGGGGAGAGAAAATACATACATATTTAAATGACAGTGATACATCCTCTGAAGGGAATAGAGAATCACATCAAACTTGACCTTTCCCTATCTCCTTACTCATTTCCACTGGACAGCTGGGAACTGGGTCAGAGTCTGCGTTATAAGTCACTCTCCATGTAAGTGCTCGCTAACTCCTATAATGATTGGTCCTCCTAATCCTGGAAAACCCATGCCTTTGTGTTAATTTTCACTCCTGATATTATCATTAGTGCACTATGTGACCGTGTTTATCTTTGTTTCTTACTGTGATTAAAATCATGATTTTAGACGCTAGATATCCTTTGAATAAATTACCAGCTCTGCTTTTTGATCTTGGAGAAATGAATTTTAACCTGTCTGATCCGCAGTTTCTTCATATTAAAATAAGTACTTAAGGTTATTTCCTTGTAGGATTGTTGTAAGAACTACTCTAAGACAATGGATACAAAGATATAACAATTTTGTTTAGTGTCCAGTAAGTAGAAGCTATTACTTTATTATTATTGGTCCCCATGGCACTGCAATAGCTTCCTGGTTGTAGTTTGTTTCTAATTTATTTTTCAAAGAGCTGCTGCTGTGATCTTTCAAAATTTCCAATCTGATCATGTAGTCCAAAATAAGATCTGTTAGTGACATTTCTCAACCATCAGGATAAAGGTCCTTTGTAATTTGGTTCCTAGTACTCTAACCCCAACCGCTGCCAAGCATCCGTTGGATGAATTACACATTGCCTCATGAAATTAGAAGCTTTCATGACTTTCCTTTTATAATTCCACTGTGTTGCCTTTTCTATTTATAAGACTTTTCCTCCAGTTAGTAAATCTGGCTAACTGTATCCATATTCTAAGTGGCAGCTCAACCGTTTTCTTTCCCCAAATCTTCTCCTGAGGCCCCTAAAGGAGAGCCTCCTCTGTGTCTCTGTGTTCCCCTCTACACATCTCCATTCTTCTCTTTCTATAGTCTCATGTTCCTGCTTGATTCCCACAGGGCAATCATTAGGAACCATTTATGTCTTCACTCCTAACACGTTGTTTGAAACTTACTAAATATTTGTACTAATTTGAAGGAAGCAGGTGACTTCAAGGGCATTTACTTAAACATTTGTCTACAGGTTAGTCCAATTCAGTATGCAGTGTAAGGGTTGAAGGGTTATCACGTGGAAAAAGGGTTTGTTTTATTATATTATTGTTCCATAGGGTAGCTGGATGATAAATGAATAGAAAGTGGCAAGAGAGAAATTAAACAAAAGTATATCGTGAAACCTTCAAACAATTACGACTTTCTAAATATCCAGAAATATTTCGAGCCCGTCTCTGAATGAATTGGATTAACCAGAGATCATATAAACACTTCTCCAGAGGCTTTTGAGGAGAATTCTGTATCGAATAGAAAGTTAAAGCTGAGACTGGTTTTCTAGTCTTCAGTGAAGCTGATTTCCAGTGGATTCCTGGAATCTGAATGTTTAAGTGCACCCAGTGGTTCTGAGCACTTTCCCCCCAAGACTAGGCAGTCTCCAAGAAAGGATATTATCAGTTCTCATTCTCAATTATACTTTGAGGTATTATTTTAATAGACTATACTTTGTAATTTTCACAACAAAACATGAATTTGTCTGAAAAATAGAGCCAACACTTTTTTTAAACTTGTCTAACAATTATGACGTCAGTGAATTGTACTTCGCACAATATTACATATGTTGACAGCCAGCAGATTTCCCCTCTCTCAGAAGGAGATACATTTTCTAAGCAGCTAACTCAAAGGTAAACAAAGCAGCCCACTGGCTATTTACTACATGCCAATGATAATATTTCGAAGTAGAGCCTGCTGGCGGCCTCTGAGGCTTCCCTGTCACCATGTGGCTCTAGAATCTGGACCCCTGGGTCCATCCTAGGAATATGGTCCCTGTACTCTGTGGTCATCTGGAACCCAGCTCTTGATCTCTGACTTCCAGCCTATAACCGGAACTCTAGGGGGCCCTGCCATTGCGAAAGGAGAGTCTTCATTCAGAAAAGATCATTAACTAAGTGCCCAGGGAAATTTGAAGCAAAACAAGAAGATTTTCATTAAGAGAAAATGCCTTCTAAAATATGGAGTTATCATAATGAAACATAATTAACAAGAAGTATTAGCTTCTTGGTTTAAGTTACTGTATTAGATGCTGCCAGCTCAAAACAAGACAGTAAGACATGGTTTCCTCCATTGTGTTGATCTTGGAGAGATGGGTTACACAGGAATGATAATTAACAACTCAAGGCAGCATCTGAGGTTTCAGAAATGGGGGGAGCACACAGTTCTGTTGTGCATAGGTCTTCTGTTGAGTCTTAAAATGGTATCATGTCTAGGGGAGCGTTTCTGCTTTATTTGTGCTGTCAGAATGGTTCCGGTGTCTAAGTAGATTGATGTGGAATGTTGGAGGGATAGTCAGAATACGATGTGAGATGCATTTGGCAAGATACATAAGGGTCAGAATACAGAGTCCCCTGTATGCCAAAGTATTATAAGTGAAAAATCCTGTTCTATAGGTACCCTTGCCAGTCAAGAAGGTAGTGGGGTGGTAGCTTCAGGGGCCAGAAGAGAAGGATGTTTGCTTTCTTTTCCCAGAGAAGATAATGGGATGTGTGAGCTTGTGCCAGACAGGCTGTATGTGAGTGCGTGTGTGTTTGTAGGTGGCCGGGGGATTAAGTACTGGGTGTTTTCTATTTTTGGATGACATCTCGTGTTCCTCTCTGGTGGGTACTGGATTGTCTTACACCACTGTTTTCAGAAGTGTGTTCTTAGAATGGAATCTGTAGGACATAGAACCACTTACTATTTTATGAGACTTGATGCCAAGCTCAGTAAACCCTCAGGAAAACACAATTAAACCACAGGACTTTTCTTTACTACAGGATGGCTTTACCACAGTTTCTTTACCACAGGAGTGCTCAGAGCCTTTTCTATGGTGCAGGTCGTGGTTACACCAACAGGGACATTCATTCCAGCACCCTCCAAACCTCATCAACCTCATCAACTGAGCTTCCGCCATCCTCCTCCCCACACCTCACACCCAACTCATTCAGAGGATAAATAACCCATTAAACAAGCAAGCAAACTAAACCGTTCATGAAAATGTGTTTGCTTTAAATGAGCTGTAGGAAATAATAAGGGTTAAAGAAAAAAATGTATAGAATTAGAAAATGTAGAGTTCATCCTGGTGGTGATGTTATGTTACAAATGTTCTGTAATCAATAGCAGTTAGAATCTTTAGACCCTGAAACATCAAGTTAGGAAGAAGAAAAGCCCTACCCAAATTCAACTTTCTAAAATAGAATCTGATTCAATCAAATATTTATTGAAATCCATGTCCGTATGAGATACCACATAAAAAAAAAATCATAACCAAGTTTCTTATTGATGACAGTAAGGGCTATAATCAAGTCTAGCAAACGGATCTGTGTTTACAGTTATTGGCAGTGAAACACAGAGGGCATGTTCAGAAAGGTGTTAATTCATTTAGTAAGTAATACTCCTAGTTGACCACCTACTGGATACAGTAAGACTCTAGATGCTGAATGGACTCTACATTAAAAATCTCCGTCTTCCAGGTATGCTTGGAGAAAACACAGGGATTACAAACAGAGTGTATAAATGACAGTATGTCATGACCAACATATTAAAAAAATGATAGGTGGACAGACCCTAAATGCTCTGTAAGTTCTGGATGAAGATGATATGGAGGCTGGGGCTTACATATCCAGGCAAATTGTTGGATCTCATTGTATCCTAGTAACTTCTCTATATGTATTCACTGAATGTGAGGAAGACCATATTGTGTTTTGTTTTTGTTTTGTTTTCAGGCAATCTTTAAATCAAGGGTATGGGAAATCTAAGTCAACTATTGCTTATCCTTATGATTTACTTTTTTGGATATATGTAGAAATTCCTAGTCTGAAATAATCGAGGTATTTCCTGAATACCAAATATTTATTTTTGCTTTCTGTGATTATACTTCATTTCTAATTAATTTCCAAATTAATGAAAAGGACTATCAATTTTAACATTTTAACGAAGTACACATATTTTAAGTAATTATAAATTCTCCATATTTTGTTGTTTGCAAGATAGATGATTCAGACAGTTTAAATAATGAATTATAGGTAACTTCAAATAGTTTTGGTTACATCACTACTTCTCTGATCATATATGGGTCCTTCCAGAAGGGGATATAGAGCCAGGTGTATTTGAAATAATGCCGCAGGTGGTTCTGATATACACACAGTGCACTATTCTGTCCATACCCTTTCATTATTGGACCAATGATTGGGAACCATTGGTTTACATTCGGTAGACAAGAGCATCAAATTCTAGATTTTGCAGAGAAAATTTGAATCTCATTCAATGGATGTATACAAATTATGCTTTTCTGCCAGATATTTTTTCTAGCTGCAAATTATAAATGGTATACAGTAATTCAGATAATCATAAAATGTGTCCATCAGAAATAAAGATATCACCAGAAAATTTTTCAGCATTTCAAATAATCATTCATTTTTGAAAGTACATATTTAAAAAGCACATTTTGATAACCTAGGGTAAATTTCTAATTTTACAATGTTTTTTAAACTATGCCATCTATGATGGAACTGCATAATTAACTTGAAAGATATTTTCAAACGGCAGTGGCAAACTTGTTTTACTACTACCACCAATTATAGTTCTAAAATGAAAGAGGATATGATGAATTCTGAATTATTACTCACTTTACTCCCTATAGTATTTTTTTTTCCTGGAAATAATGTTCTTTCTTTCATTCCTCAGAATAGATAAGAAGCTCTACGTTAAAGAGTTGTTAGCGGTTAGACTGAAATATGGTTGTTTTAGTGGTTATTAAACATGTTTCTTGGAATCCCTGATTTGTGGTTCTAAATTTGTTGACTAGTAATGAAGTTCATTTTATAAGGGACGGCGTGTCCTCATGCTAAATCTATCATATGACTCCTAATTCACAAATGTCCTGATATTTTAAGCTGATGTTTTTATTTTCCATGTCATTAAGAAATGTTTTGACTGAATGAGGCTATTTGGATTGCTCTAGTCGGATCTTAAGATGTCATCTTCCTCAAGGTTGTTTTAACAAGACTATTCATTCAAGCCCTGGTTAGAAAGTGATTTTTGGAATGTTTACTTCAAATAGGTCAACTAACAAAAAGACTCAACCCAGTCACAGCCCATGGCCACCCAGCTCTGAGATACAATGAAACCTGTTGGTTCTTTTTGTTGTGATGATTGTGTATGAAAACATGTATTTTAAAATGTATCTTTCTTTTCTGCATTTTTTAAATTTATTTATTTATTTATTTTTATGTAAGGTTAGTTGGTATACAGTCTTATAGTGGTTATATTAGTTTCTGATATACAGTATTGTGGTTTGACATTTTTATACCTGACAATGTGATCACCCCTCTAATTCTAGTGATCTTCTGTCACCATGTAAACTTACTACAATATTATTGACAATATTCTCCTTCCCCTTTATGGGGTTCTTCATACAGAAGAGAACGAGAGATTATGTGTTTTAACTAAATCTTAACCCAGTTTTCTAAATCATGTTTCAAGAAGCTAATACTATGTAATTAAGGGGTGGTAGACTCTTCTGAATTATCACCACTAGACACTCTGATGTGTGTGTTTGAGGGAAAAGGGCGAAGAGGGAGGTTGAAAGGGAAGGTGTGTGGACCGGGCCTGGTTCATATTCATGTCCGCCTCCCCGTTAGCTCTGGGCACTGGACCTGACAGTGCTGTGATCAGTGACTCTTTGAATGAGAAATCGGTCCCATGTTGCCCCTTCAAATGCTCACCATAAATGCTTCCCAGAGCCTCCTATGGGACTTGGTACTATGTGCACAGGATAGGAAGGTGGGGTGCTGAGGGGGTCCCTCCCCACCGGGCATTGAAGAAGAGCCCAGGCATACGATGAAGTAGGGGAGACACTCTGGGTGTGAGGTAGGGGTGCCTCAGGACTTGAACTGTAGTCAACTGTAGTCAATTCTTAAGCGTCAGGAAAGGATGACGGAGAAAGCCTTCAGTGTTGGGTGGGTCTTCACAGACAGATGGAACTAGACTTAGGGAAGGGGTGAGAGGATTGGGCTGGACTCCCTGTGAACGAGGGGCCAACAGCAGACTGCAGCTACCAGTGCTGCAGTTCCTGCGCCTGAGACACAAACCTCCATTTTTGACTTTGCTGTGACTGTCACCTGTCATTCTAACCTTACCCTTAATGTCACCATCACGCTCTTCTAGCGGTCGTTTTCTTTACACATTGTTGGCTACTCTACCTTCCTCATCGCTCAGCCCCAGCTCTTAAACATGCATGGCATTAAATGCACATGCCCACATCTGAGCAGCCGTCAGCTGACGTCCAAAACTAATGCTCTGACCACCGTCTATCACCCTCTGAAATACTTCAATTTTGTCTCTGTGCAGCTGGGACACTATTACTCTCGTCTGCCTCAGGCTCTTCACCTTTTGGTTGTTACTTTTTCTCACTTTCTAATCATTTATATAAGGGTGTCCTTCCCGTTTTATTTGTTCACTGATTTTTATTGAGGTAAAATTTATGTACAATAAAATGTCCCACTTCAAGGGTATAATTTGATGAGTTTTTGAACAATGTATGTAGGGATATATAGATATAGCCCCTTTATATTTTAATTACCTTCCTTTTATAGAACTAGATCTAATCTATTAATTTTATGAGTGACATCTAATTACGATACGTATTAAAACTTTCAGCAAATTACACTTAGGTTTTTTTTCCTCATTTGACATTCTTGGCTCTCTTTTAGACAAGTTTTGATTTAACGTGCATATTTTAACCAGTTTAAAGTGAGTGAATATGCAAGTGGTTATTGAGCAATAAAAAGTCACAAAGTAAACCTACACATTTATAAATTAAAACCTTGTAAGAACAAAGTAAAGTAAATGTGCCGGTTAATAATAAATAATATATTTATTTTATACTATTTATTCCTTTAATAGTGTATTATATATGTTAATATGATAATGATACATAACACATAATTTATTAAATTCACCTCAATTTGTAATGTTCACCAAATTGGAATTTTACCTTTTCTGCTTGAAAACCAGAGACCTTCTCTCAAATTTCCTTTGGTTTTATTATTTTGTTTCTAAGATTTCAAAAATGTTGTCCCAGAGATATGAAATGTATTGATCTTAACAGATTAGTGGTAAGGTCCTCCACTGATAAGGGAAATAGCTCAATGGCTTACAGTATACACACCTTAGATTTTATTTATATTTCTTGAGAAATATGTTCAAAATTTTCACCGAGTAAAGCAATTATATGAAGAGGAATATATGGAGATCATTTTAACTGCTAAAGGAGTGGAAATTGTAAGATTTTTGATTGAATATTCTTATAGTACATGAATCTCATAAGATGTCAGAAAGATAGCCAAGAAAGAAATTAAGTATGCATAAAATATAGAGACATTTTCCCCCCATTTTGATAATGGATTTTTAGAATGTCACAGTATTTATAAAGTTATTATCAACAAAGAAATACAGAGGGTGCCAAAAACATGTATACACATTTTAAGAATATCCATCTTAGAATGAAAACTTTACATTTTGCTGTTTTAAGAATGTGTCGTATGATTGTTCTGCTAACTCCTGTCTCACGTGCACACTGTTTGGTAGACTTCTGTGGCGGGCGTGTAAAGGGTTCCAGCACCGTAGCAGAAGAAGCAGGACATGTTGCTGTGTGAGGCCTCCCAGATCTTCCCCTGTGCACGTCACACACGGCACCGTGTGTCTCAGACTTATCACGATTGCGTGCAGTTGTTAGGCGTGTTGGAGGTTCTGTTGCATATTCACGTCTCCATTGTTGTAGTTCCACAACGTTCTCAAATTTCAAACACCACGTCAAAATGGTCTTGCGCTCCTCAAACAATAACTGTCCTTCCACCATTTTCTCTGACTGGCCTGCCTGTTGCATGGTGACTCTAGCATTCATTTGATTAACGCCATATTTTAAGCAAATTCATACCACCTATTGCTACCTTAATTCAATTCAACTTCAAAAAGGAATACATAGATAACATCTCTTACAATGTGTATACATTTTTTGACACTCCTGGTATTTATTTCTTTATTTCTTCTTGTTTGCTTCATAGAGAAAAATGCAATCAACAATTCTATTAAAAAACAACTAGAAAATTCAATTTCATGATTACTTTTCTACTCTTTTTCACTCTATTGTTTCTCTCTTTATATTTATTTCCACCTCACTTGATATGTAAACTTTTTAAGAGACACTCTTTAAGATAACAAAATGTTACCTAAAAATACATGTTTGTAGCATATATTTAGGAGTGGTTTAGGTGTTATTATTTCTTAAATAGTCTGAATATATTTAGGAAATGGAGGTAATAAGCTCTCTTATGTATATACTCACACCAGTTAAATTACAAGGAAAGGGTACATGTACCAGGATCAATGACATAGAGAAAAGCATGTGCTAAGTGTTGGGTGAACAACCATGACCATGAGTAGGGCAAATGGAAATGGGAAAATCTTTACAGAAGATGACATTTAATCTGGGCCTCGACAAAAGAACAGAGCCACCAAAGGGCAAAATGATCAGTGAGAGACATGAGTTGTGGGTAATCTCAGATTACAGTGATTGGAGGCAGATTCCATGTGGAGTAGTAAAGAGATGACGAGTCATGTGGTCTGCCTGAAACAGAGAGGCTTTGTTGGTACAGAAGCAGGGGAAGAGGATGGATGAAATTCAAGGCAGACGTTTGGAAATTATCCTTTAAGAAAGAAAAAGTATTTGAATATTGTAGGCATTAGCCAGGCTTTGGGGGCCAGAGTAAATAACAGAATTAATCTTTCCAAATATGGCATCCTACAGGTAAATGATGAGTGAGGAGTCAACAGAATCCTAGGAATCCAGTAGGCTGTCTGTATTTAAGTGCATATTTCCCCAGCATCACTGACACTATTTAGTTGATCAAAGACACGTCCAATGAAAACAAAGCCCTACCTTGGGGAGGAAAGGAGCTTGAGCCAACGAGAGTCGGTTAGATGGTGACATTGGAATGCTGTGTGCGTGTGGGTATGTTTCATTCAGGTTAGGATTCCAGAACCAAACTGAGGTAAACCCAATGTTCAGGATTGCCAAAAGTAAGAGCAGAAGTCACCCTCTGTTTCAGGTTAGCAAGTTTTATGTGATGCGTTTTATAAAGGTAAGAAAGAAGAGATGGATGGTCTCAACACCATCGCAGACAGGTTTAGGGCCATCGTTCAGAGAGTGAGCAGTAACAGTGGTTCAACAGCAGCCCCAGTTGTCCCATAAAAAGGCCCAGCCATCTCGTCCTTCCCCCACCAGCGGCATCCAGCCGTAGTAATTCAGCATTTCCCTAGCAGGACAACACAGAGACTCTGTCTCCATTTATGGGCCCTGCTTCTCCCTCTACTGTTGCTTACTGCTCCTTCCCTCTCCCTCAAATGTATAGATGCAGCATCCTCTGTGTACTTGTGGAGTCAGAGCCAGGTATTCCCACCTCTCAGTTTGCTGCCTGCAAGCTGACGGCCGATTTCAGAGCAAGTGTGTGTTCTTTGGTCAGGATGTGGGAAGGGTGATGCCTAGGGGGCTTTCACAACAAGCATCTCTCAAGGATGTGGGCAGCAAGACGCTCGGAAACTCCTCAGTTCACTCACAGCTCCCTCTTCCTTAACAGCCAGGCCAGTTCTAGTGCCTAAGTTTATTAAACACCGCCTCATACACACACACACACTACTCTGTGCCCCACACACATTATGCCTTACACACTCACACACACTCCACTCCACCAAACATACACCATACCTACCACACCACACACCACACCACACTGGACACACCACACCACCCCCACTAAGCACACAATAACCACAAACACCACACCGCGCGCACACACACACACACATTCTACATGAAAGAAAAACCCTTAAGCTGTGATCTGCAATTATTACATATGCACAAATTCTAGGTTTAAGAGCAGTTGTGAGAAAATCTATAAAAACACTGTCCTGGTCTTAAAAAAACCACTGACAACTTTGGGACATGTAGTACCTAGAAAAGTGATACCATCTCGCATTGTACAAACACTTTCATCCATGACCTTATGATCCTTGCCAGACACCTTTGAAAGAACGTTAGTACAAAACTCAACATATCTCCTCAAACTGACAACTTTTGATACTGACGAAGAATCAGATACTGTGTAATTTAGATAAATAAGCTGATGTCTTCGAGTTTGTGATGTATAATGGAACGCCCTCTTTAAGAGGAGACAACCAAACAAAATATTTACTCCAAAAATGTCCACAGATTTGGAAAACAGTTCATTTTTAACATGTTTTTTTAAAACTTTCTTACTGTTTTGGTCAAGCCCTTCCAATTTCATGATCTTGTTTCTTCTATATGCATAGGAAATTCTAGATGGTAATGAATACTTGGATTTAAACACCACCATTTACCTTGACAGGACCAAGATTTTATGTGTAACTGGCTGTTAAATTATTCTTACACTAGGAATGTTCTTTTACATCTTACATAAGAAGTTGCAAATATTAAGTAATTTACTAATTATGAAATTAAGCCTGAGTGTGTTTGCTGCTTGTAGAATGTAAGCGTGTTTGTACTTCATCACACTTTATTATGCCACGTGACTAACGCTCCCCTTTTGTACTTGGAGTTATTAAGTAATACTTGTCTTTCGGAAAGCTCAGAACACATATTTCATTATGTGCAATAATTAAAACTGCCCAGGGAAATAAATCACCAGCCACTGTTGTCTGTCCCTGTTCAATCGCCTTTGGTCCCATAATTTGAACTTATTGTCTGGGCCCTAGTCAGGGGTCACTTGAATAACTTAATTGTTTTGGTCAATATGCCCCATTGAGTAAACAGCACAGGACACAGCCTTGCCTCTGGAGCTGAATTGTTCGACTTCACTGGACCTGCCTGTGCTGACAAACATAATCATGCTAAGTGCTAACAACACACACTGCTCTGCTCACTGCCTGAACAGTCAGTGGGGTGGTGGTGATAGCATCATAAATGTTTGTCAGAATGCAGGCCCCTATTTCCATCCATTGCTTACCTACTTACAGCCTTTTCTGTAAGTGTGTTTTCTAATTCAGTTTCCAGGACTAAGTTTATAGCTGTGTTATGGTAACATTTAGTGATTTCTAAGGGATGGCATTAAGTAACTCTGGAGGGCCACAGGTTCATGGGCTGCGTCACGCGTTCGGTCATGCAGCAGACACTTCTCTTATGGAGTCAGGCTTCCCGTTGCAGAGGATGAGCTGAGCAGTCACCTACGTCTTTGGTCTTGGGAAGCCCCCGTTCCCCAAGGTTCTCGCAAAGGGCTGCATAGAATGCTTTTGCTTTTCTTTGCGATTGTTTAATCCTTACGCCTATCACCGTTGTATTCATCATGTCCACGCGCAGATATGCACTGATGATTTTAATGCATAGTAAACATGCACTGAGCGATTATCGTGTACCCAGACCTGCCCAGACTCTCACTCTCCTCGTTAAGCCTCATGATTGATCACGAGTTACGTGCCATTACAATTTCTGTTTTTAAGGTGGAGATGCATTACCTCGCCCAAGGTCACGTGACACAAAGGCACTGCGCCAAGATTAAACTCAGATTCTTTTTTTTTTTAATTTAAATTTATTTATTGGGGTGACAATTGTTAATGAAATTACATAATTTCAGTTGTAAAATTTCTGTATTACATCATCTATAAATCCCATTGTGTGTTCACCACCCAGAGTCAGTTCTCCTTCCATCACCATATATTTGATACCCCTTACCCTCATCTCTCTCCCCCCAGGCCCCTTACCCTCTGGTAACCACTAAACTATTGTCTGTTAAACTCAGATTCTTAACCACTAGCCTGCTTCTATAGAGATACTACTATAAATTAAAATTTAATAAATTGGACACATATAGAGGGGTTTTAGACTCAAAAAAGTTGAGGTCCCTGAGTCTGGATGATGACAGGATAATCATTTTAAAAATAAAAGATCCAGGCAAAAATACTTTAGGGGAATCAGAGAATACAGGTCAATGGAAGTCTGGAACAGATATATCACTGGTCATTCATGAGTCATTAAACATTTCAAACCAAATCATTTGCATGTGTCCACTACATGTGAAAGGACAACAGGGATGGTTGAGGCTGTCCTTACTCGCCAGCAGCCCCCTACGCATGACACATAAGCTGCCGAAATAAGGCAGAATGAAATAGTCCCTCCCCCGGAAAGTGGCACACATAATCATAGGAGAGAAGGCTATCTCGGACTGGCGCTGTCAGAGAAAGTGGAGACAACAGGCACATGAAAGGACCTTGACACTTTAGAGAAAGGAAGAGGAAATGGGCTCAGAGTGAAAAGACAATCACTGGACCGTGATGGTGGTCAAAGTGTGTGTGTGTGTGGAAAGGGGGCCCTGTGTCTGGGGATGGCATCCCCTTGGTGAGACAGGAAGGAGCCTGCACATGGTACGAAAGGGTAACGGTGGAGAGGGAATGAGGGTTGCCCCGGGGGCATGACAACGTGGACACGCGCGCACCAGGATGGCACGAGCAGGGTGCTGGAGGGAGCTCTTCTTGGCCACAGACTGGAGGACGTATTTCAGTGCAAAGTCTCTGGAAGCTGAAAATTTGACCGAGAGGCCACTCTCACAAACTATATATGTGAACTGACATAGGCAGTAAAGAAATCATCGGTAACCTTTGAAAATAACCATGAACCGTTTTTATTGGTGTGGAAAGCAAACCCAGGAAATAGAGGATTTAAAAGACATATGTGCTGGGAAATGGACACAAATGTGAGGGATCCCAGGTTTGAGAAGTTCCAATAGAAGGGAAAATGCAGTCGCTTGACCTGATGTCACTCTCACGAGGGACATCTCAAGGTCTGGATATATTTAAAACAAGTGTAAAAAGAAATCAGGAAGACCAAAGGGGATGACTGATAAATTAATGAATGCGGAAGAGGAGTAGCACAGGGTGGGTGTCCCCGCAGAGTGAGTGACAAATGGGGTCAGAGGGCTTAAAAAGTTAGGCTCGTCGAGGCAAAGCCACCAGCACATACTCGGGAAAGGTCCCCACCACACTTTTCCACGCACGGTGCTCAGGGAAACATCGCACGTGCACAGTATGTCCGAGAGGAGCTCCGTTGGCTTTCCTTCTGCGGCGTGAACAGGATTTTGCCATGAGCCGAGGGCATTTCGTGGTCACCTGTGTGTCCTCAGGGCTGAGCACAAGGTCTCACCTTTTGTTCCTCGAATCCCTGCTAAATGATTGAATAGGAGTAGCTTGAGGGTCAGGGGACACCAACACTCAGAAGTTTCCAGTGGAAATGCGAGGGAGTCCCTGTGGGGATGTCACAGCAGCCCGCGCGGGTTCACGGCTGAACAGAAGCCTGCATGGCTTTGCACTGAAGCCCTTGGTTCCGGGAGCCCCAGGAGAAAGAAGACAGGGCCGATATCAGTGGGGCCCAGCTGTGGAATCCCTAAATGTTTAGGCAATCAACTAAGAAGATTCCCATGGAACCTTTTCCAACAAGGAGCACGCTGGTGTGGAAATGGTGTATGACGAAATGTCACCCAGAAATGTAGAGACATGGGATTTCCAAGAGGGCCCGTGTAAGAATCCGAAGGAAATCATATCAGGTTCTCTATGAGGCCATTCTGGTTTGCACGTTACTGAGGGTTTCTGGTTTTAAATGGGGCCAGTCTCAGGCAAGCAGGACAGTTGTGAGCCATCGTCTCCGGCAGCTTCACTGACCCATGGGGTCTCCGTGCCATGCTCTGCCTGGGAGCTCCACAGCCTCTCCCTGGCCTTCCTCATCAGGCTGCCCCGGACCCTTTAACTGAGAACTTCTGAGTTGTGTGTGTCTTTCTTTTTCTCTTAGTAACCCCTTCGATGTCCATGTCCTCAACACAGCCAGGATCTCCAAGGGACAGTTTCGACATTTTGAAATTTAGCTAGAGAAAGTGATCAGGACTTGTGTTTGGGAAGTAGAACTTGAGATTCTTTTTTTCTTTTTTCTTTTCTTTTTTTTTTTTAACACTTTCTTCTTTTGTGTGTTCTTTAGATTTCCCTTAATGAGGTTTTCAAAATGGTGCTCTTTGTTTCATTCCTATAAAATAGACAAGAAATTGTGCATTCGATACCTCTTAGGGATTACAATAAGAAATATGGCTATGTCCGTGTTTATTAAGAATGGTGCTTGAAAAGCCTTGTTTGTGATTCTAAATTTGTTGTTGTCTACTACTGAGCTCATCTTGAGATGGGCAGGAAGGCTTCCTACCAAATCTTTCCTATGATGGGAAGCTCGTTGAATAGTAATTCAGGGATTCATCACATCCTCTCTTCACATCAGTATTTTAATTGGTGGCAGATTTATCCAAGTTCAGCACTGATTTGTGCCTCACTGACATGTGTATGTAGAAGCATTTTGGACCTGCTTCTAGGGACTTGGCTGAGCTCAGTCAGCTTGATTCCCTCTGAGGGTCGGGGCCATAGGCTGCTGTTTTCCAGGGAGAGAAAGGAGGTGACGAGCATTTGGAGATGGCTGAGCTGGAGGGCAGGCCAGGTATGCAGGCCAGGTGTACAGTTCCAGGGCTGGTTTGGCTGCACCCTCAGCAGGCCACTCTGGGTGCATTAATGGAGATGGCACCAGATGACAGCGGCAGCTTATTTGCCATAAACTGACTATGGGGAGAGAGGAGGACAGGTCCCCAAACTGACTTGATGTTTGCTGCCACAGTCTAGGAAGAAGCGTGTTTGAGAAACGTGGAAACCCTGGCTGATTTAAAACCTCATCGACTGTACCTATTGTGGTTAGAGTTGGACAATGATATCAAGGTCAAACAATCAAAATTCCAATCCGTGCCTCTGTGGTCATACAACCCCAATATAGTGCGCCTGGACCTTCATGCAATTAGGTTGAAAATAACAAAACTGGAAGAGGCAAGGGCCTTCGCTTCCACCAGTTAATGCTCACTTGACAGGCAGAGATGCGTGGCAGAAAAGTGAGGATTTTTGCCACAGTTCCTGGAGGAAGTGCAGCCGTTTTCCAAGATAATCACAAATGGTATTTTCTCTCCAGAAGCCTCATCACAGAGCATAAGGTCAGCAAGGAGGAATCCAAATCACCTCTACAGGCTGAGAGCTCCATCGATGATAAAATTGTCCAGAAGGATGTTATCAAGATGGATATAATTACTAAATATGTTGCAAGAAGGTGGTTTCTTGGGAAATAGGTGTCTATCTAGGTGAGTCGGCCAAGTGACTTTGAAATAACAGCCTGTGGTAAAGGTTATCGGGGAAGAAAATGAAACTAAGGCTTTCTGCTGAAATCCAGACCATCCACCTATTCATTCTGCTGACAGGCTGCCTCTCCGGTTTAATTTCTGCTTAGCCGTACATCACTACGAGTTTGTTGCTGATTTGCAATTTCTTTTGGTAACATTCTCTGATTCCTTAGCTCCCTGTGTTCCCAGTTAAAATGCCACGTGCCATTTGATTCTATCATAAAGATGGAACAAAGTGAATTTTGAAATATTCAGGCACAAGTTTAAAGATATATGTTTTCATAGCATCATATAATAATAATTTCAATATTTCAAATCCCTATAAAATAGCTGCCATATAATTATTTAATTTCTAAAGTCAGACAGCAAACATTGGGGCACTGTGTTAATTATATTTACGTGTTTGAGGGGCAAGCATACTTCTGCTAATACAAAGTCCCTTGGTTTAGTGTTTATCATTCCTCTGGAATTCGCTATCATGACATAGGTAAAATTTTTCCAAGGAATGTCACAGTAAAATCCTAATTTATTATCCAATACAAATTATACAAATGAAAAATCTGGTATTTCCTCAAATTCTGTAACCTCTTTGTCTCTTTGATCACTTAAAATTCTGAATGTGCCACAGCACCGCTCACTTTAATTTGTTCAGAAGTAGAGAAAGTGGGAAGTGGCTTCTTTAATTTTTACATTGCTTTTCACTTAAAATGTCACTAATCTGCTGAATAACTTTCAGAATGAGGCAAGGGGGTATCGATGTCACTGTATTTATGATTTTTCTTGTTGAACTAGAAATTTTGACAACCCTAAAATGTTCCAAAGTTAAGGAAAAAATGTAATATGTTGACAAAGTATGTAGTAAGTGTTTCATTCTATAATGAAATTCCTGCAACAGAACAACAGGCCACAGAAAGCTTTGCAGTTCTTTCCATGGAACCTTAGCTGTACTTCAAGTACTTTCTCTACTCCTAAACCCATTACTTCTGTTTATTTATTTTTAATTTGCTTGCACTATGCTTAATGTGGTAATAAAACCCACTTCTTGAAGGGAGGGAGGTGGTAGCGTTTGTAGCTAGTCCTTGAATGGAGTTTTTTCCTTTTTATTACATAATGGTTTTCATCATTCATATAAACATATGATGACTTTAGTAATTCAGGCACCATGAAAGGAACTGTGGGATTCCATAGATGAATTCCACACGGAGTCAACCTGAAAACACTGACAGGTGTGTAGGAGACAAATGTGATGTGCAGGAATAACTGTAGCCCAAGGTGCACTGTACATAGTACCACATGGCCAGAAGCAAAGCAAAGGCATTTGTCACAAAAAGATTGCTTTGTTGCCTCGGACATGTTATTGCTTACACCTTTTCTATTTTCTGACCTACAAAGGACCTCACTGGATGTGTTCTTCAGCTTTTCCAAAAAATATATTGTATCATGAATATTCATAATAATGCATATGGCACTTTAATAATTGTTCAAGAATATAATATGTCTAGGAAATATCTCAGAAAGAAAAGTCTTTTTTACCAAACTGTTTTTATTATAATGTATATATAGTAAATCATGTTTTGTACTCTTTAATAAAATATGTGGACAAGTTAAGACTGGTAATATGGCTCTTCAGAGTTAAAAAAAAAAAAAGTCTGGGAAAATATTATTGGTATGAAATCTTAAAGTAGCAATGCCCACATTTACTTTTCTTTATACCCAAAGTAGAGAAACTGGTAAGTCCCGTTTTTATTGATGTTGTTAGCATCAGTAGAATGCATACTAAATCTCCCAACAGTTAGGCCTACGAACAAAAGAACACACATACTGAAATTTCTTGATTTAGAGCCCACCACGTTTGCTGAATACAGGAATCATGAAGTGAATAAATCATCTGTTGCATGTAGAACAAATTTATCTATACCCATTCAGTGTATTAATTTGCTACTTGAAAAGGAATTTTTTTTGTAGACACTAGAATACTGCGTCATGTGATCAGTTAATTTAGTCCTATAATGTGTTTGTTGATATCAGAATTAGAAAATGGCTGTTTCTTGAAAAATTGGAACCTGAATGCTTTAATGGGCAACACACTGTTTTATCTGTGCTGTCAAGACACTGCTGTAAATCAAAGAACTCACTCCAAACTTTATTTTCCTGTCTCAGATATGTGACACAAGGCCACTTGTGATGTTATGATAGAACCAAGTGACAGGGTCCTGGGTTCCACCAATGTCCTGGGTCCCACCCCAGCCCTGTAACTGACATGCTGTTGAGGTGATAGGATGATGTTTGTAAAGCTCTGTGCTGATCGCATATGAAAAGAGCTGTGTAAATAGAAAGTGTTGTTATTAAAGGACCCCAATAGGCTTTGAAGTCAACATGACATTCAGTTGAATAGAATGTAGGCAAAGTTCAGGTTTTGACTGTTGCTTAGCTGGAGACCATTTAATTAAGAACCATTGGGGGATTTTCCTTGTTATTTTAATGAAATTCAATCTATCATGCTTATTATCACAGTGCCCGTGCTTATTCCTGCTGGCAACAGGGAACATGGGTGATTGCCACTTCTAGGGATGCCATTGCAGGTGGCATGTCATTAGGCCAGGCTCACATCACATCTGATTACTGTGCATGCATAGCTTTTAAGTTTTAGTCAAATAACCTTCAGTCCGAGTCCATGTTTGTTTATTCTCATTGAGATGGATCAACATGCATCTAGAAGTTTTCACTTGAGGTTCAGAATTAAGATAGAAGAACTGCTATTTAAGATCCAAAGAACAAAGACTCTTCCGGTAAACTCAGAGCAAACTTGTAAAGTCAAGCACCTTAGAAAGAATACTTTCCCTCCCCCCACTTTCTATGTGAATGTTAGAAGTCCATTTGACTGGTGAAGAGAATGAACGGAAACTCAAGATACTTAACAATCAATTACATCTCTTCTAGTAGCAGGGTGGTATATTCAATGCACACCACATGATACCAAGCAAAAGTGAAGAACGCTTTGGATGGATAGAATTAAATTATCAGGATGTGAAATATCAGCCATCCCATTTCATCTAAGACCTACACATATCCAAGGTGACCCCTGCCACATGGCCATGGGAAACATGAATCTGTGTGTGTGTGTGTGTGTGCGTGTGTGTGTACACTAGACATTAGTGGAGAAGGGAAGGTAGGATGAGAGAGCCAGAATTTGCAGAAGAACCCAAAGTGGAAAGGGAAGGTGACTCACAATCTGGCAGCCTTGAAAATTCAAAGGGAGTGGGCATCCTTTTTAAGCCCACAATGATTCAACTCTGAGGTACTTAGTTATAATGCACTAAGAAAACTAGCTATAGATTAAGTACCTCCCTGTTCAGTTCTTATACAACTTGTATAAAATTTCTGCAGATTTTATTCAAACTAACCCCAGAGATAGTGCCAGAAGTCCTGTCCTCTATTATATTCTCCACAATTGGCTTCTAAATTGACTGGTTGGAGTTAGTATTGATGTAAATTCTCAACTTAGTGTCAAGGTTCTTTATTTCCTATGGGTTGAATAGGTCTATTTTTCTATGACATTTGCAGGATAAAGCACATTACTTAATTTACTTGAGTCCAATCAAATCTGGCTTCCTCACCACCCCCCTCATCCACCTGACTAGTAGTATTTCCATAATGAGTGTTTAGTAAGGCTCCTTCCCCCCTTCATTGGACTGTGCAAGCATCATGGTTACAGGGGCCAAGGCCAGGGTCTGCAGCTGGCCTGTCCTTGGTTCTAGAGGCTGCCACTCATGGCCTCCTTTTCTTTGCCTGTCATGGTGCTCTTCCCTGCTCATCCTCTGTCATTTGTTGTGACAGCAAGTCTTATAGAGCAAAGGGTTGGCTTTCACAGGTGCTGGGTCACCCGAAGTTCAACCTAATGAGACGGGATTCGTGAGTGCATAGAATTCACTAGCAGTTGGCAGTGTGCCGTCTCATGGGTGGACTGCCATCTCCTCAGGGATGTCTGGGTCTGGACACAGGTTTCCCCACTTCCAAGTGCCCCTCCATTGTCCCAGTGTTGGAAGACCAGCCTCTCACTCGCCTCCACCCCACTCCCCACCCACCTTCAAGTACATTAAGGCTTCCATGGTTCTTACCTTCCAAATAGCTTAGAACTGGGAAGGATGTGTTTGTAGGTGTGCTAGTTTTAACCAGCCCACAAAAACATAGTTTGATTGTTCTCTATACCTGCCGAGAGGAAAAGCCAAAGCACCTCCATCAAAAAGGCTTTACCAAATCTGAAGAGCTAGAACGAGGAAGCATGACCTTGAAGGTTTCTCTTCTAGGGCATAGGAGAGATAGAGCTTGGTGTTTCTACAGATTATTCTGACCCCAAGTGTGCAATGAAAAGCTGACTGATACTATTCGAGTATTCCAGGCAGGATAAAATTGCTAATTAGCTCCCATTGGAAAATAACATGGTTGAATTAGATTGAAAGAAATAAGGTTTTGAAGTGAACAGTCTTTGCAGTCTTAATTCTTGTTTATAACAAGTGCAACACTTTTAAAGACAACACGGTTAAATACCTAACAAAGTTCTCCATTTTGGAAAACACAATGCCCACGGACTAAGGAAAAATCAGCCTCTTTACCAAACTTATAAATATGTGTTTTATTCTCACCAACAGATTTGAAATATAACTTTTTAAAATTGTGTTTTAGTCTTTGTTGGTATTTCACTTCTTTTAACTAAATTTTCAAATGCAATTGATTTTATCATCTCTCAAATTGAAATATTAATCAGATTGAATATATATATACACAATATGTAACATATAAAAATATAATGTCTAAACAATATAAAAACATAAACATTATATACATAATGAACATTATATATATAATTAATGTTCATGTTTTATATATAATGAATATTATATATGTAATTAATGTCCATGTTTTATATTGTTTTCATGATATATGTGTGTGTGTGTGTGTGTGTGTGTGTGTGTGTTTTATCCTAACTATTACTTTCTTGACTGTTTCTATTCGTATTGGAGATTCTTTATGCCCTTTCTCATCCACTAAGTTTGTCTACAAGTATATATTATACATTTCTACCATTCCCTTTAATAAATGAGTTTACTGATATTAGAAAGCAATAAATGTGGCATAGTTATTACCCAGTCATCTAACTGGGTCTGAGGACTCATTTTGGAAGCCATTGTTTTTCTACTTGATTTCTGAATTCCCTATTCTTTCTGTGTTAGTGTCACAGTTTTCTCCATTAAGGGGAAAATATGCTTTTGTTTTTACAATTGGAAACAATTGGTAAAGTTTAATAGGCATTATTTCTACTCAATTTTATAGTATTGTTAAGTGATTAATGTAAGAAGAAAGCAATTTTATGTCTTCTATAAGAATATATCAAATTTATTTCTCTTATGTTATTTAACATGGATGAGCAATTATTTTTTTTAACTTACTGTTTTCAAGCATTGAAAATGCAAATCAACTTACTGGCAACTTATGTTTAATTATGTATGGTTCAAGATATTTTTACATTTGTCATTTTTCTACTTAAAGAGGCAGAAAACTAATGTTGATGATATTTTACATACTTTTTTTTCACTTACTTGCCTTAATAATTTTTAGATTCTGGTTGTATTAATCTTAATTTACACAAAAGTGTTCAAGATTTTTAACTAGCACAGAGTACCAAGTATGTCCATGGCAAAGCCTGGATTTGAAGATAACTCTCTCTGTAAAGATAGCTCCAACTTTTAAAAGCTGTTGCAATCTAATCCTTAGAGAATACACATGACCTGTGAATTAAGAAATTAACAGCTGATTAGTCATGATTACAAAATCTGTCTATCTATATATAATCAATTTAAGCTTTGGAAACTAATTAGCATAAAGAAGGTTATATATTGTGAGGTAAACAGAAAACCTATTTTTACCAAGTCATCTATCCTATTTTTCAAATCAACACATACTTGTTACAGAAAGATTTTCAAAATGTTAACAAGATAAAAAACTGTACGTGCAATGTTCTTATTCAGAAATAACTTGCTGGTATATAAGTATTAAGATTATGCTATTCCTTTGTTTTTCTGTGTCTATGTATATATGGAAAAAGTGGCCATTTTATGTTCTGCTTTTCCATTTGTATGAAATTCCCAGAGTAGAAATTATTTTGGAAAATTACTTTAAAAGTTGTAAAATGCCATCACGTTGATGTTCAGTAATTCAGTTGATGTTCAAGAGCTAATCAGTCATGTGGAGCATTTCCTCAAATCTTACTAATAAATAACCCTTGCATTAAACACTGCCTTGTGCATGAAATTCTGCTCACATTGCTAGTTGTTTCTTCATGGCTCTTGAATGAGATTAATGATCCAAAATGCATAGATTCATGGACCAGGAGGTAAATCTCTCCTTGTTCTTTTTTTGTTGTCATTTCGTGAATGTTTCAGTAAGCTTCATGTCTAATGAGTGTGAATAGCAGAAACACATCTGAGCGAATCATACACAAAACAGGGAAATCTACTCTCAGTGTGTCAGGACACTTGGTGGGCCCCAAGGAGACAGTGTGTGTGGTCCCAGCTTCAAGTAGCCTTGGTGTTTCTGTGAGGTTCATGGTCATTATCTTGACTCTCCGAAGAAAGGCTTTCTCACTTCCCTGTGCATGGTTTTATGGGTAACATGCCCTAGTTGATGAATTTGGTTCAATGTCTAATAGAAGGGTGCTACCATTGTCAGTCCAATAAATTTTAATTAAAAAAATAAATAAATAAGCACCACAGAAGGAAGCTAAAAAAAAAAGAAGGGTGCTAGCCTCTCTCAGGCTTGTCTCCACCCCTCCAGGAGTGGAGTCTGACAGACCTGGCTAGGTCAGGCATGTCCTTTCGCCCATATTAAATGTGTTGATGTAGGGGCTGGACCCTGAGCAAGAGTGGGGGGCGGTGTTGGCTTGGAAAGGAGGCTCCAATGCCCTGTCCATCGTGTAGCACGTGGATGAGACTTACATCTGCTTTGGAGCTTGCTTTTGCAGACAATGCAAGAATATTGTGTTTACCTTCATTACTTTTAATGCACTGTTCACTCTTGATGAATTTCTGGAAAAGGAAATCAAGATAATTTACTTTTTAGTTATACTAACTTGTTTCATGAACATAGTACTGTTAGAATAAACAGAAGTTACAGAAACATATTAATGAATCAGAAATGACAATTCTCAATCGTCGGTTTGGGTTCTGCAACAATGATAACAGTGCAGATTGACATAAAACTTTCTTTTATTTCTAACTTCTGTCCCACACAGACAAATTGGACCACATTGGCCTTTTATATCTGATAATAGGTGAGAGAGCTTATGTAGAATATGTGTGAAAATCTGCATGTATTAAGCAATAGTTAATTTTTTTCTAGGAGAAATGGTAAGAACATGCTCTGGAAACTTCCCAAATTTATGAAATGTATGAATGAAATATGCATTTAATATTTATTAGACTTTAAATAGAATATTTTAATAATTTGGCATAGTGAGAAATCATTATTTTACACATTATTCATTTATATGCCCTTATTGAAGCATTTACACATTTTTTTCAAGACAGCATGACTTGAACAAATATTACCAAATTTGTATATTTTTTGGCAGAATAAAAAGGGGTATATTATTGTGATCTATAGTATCTTAAAGTCCAAAATTACATTCTAAAAGCCTTTACATTTATAGGGGACTTTATAGATAGCATAGTATGTTCAGGTATTATTTACTTGCTTTTAAAATAACCACAGAAATAATCCTAGGTATTTTCCAGATAATAAGTATTAAAATAATCATAAGAAATAATTATGATTTGAAAAGTACCAAATGTTTGAGGTCATAAATATATAAACAATGTAATTACAATCTTCTGACTAATCAACAGATGTGCTTATCGAAAGAAGTAATGTAAACCGTCCAAGTCCCCTGAAAACGTTTTCCACTGAACAAGGGAGAGAAGAGATGGAGTCACCATTAAGAGTGACATACCGTGTGGCCAGGATTATGCTAAAAATTTATGTCAGTTTGAGCTGCAGAATTTATTGTCTCCAACTTACAGAGGAGCAAGCCAAGCTCCTGGGGGTCCTATGACCTTCTTAGAGTCACTTACATAATCAGAGATAAATACCTCTCTGTCTTTCCCAAAGACGTTGTTTTTTTGTTTTTTGTTTTTTTCCACAATGTAATCCTGCTTCTCTCTTTTATTCTACCTGAAAGTTTGATTATTTTGGGAAAAGGGGGAAAGTAAGCAAGCAGCATTGATCTGCAGGCTGCTAATGGCCCAGGGAGGTCGTATGACAACCTTAGGCTACTGTGTCACTCATGCCGTTTTCCATAGCAAGGAATAGATGGCACACCTAAAATTGGCTTGAATAGCACAGGCAGTACTCGTATATCTAACAACTGGGATTCAGATATAGCTTGAGCGCAGGGTTCATGATTTCTTCAGGGCTGTGGCTCTGCTCCTCTGGGGTTCATTCAACTCTGACCTATTTGTTGGCTAATGGCGTCTCATCAGGATTTGCTCAGAGTGGAGGGAGGGCTGCTTTCAGCTCGAGAACCATGTTGTTCTGCACTCACAGCCAAGGGGGAGACCTTTTCTCTCCAGCCATTGGACATTGGCTGTGGACTTCCCATGTAGGACCAGCCTAGGGCACATGCCCAGGAGCACAGACACCCAGTCATCACAATCAAGAGACTGTGGCATCACAGGGCCATTGACACATGTGCCCATCGCTAAGTGGCTTCAGCTCACCTAGGTCTATCCTTGGCACGAGGGTGGGACCATTTCCAAAATCCACAAACTAGGAGAGTGGGCATTTTGTGCAGAAGCAGAAAAGAGGGAAATAAATGCAGGTGAGGCAGCAATAATGCTCCCTGAAACCAATAAGTCATTTTGGCTGCATCAGCTCTTGTTAAGTTAAACATTGTAGTACCTCTTATCACACGTAAGAATAGAAGTAGAAATTGAAGCTAAGTGGAATAGATTTATTCATGTAGATATCTCGGGTCTTAGGATCATATTCTCTCTCTGCTTTCCTAAAACACAATTCTGTTGTCAATGATGGAATCCCTTTAGAAGTCTTATTGCCTGTGTCAAAATGTTTGTGTTTTTATCTTCATTATTCAGAGGAGACTTTTGTAGTTGCAACACACATTAATGTTTAATGTTTCTGGATTTTAGAAATATGAATGTGTGTGTGTGTGTGTGCGCGCGCGCGCACGCGTGCACATGTGTTCTTATATTCACATTCAAAACTCTCTGAAAATGTTGCACCAGTGCCAGCTGGCTCCCCACTGGCTGGCTGTACTTCACTTCCTCTTTCTACCTGCTCTGTGAATGAGCACACTCGCCGGAGCCATCAGGTGTGAACGTGTGATGATGAGAACATGGCCTCTCACAGCTTGGAGTTTCAAAGGGTGCAGGGAACTCACAGGAAAGTACATTCATATTGGAAGGGAACATGAGTCGGGAAATGTTTGAGGTCAAATTAACTGACCCAATGCTTTTAGATTCATATTGCTTTCCAGACTCATTTCGAGAGGCAGAAGTCTCATTGTAAAATCTCCGTGACAACATAACACACATTTTTCAGATTCCGCTGAGTGGCCAGAACTACGGTGTGCATTTTTGCAATGCACAAATTGATCTGAATTGATCCTAAGTGCAGTGCTGATTCAAAATGTACTATGGATACAGAGTTGTGCTTTTCCCAAATACTATGAATATTTTAAATGATATTTGTCATTTTAATGGCATATTATTTTATTCACATCATGTGCATATGTTGTTAACATTAGAATAGTTGAAGAATCTTTAAATAACTTATAAGCTGTTATATCTAATATTTGAGAAATATGATTTTAAATCCACATTTTTATAGATAAAATAACTAGTGATTAGTTTGGGAGATGGCCATCTAATTTGAAATCAATGAACAAACATTTCAACTTCATATGCATTTCATATAATGTATATACATATTACTTATGCATAAAGCTTCATTTAAAGAAATGAAGACGTTACCAAAACCAATACGTTTCTGATCTAGCAAACGTGTACTGAGCATGCAGGCTCTTTTAGATGGTTAGGTCACTCGATCCTTTTAACTCCTTAGTAACGTGTTATCTCCTATAGAAAGTGTATCACTAATGAAAGAACAGGAGTCCCAGGGCTTACAGCAGTGTTTGCAGTATGAAAAATGCTTTCCTGGCCCGGAGATTGGAGTCCGGGGCCAGCTGTCAGAAGTAAACGCCAGCCACCTCAAATTCTAGAATAGCGATGGGTTTCCCTGAGAATAAGACCTAGCCAGACCATCAGCTTTAATGTGTCTTTTGGAGCAAAAATTAATATAAGACTCGGTATTATATTATAATATAATATTTTATTATATTATATTATACCCGGTTTTATATCATATTATATAAGACCAGGTCTTATATTATAGGTTTTATTTTAGGTTTTATTTTATTTTATTTATTTCCCACAGTATGTGGGTGGGGAGGGGCCATTGTCTACAGATAAACAGAGCTGAATCACTTTGGTTTGTTAGTAAGCACACCATGTTTTATATTTTTAATTACAACAACACTAAAGAAAGGTTTAATATTTATCAAAAGTGGCCATGAGCTAAAGATAGTTTTAAAATTGATCAGTAGAGAAAAATGCTAACATGAAAGATGTTCACCCCAGAAAAGTGTGTGCATTGCCACTAAGGTGTCCCCTCTAAGACAGGGGCTGGAAACTGACCCCTCCCTCATCTTCTGCACTGAAAGCCTTTGCGTCAGGAAGTTCGGCAGAGGGCTGCAGGGGCGCAGCAGTGCCACGTGACCTGAGACACCCTGCAAAACCCCATGGAAGTGAGGTCACCTGGGCAGTACCTGGGGCAGAGGCTGATCATCAGTCTTGGCCAATTCCGGGGTGACGGTTAGAGTGGCTGTACTTCAGTGATACCTTTGCTGGTGTGGTTGGTGTCATCTAGGTACACACCATGAATTCATTCACCAAACATCACTGGCCACTTAGCCTTAAGGACCAGACTTGACATACTGGGCAATGACCAGGGATATACCAGTGAGCAAACCAGATCCTCGTCACATGTATTATTTAGTGCAAAAGTAACTGTGGCTTAAAAGGTTAAAAACAATTGGAAAAAAAAAAAAAGACAATGACTTTTGCACCAACCTAATAAAAGTAACTGGTAAAAATCTGACAAGGAGAGGGAGAGACAACTTTACTCTTGACACTATTTTGAATTAGCACATGTTGTTAACTAAGGGCTTCCTCAAAACCATCTTTATGTACTTCAAATGCCTTATGCTGGAACCTTGTCCCATTATCCATTTCCAAGAGGTATATCTAGATAGCATATTTATTTAATGACAAATTCTATATTTAATTCATTTTCCACTTTTATTTCTGGCTTTATGACCAGATTCCTTCAACAAAAAGGACTCTTTCTAAACTTCACTGGTTTTGAACTCTACAATAATTTAACTATCATGTGTACTTGTCTGGCTATATAAGTGATAATGACTACATCATCATGATTAAGATATTGAAAACATTTCTTCTCTCTACATATTGTGACTCCATCTATCCTGATACAACAGTGTCTATTTTTTTGTGTGTGTACTGTTACTAAAATAATCACCATGTAGTCTTGTATTTATTTATTTATCATTGTCTCCGATTGCCAATAAAGGAAAGCAAAGGTTATGTCCCTTTCATTTTATTGCCTCTATCACTTTATACCTAGGGAATCAATATATAGTTTCATGAATCTCATAGTTATTTTGCAACGTCAAAACAATAAGGGATATTATACCATTTTAGAGACTGTCTTTAATTTCCTTCCACCCTACTTTCCCACCCTACGTCCCTCCCACTTTCACACCCTCCCTTCTTTCCTTCCTCCCTTCTTTCCTTCCTTCCTTCTTTCCTTCCTTCCTTCCCTCTCACCCTCCTTCTCTCTTTTTTCCCCACAAGTGTTTAATGAGCATCTATCACCTGCCAAGAACTCTACTGGGGTTTGGGGATGTAATGGGGAGTAAAAGAAGAACTCATGAAATTTGCCACCTAGTTGGAGAGACATTTAGTTAATGATCACATGGAGAAACATAAAACTGCAACAGTGATAAATGTTATCAAGAAAAGTATGTAGGTGCTATGAAAGCCTCAAAGCAAGTACACTCTATCTGTTCTGGACTGTAAGAACCTTCACTCAGAAAGTTATTCTGGTTTGGGAATAAAAAACGTGATTTGAGAATAACTAGATAAAGTGTGGCATATCAGAAAGAGTGAGTGGAGAGGGAGAGTCAAGAGTAAGAGTCAAGACAGAGAATCCCAGAAGAGTGGCAGTGGTTCAAAGGCATTTTATAATGTGAACAAGGTGCTAGTAGGAACGAATGGAGGTCTGAGTGGTTGGAGAGCAGCAAACTAAGGGGAAGAAGAGTGGGAGACAAATGTAGTGACTCACACGATGGTGGCGGTGCTGGGCTACATAAACTGTAACAAACATGTCCATTCTCATCCTCTGACAGTGGCTTGGAAAGTAGGTTGTTGAGCTGAGGGTCAGGGATGAAGGTAAGTCAGCTAAGACCGTACCTGGGGACAGGCCCTGAGATGCTGATGTCGTGATGTCATGGCCTGTCTAGAGAGGGTCTCTCCAATCCCATGGACCTCACAACTAGCACACTCTCGATCAGTGTCTGTGATCCCGAAGTGCACAGACAGTGTCCACTGATGAGGGAACACTTTACTCAAAGCCGAGTCCCGTAGTTATCACTCAGCAAATCGGGGCACAGCTTCTGTACCTGCATTCCAGCTTGTTGTCAGGGTCAGAGGACATGCATGCTTCCAAACGTGCAATGCCCCGTGCAGAGCAAGTATGAGGAGGTGCTGTTATCTGTCCAAGGAGGCACAGCCGGCAGACGCTTGCTCAGTTCAGATGTAACCGTGCCCTTTGGCTTTTCCTGGTGGTCTGACAGTTTAGGGACTTTGTGTTTAGGAAGCAGTTAGATGCCTGAGTAGACTACACAAATGCAATGATGGCAGCGGTACCTCTGGCTTTCACTTAAAGAAAATAAATTATCTGTACCTAAACATGGACTCATTGTTCACAAGCACTAGAGGCGACTATGGAGCAACATGTGGAAAGACATAGCACATGGACCGCTCTTGTGTATGCATTTTCTTCAGTTTTGATAGAGCTGGGAAGCTGTCTCCTCACTGTGTCCTGTCACCCCCCTACCTACCCTCGCTAACCTCACTGCTGCCACTGCCGCCACCCCGCCAGTCAGGCCTTAGCTACCCCTCCAGGGACCAGCCCACCGTCCCAGAACTGGCCCCTCCTCCCAGCTCCACTTCTGCTCCAATCAGGCTCTGCCCTGTTCTCCTATGATTTTCCTGCAGTCCTGAGACTCAGTGACGACAATGTAATAAGTCCCTAATGATCGTCAGCTCTTCCACAGTAGAACCCAGATTTCACCCCAAATCTCTGAAATGCCAAAGTAAGCGCTTCTCTAACGTTCTTTTATTTCATGCATAGTTTCTGTTGTTGGTAACTCTTTTTACTATCCCACAATGTCCTTTCACCCATCAGCCATGTCTCTCTCCATCCTCCCTACCCTTGCTTTCTTTTCCGTACAATCCTATTCCCCCCTCAGTACTTTTTTTGAATGTTTTTCCCTGTTTCCCAGGGTAGGAGTGCATGTTACTGTCTGTGTGAGTGGGAGTGTGTGTGTCTACACAGTCAAGTTTCCTATGTCTCCCCCACCCCCACCCCACAACACTGATTTTTTATTTTCTCTTTGGCCTAGCACCTGGACTTTCTGTTGGTTTGTTTTGGATTTTTATGCAGACTTGGCCTATTTTATTTACCCTAGGATTCAGTGATATTCTTACAGTTTTCTCTTATTGGGGGTATTTACCTTATAGATATGTATTTCATTATTTTAGGGACCCTTTGTTGACATTTAAACACAATGATACAGCATGGATTTTCTCCTTCTCTATATTGGACTGTTTTGGACTATTTTGAATGCATTCCAAGTATCTTCTGCCCACCTTTCCACACCTGCCTCTATTTGAGGACGTGGACAGGCTCCACCCTCCTCTAACTCACCCCAAGTCAGAGCCTGAACCCTCGCGGCTCTGATCCCAGCTTGAGGGACAACATCCTAGGGAAGTTTCCATTCACGAGCTCTCAAGAGATCAGGACTCCTGAAATGGATTCTGTGAAAAGAGGTTCAGACACCTGTGCAAGTGTCCCCTCTACGGCTCCTGTCCATCTGACCTCCCTGGAGTTCCAGGGGACCTGGTCCGTGGTAGCCGAGCAGGGGTCACTGGGGAAGCTGCTGTTAGGGACCCCCGAGCAAAGGGGAGGTCAGTCCCCCTCTCTTTCGCTGCAGAAATCCTGATTCTACCACGATGGCTTTGTCTCCCACTCAAAGAGGATGGGGCTGCCAATGATGTTAGTGCTGCCATATTCTCTGTGGGTCATTGGAACCATGTTGGATGTCTGAGGAAGAAAAGCAGTGCCTAGCTCGGCAGGGTGCTACTCTCCATTCTGGAGAGCTGACCCATTAAACAGCCATTCTCAGCAGCTAGTGGGGTGTTTCTGTCTCCTCAATTTTAATATAACTTGAAAAAGTGATGCATGGATGAAAGTCTTCAAGAATAATTTCCCGCCCCCGCCCCCACTGGCTCCTTTAGGTTGATAACCTCCTGAAGAGGAAATATATATATATATATATATAAAACCAACAATACTTCCTGACCTCTGTGTCTTACAAGGTGAGATAAAATGGATCTGTTAATTAAATCTAACCAATATAACTGTTCCATTTTCAAACTTTCCCATTTAATCTCTTTGTGCTGAGAGGGCACTATTTAGGATAACGTTATTTGAGTCTATTGAAAGTGTCTGGTGAATTCAGGTAGTGAGGAGACAGTGACCCCCGTCTGGAAGCTGGCCAGCCACCTTTTCCCAACATTACTGCCATAGCACTAGCTTTTCTATTGTGCTTCCAGAATTATCACAATAAACCTGTTTGTCAAATGTTCATTTTTTTCTCCTCATGAAAAGTTTCCACTTGATTAGACATTAGACTCCACTATAATGTGTGTGTGTGTGTTTGTTTGTTTAAGTAGATAAACATCATCAATTGGGCTTAAAAGCAGGTTCTAGAAATCTTCCATGTTAGTCTTTTCCCAAGGCTAATTCAGTAACCTGCACTATTATTCACAAAGAAATTATTTAATGACTGGAATGGGAAAAGGATGGACTGTTTTATCTGGAAGGGGAAGAAAAGGACTGTAAGAGTCAAATACTAAGTTTCATAGGTATAGAAATCGTGCCATGGGATTCTAAGAGAATACTCCTTGCAAACAGGGCTGTTTTTCAAGCCACAGTTGCAAACTAGCAGGGTCTTATGCTACACAATGGTGCTTTGCAATATCTGCCATTGTTGTCTTAAGAGTTATTGGGGGAGGAACAGCGTGCAAGGTGTGCGGGCACAGTGGGACTTCCTGACGAAGCTGTAGTCGGGAGCTAGCGCTGACGGGTTCTCATCTGACACTGCTTGATGACTAAAGCTCTCCTCTTGTCCTTTCAGGGGTAACCCACGCACAAGGACACCCCGAGCCTCTTCTAAGCAATGCTCTGTTACTGAGCACATGAAGCAAATCATCTTTTCATTTGTTATCAGTGTCTGTGTATCTATATTTCCCAAACAATGATTGTCACCAGTTGTTGGTGGCTTGTCTGAAGTATCCCAGTCCTATCCACACCTACAGCAGTGCCTTATTTAGCAGAAATTTGTATATTTTTGTGTTATCACAGATAACATCAGAGAGTGACAGGTTAAAACTCATATCATAGAGAACTGCTTACAGTGAAGGTGTGCTTTGTTTCCTATTTTAAGAGCACAGACCAAATATAACGTACAGTGACCCTGAAGTTGGCACTCGTAATTATCATAATATATCTGTGTACAGAGAGCTAAAATATCGCAAGCAGCCAGCTCACAGGTTATGTGCTGTGGACAGAATCGTGGCCCCAAACTCTTCCACTGAGGCCCTAACCCCCCACCCAGTGTGATGGTGTTTGGGGATTGACTTTGGGAGGTGGTTACATTTAGACGAGGTCCTGCAGGCGGGTGCCCAGGATGGGGTTGGTGTCCTTACTGGAAGAGATACCAGCGATATCCATCTCTCTGTCTCTCTCTCACATGAGGACATAGTAAGAAGGTGCCATCAGGAAGCAAGGAAGTGGGTCCTCACCAGGGAACCAAATTGGCCGGCCCCTTGATCTTGGACTCCTAGCCTCAAGAACTGTGAGAAATGCCTGTGATGTGAGCTGACCCGTCTGTGGCATTTTGTGGTGACAGCCCTAAGACAACACAGTGGCTTCTTGATGATCCCAAACACACCATGTCTTTTCCCACTACTCACTTTTTAGGAGTAAAAAACATTTTATTGTTAGCCATAGTCTTGATAGGGTCAGGAATAGGAGAAAAAGTCTGCTTGAAAGGTTAAAACCGTGAACAGCACCAAAGGAGGTGAATGAGAGCTGTCGGGGTGGGGCCCAGCCAAGTCCATAGCTGTTCTAAATTAGCTGATGCAAGTAACATGTAACAAGACACAGCAGGAATACAGGCAGAGGGGCTGCAGTTTGGGCCAATGACTGCGCGCAACAGGTAAAAAAGTCTATTTCTAAACCGACTAATCAGAAAGGCCCATCTGTCTTCTATTTAGTGACATGGATACCCCGAGCCAGTTTCCCTGGCTTTTTAAAGGGATCCAAAAAGATACATTTATCTCCACTGGGTCAGCACTTCACATATTTTAATACATCTCTGCTAAAGCACATCCAGTGTTTATAAATCCTTGAGCACAGAACTTTCAAGGATGAAGGCACTTAGGACATTGGGCCCAGGTCTCTCTGATACTTCTAGAGGCATCAAGGGCCCAGTGAGGTTTTGTGATTTGGCTTCCAATACACCATTTTTCTTGGAAGTTCTTCTAAATATTTCTGTTTGAATCATTCTCCTTCTGTAAAAGTACTGCTGTGCCAGCACCTCCAACACTAAGAAGATGAATAAAAACTCTACATAGTTTAATAAAGTAAACAGCAGACATTTTCAAATCAAAAAGAAGTTGACAGTTTCACACCCTAAAACATTAAGAAGTTTGTTCAGAAGTAAAAAAGTTTCCGCCAAGAAATATATTGTGTCTACCCTCATGCTCCAAGAGTACTGGGACAAACCATTCTGACCAATGAGATTTGAGAGCCCTAACGGAATAAGTTAGGAATAAAGCATGCAAGTGCAGAAATAATAGATACATTAGAAGAAAAGAATAAAATAAACGCCATTAGTGATGGAAGGAGAAAAACAAAACAAAACAAATCGCCAGTGTGATGGAAAACACAGAGATGAACATAGTGAGAGAGTGGAAAATAAATATAGAGGAGACGCCATGGAGAGTCCTGAACACGCTGTTGAGGCACTGAGGAGGAGGGCACTGGAAATTGGATTTTAGTGTTGTTTTAAATGTCCCTGAGCCAATGCAAAGGCGAAGCGTACTCCCAGGCCACTTAGAGATGACTCACTGGAGCCTCTCTCTTCTCATTCTACTTGTGAACATGCCCATGTAAGAGACATGTGAGCAGAATCCAGGGAAATCCCACAGAGGACTCACTCGTGGCCTTCACAGTGCTGACTCCTGACGAGCTCAGCCAGGACCAAGTTTGCCAGAAGCAGCACGAGCAGTCACCCACCAGGCCCTGGGGCCTCTCCGGAGGAGCTCACCCAGTTTTAGGAAAGGGAGACATGGCTACCTTCTACAAAGCACAGATTCTGAGCAGAGTCCCAGGATGGCTTTTGTTTGTTTGTTTGTTTGTTTTTTTCTGATCCAGGCAAAGAGTTTGTGAGGTTCTGCGACCCTGTGCCAGGGCCCCAGCCTCAGGCATGTTGCTGCCACAGGAGCTGCCTCCAAAGACTCCCTCCCTTAGACAAAGGAAGTGCACCTGCAGCTTCTAGAAACTTTGCTGTGCCCCTTCACCTTGCAATGAGGGGCTTTCCTCAACATTAAAAAATAAAATAAAATATAAGTAAAACACATGAAAGGTGTCTCACAGAAGACAATGTACAGATGAAAAATAAGCACATGAAAATAAGTTCAACGGTATTAGCCGTTAGGGAAATACAAATTAACCTCACAATATATCGCTCCCCGCCTGAAATAAAAAAGTGCTCACCCCATGCCCTCCCCCACAATAAATAAAGGGATTTGTCCCAGAAGTCCCTCCTTGCTTTAACATTGTCGTCTTGCATGTATAGACCGTGAATAATGAAAAGCAAAAATACAGTCTGGGCTGACGTGCCCCGGGCTTGCCTTACCAAGCAGCCTCCATTCTCCCAGGTCTCCATAGTGTATCCAGTGGGAATGAGGAAGCTACATTTGGCCAAAAGTCACCAGCCCTCCCCATTCTGTCCCTGAAGCTGCTGAGAGGTCTGTGGGGGGCAGGGTGGGGGTCCTCTCAGTCCCTCTGTGCTAAAGCAGAGACTGAAAAAAAAAAAAGCCCCTCAACGTGGAACAGGAAATAACATTGAGTAAAGTTCCTTAAAAGTACCTTTTTGTTTTTCTTTTGGTTTCCTTTTTTGGACAACACTCTCACTGACATTCAACACTCTAACCAGTGTCCTGCCCCAATGTTTGCTAATGTAGGGAGCTTGTTTGTTTCAGAAAGTGGATCCCCCTCCCCGTGGAAAAGGGCGGGAACCACGCTCACTGGGCATGAGGATGCAGGTGTGTGGGGAGTAATTGTACAAAATGCAGCGTAGAAAGGATCCTGAACACGGGGCATGAAGGAAGCGGCTGCTGGGAGGGAGTTTATATTTCCACAGGACATGCTGTGAGAAATAGTGACAGTTCAGAGGAACACTGCGGGGCGCGTGACACATCTTCACATTAGCATTCACCAGGGACATCAGGGAAAGTGCATGGAGAACACAGATGGGCTTTTCATGATGGGAAGCCACAAGACCACAGAAGCTGCACTGGAGAAAAGAAAAAAGAAATGAGTGTTATTAAAAGACAAGTGTGTCAATGTGGTCTTTTTTGTGAAACCTAATCCTTTTCCTCAGCAATTTCAAGAACAATGCAAGTCCCTAAAATCTGTCCCCCGTGTCTTTCCTCATTTCCTCTGAGTAATTCAGTACTCTTATTTTTAGAAACCCCTCATTTGTCTACCAAGTAAGAATATTTATTAAATTTTCTATTAATTACCAAAAACATTATTCCAGTATATCTTTGAAAGCATGCCAAGTTGTTAGAAGCTGTTTATGGAGCTACTTGAAGGTTGTTAATTCCTTTGGAGTTTACACATTTCATTGTAATATATTTGAAAAGTCATGAAGTTTAATTTGTGTGTCATGTTTCTCCATCCCTGAATTTCTCTATTATAAAGTCTAAACACATTTGTTTATTCGATCCGTGTATGTCAATGATATATTTGTTAATGAAATGTGAACTTTTCTAGCAGCTAAATTATGTTAACTATATCACAGTAACACCCTGCATTATTAGTGTAACTATGTAGAAATTCTGTCTGCTAATGTAGTCAGATTAGACAATATTAACTGTGAATATATATATATTCATTTTTATTGAAACACACAATATTTCTTTATGTCCATGCTAAACTGGAATTTACACAGCATACATCACCTACTATAATACTAACATAGTCCCAGTTCTAACAAGTTTTCTGGATTTAGGATGATCAAAATTTAATGTTATTATGAGAAAGAAATTCGCCTTAGTCTATATTCTTTTCTCTAATTAAATTTTTAATTTGGGAGTAATTTTAGATTCACATGTAATTGTAAAAATGAATGAACATCTGCCGTATCTTTATTCAGTTTTCCCCAATAGTGACATCGTACACAGCCACGTTCAATATTACAACAGGCTGTTGACATTAGTAGAGGCAAAATATAGACTATTTCCATCCTCACAAAGATTGCCTCACCCACGTATACCCACACCCATCTCCCTCCTGACCCCATGCCCGCCTAATCCAAGGCAGCTATTAACCTGTTCCCCATTTCTGTAGTTGTGGTATCTCAAGAATGTTATAGGAATGGAATCATGGACATTCAGTTCTTCCTTGGGATGTTTTCCCCCACTCAGCTGTTTTCTGGATTTCATCCCACTTGTTGCATATGAGTCAGTTACCTGTTCCTTTCTGTAGCTGAGTGGTGATACATCTTATGGCTGTTCCATGTTTTACTTAACCACTCACTGTTGAAGGGCTTCTGGGTGGATTCAGTTCTTTTTTCTATTTCAAATAGGGCAGCTATAAACGTTTGGGTAAGGTTTTTGTGTGAACATGTCTTCATATCACTAGCTACACAAGTTCCTTTGCTTTTCCATAAAAAAAAGAAATTAGAATACTCTCGTCTATAAATATAGGAAGGTAAGCTGATATTTTTAAAGGGATTTTCTTAAACCTGTATATCAACTTTGGGAGAATTGATATATTCCATTTACTCATTGATTCTGAGCATGTTTTTATTTACTTATTGGCTATTTCTGTATCGTAGGAAAAATTGCTATTTAAGTATTTTGCCCATGTATAAATTGTGGCATCTTTTTGTTGTTAAATTGCAAGTATTCTTTATGTGTTCTAGATGCTAGATCCTTATCAGATGTATAATTTGCATCTTATCATTCTGTAGGTTGCCTTTTCATTTTCTTGATAATGTCCTTGGATGAATAGAAGTTCTATATATATTTTAATATTGAGGAAGTCCAATGTAAGTCTTCTTTTTGTAACTCATGTTTTTCATGTCATATGTAAGAACCCATTGCCAAATACAAGCTCATGAAGATGTACCTCTATATTTTCTTCAAAGAGTTTTACAGTCTTAGCATTTTTATTTAGGACATTGAACCACTTGGAGTTATTTTTTTGTATACAGTGAGGACGCAGTCCAGATTCTTTCTTTTTCATGTAGGTATCCAGTTGCCCCAGTATGCTATGTTGAAGTGATTACTGTTCTACATATTGAATGTTCCTGCCAATCTTTTCAAAAATCAATTGTCCATAGAACTGTAGATTTTATATTTTAACTCTCAATTTTATTTCATTGGTTCATATATCTATCTTTATGCCAGTATCATACTATGTTGATTACTGTAGCTTCACATTAAGCTTTGAAATTGGAAAGTATGAGTCCTCCAACTTCTTTCTTTTTTGGGTATTATTTTGGGTAATCGGGGCACCTTGAAATCTCATACGAATTTGAGGATTGACTTTTTCATTTTTGCAAAAAAGACAGTGGGAATTTTGATGGGCATTGAATTCATTGATAACTTTGGGTAGTATTGACACTTTAGTAGTATTAAGCTTTTCAATCCGTGGACATGGGATGTAATTCCATTTATATAGCTTTATCTCTTTCTTTCTTTTTTTCCCTGGTATTCGTATTGCCATCTCAGTTTTCTTTTGGTTACTATTTGCATGACATATCTTTTTCCATCCTTTTACTTTCAACTCATTTTAATCTTTGGCTATAAACTGACTCTCTTATAGGCAACATATAATCAGCTCCACTTTTTAAAATACGTTTAGTCAATCTCTGCCTTATAAAAGCAGAGTTTAATCCATTTATGCTTAAAACAATCATTAACATGAAAAAAAAATCACTTTTGACATTTATCACTTGTTCTTTATAAGAGTTACAATTTTTTTGTTCCTCATTTCCTCTGTTACCGCCTTCCCTTATGTTTAACTAATTTTTGTAGTGAATTATTTTGATTTCCCTCTCATTTCCATTTTTGTATATTTTTCATTTATGTTCTTAATGGTAAGTATAAAGATTACAATTGACATCCTAAATTTATAACTATCTAAATTGAATTGATACCAACTTAGCTTCAACAGCATGTCAAAATCTGCTTTTGTGCAGTTCTGAAACGTACTTTGAGGTGAATATTGTTACAAATTACATCTTTATATACTGTGTGATGCTTAACATAGATTTATAGTTATTGCTTTATGCATGTGTATTGTAAATCATGTAGAAAAAGAAAGTTACAAATCAAAAATAGAATAATAATAACTAATATTTACTATTTAACTTTACTAGAATTCTTTTTTCTTTTTTTTTGGTATGGCTATGTTGTTGTCTAGTTACCTTTCATTTGAGCTTGAAGGGCTCCATTAGCACTTCTTTAAAAAACAAATAAATGAAAAACAAAACAAAATAAAAATAAATATATTTTTTCTTTTTTTAGTTAAAGTTTATTGGGGTGACAATGATTAATACAGTTACATACGTTTCAAGTGTATGATTCTGTAATATAGCACCTATATATCACATTGCGTATTCACCACCTGGAGTCAGTTTTCCTTCCATTACCATATAGTCGATCCCATTTACCCTCATCTACCACCTCTCTCCCTCCTCACCCTCTGGTAACCACTAAACCTGACTGTGTCTATCAGTTTTTGTTTCTTTGTTTGTCTTGTCTCTTTATTGCTTTCAGGTTTATGTCCCACATATCACTGAAATCGTATGGTTCTTGACTTTTTCTGTCTGACTTACTTCACTTAGCATAATAATCTCAGGATCTATCCATGTTATCCAAATGGGACTGTTTCATCTTTTCTTATGGCAGAATAGTAGTCCATTGGGTATATAGACCACATCGTCTTTATGCAATCATCTATCAAAGGATACCATTAGCATGTCTTATAGGGCAGGTCTACAAATAACAAAGTTTCTCATCTTTTGTTTATTTGTAAATATCTTAATTTCTACATTTTGAAGGGATGTTTTGCTGAACAGAGAATACTTTATTGACAAGTCATTGTTGTAGTTTTTTTTTTTCCCAGCACTTTAAACATATCCCTCCTTTCCATCTGTCCTGTCTGGTTTCTGATGAGAAGTGTGCGTTGAGTCTTATTGAGGCTCCTTTTCCTACACCAGGTTCCGGTGCCTCGCTGCTTCCAAGACTCATGGAGTCTCTCCCTTTCAGCACTGGGACTATGATGTGCCTCAGGGGGAACCTTTGAGACTGTCCTTCGTGGAATCAGCTCGGGTTCTCAAATGTGTGGATTCATTTCTGGGTGTGAATATTGGGAAGTTTTGTCACTATTTCTTCAAATGTTTTTTCTCCCCTCCTTCTGGGATTTTCATATGTTGTGATGCTTGATGGTGTCCCTTCTGTATTCTCGGTCATGTGTGTTCTCTCAAGTCTTTGTCTCTGTATCTTGTATTAAGTTAGTGTTTTGACTGAGATTTCCTTGAATGATGAGAGAGAGAGAGAGAGAGAGAGAGAGAGAGAGAGAGAGAGAGAGAGAGAGAGAAGGAAAGGGAAAGGGAGGGGTACGGAGGGGAGGGGAGGGAAGAGGACAGAAGAAAAACTCTTCCAGTCTTTGCAGATTAGTTTTGTCTGTCCTGGGACACTCCTTTCATGCTTATCCAAACAACTGTTTAAAACTCTGCCTAAGTTTCCCCTTCATGCTAATACTGAATCTAGAAACAAACCAGACATGAAAGATTAGGGACTTCTCAGGTCTTTTCTGAGAATGCATCCTACCCTGGGTATGCGTGTAACTTTCTAAATTTCCTATTATACACAGTGCTTTTGAAGGTGCTGATTTTCCAAAGAAACTCTCTCTACAGCTTTTCTTCCAAGGCTTTTAGTGATCTATTGTTGGCCTCAATTGCAAAATTTTGCCCCAGGGGGCTTTGGTTGTTCTGTTGCCTTAAAATATGTTGAGGATTTCCCACCCTTTTCTGCCTTGAGTTGTGAGATAAAACAACAACAAGCCCTTCCTGTGAGTCCTCAGGTAATCTCCCAAACAGAGTAAGACAAAGGACATAATGTGTTTGCTGTGTTCTATCTCAGTATACCTTAAAGCTGAAGTGATTAGATACCACTATTAGTTTGTTCTATAATAAATTCGAGTAATGTTCTATTCACAACAATCATATTTGCAAGTTGCATGTATCACCAGATATTATACAAACCCTAAGTTAACAGAATACTTGAGGAATGGGGTTTGAATTAAATGGTCAGTATATGTTCTCATCTGCTAAGACCATGTCCTTTAAACTTGTAAAGCATACTACAGTAATATATAAGAACAGTCCTTCAAAGACTCACCATGAATTCACTCAGATTAGAATTCAGAATAATGGTAACCTTGTGTAACCACGCTTGATGTGAACCTCAGCAGCCCCGGAGTTACTTCTGATGCCTCATCTCCTCCTGTGCTTCCCTGCACTCAGCTCACTGACCTCCCTTTGTCCCCTGCAGATATCCTCAGGACACTCTCTGTCATGCCCTTGCTCAAGGTCACCTCCCGTTGCCACCTAATTTACACTCCCTGCCCATACCACTGGCATCCCCTTCCTCTTGAATCTGCCAAATATTTTTCTTCTCTCCCAGAACTCTTCTCATCTTCTAACAGCATGAAATATATGTTTCCTGTGATCACTGTTTACCGTCTAACTGTTCACTGACGTGGAGCAACAAAGGGCCGAGTCTCGCAGTGCCTTGAACAGAGGAACACAGTTTTTACATTCAATAAATATCTGACGAATGAGGGACTACACTCTCCCCCATTCTCAGGAAAGGAATTAGCAGAAATCTCATTCACATTGTGTTGTTGAGGATCTTGCAGCAGTGGATTTTATACATGGTTTGTAATTTTACCATAAACAGGAGTCGCTACTGTACGTCTTAAAAATAATGCTTCTGTTAAACATTTCTTTGTGTCCCTCTTAGGTTTTCATTACCTTGACATTTCAGCTAAATTGTGGAAGTGATTGCACATCATATTTTCGTATAATAAATACTATAAGGTTGCACACATTGACATTACTTGGCAAACAGTTTAATTAATGCAACTGGTAAAGTCTTTGCAAAATGTTAGTTGAAGCATATATCACAACTTGAGTTCCTCTTTTAAATCCTGATCACCACAAATTTTACTTCAATTAAAAATAAAGACGGATTCATGCCTGTCGCTTCACATTTCCATTTCACATAGATAGTTGTTTTTGTTAATGTTCACTTTCCATCATTTGTCTTTGCCCTGTCTTCTGGGGGCCACTGTTAGAGCCTGGGAAGGTGGGTGAGTTGGAGGCTTGAGGTAGAATGTGAACGGGGAGAGGCCAGGATGTTAACATGAGAAGGGTTTCTGTTCCACTTTAATTACAAAGAAGAGAGTTGCAGGAAGAAGGAAATTAAGTTCATAAAAAGTAATTATTTGTCTATATTTAAGGAAATCAAAACCGAATCCTAGTTAGACAGTCTTTAGTGTTAATACGAAAGCACCTGTATGTCTCCTTTGATAGGCGGACTTCATGAAGTTGTTCATATTGGAAGAGATGGGGGTGTGTCTGTGTGTCAAGTGTTTGATGAGCCTCACTGTTAAGCAGTGATTAGTTACTTGTTCTCAAGAGACAGGTCCCATTTGGCCAATCATAGTTGTCTTCCAAAGTGGTCTGCCTATGTACACAGAAGGGGCCCAATAAATAACCTTCCTCCTGTTTAAGTTATGAATAAGCTGAGAAATAAGTTAAAGACGTAAGGCTAATGAGAACCCACGGACACAAAGCTGCCTTATGATACGTGAGCTGCTGTTGCGCAATTAGTGGGTGTCTGTCTACAGGCGGTTGAAATTCCTAATACAAAACTCTCGCCTTAGACCAACGTTCCTTCTCTGTCTCCCACACTGACCTCCCCCTCTGCCTTTGTATCCAAAAATTGTGCCCTAGAAGATCCCAGAAGGCCTTCCGTCTGCGGGTGGAAGAGAGAGGAAGGAGCCATGCTCAAATCTCTACTCCCCATCCAAACTCAGCAAACCAATAATTTCCTGTCGCTCTGCTGGCCCAGTGCATGTGAGGTGAGGGAAAGAAAAGAAAGACTGCGATTATTACACTAATGGGGTCACCTCCACATGGAAGGAAACAATGTCCCAGAACCATCTTATCATTGCCATATATGTCTGTGTTCATTTGAGATTTCCCTGAGCTTCTTTCTGAACTGAATTCTTGAGAATGATTTTAGATATTTTGGAAATCCTAGGTCCAAACTGGGCCAGAAGAATAGTTTATAGATAGAAAATGGGTAACTCAATAGACAAATAGCAAATGCACCAAGTAAATGTTGTGTCAGATTGGCCCCAGTTTGCCCAGAGAGAGAGGCTAGTTACTGGATCTGGAAGTGATTTCTGAACTGGGACGATTGTATCCAACGATGTGTTGAACGTACCTTCGGACTTGTGGTAATCATCATCATTGTGATTAAATGATGATAGTCATCATTAAATGAGACCAGGTCCATACTAAAACGTCCTCAATGACATGCTTTGGAGAAAAGTGGCTGCTGACATATTTTGCATAGATAACAATATGAAAAATGTAAGCCTTCTTTAGGGTCCTAAAGCATGACACTTGGTACACACTAGTTATTTGCCAATGCTCAATTCAAATTGGAAATGGTATTTAGCACACATTGGATGGTAAGGAAATGTGTTTGAAAATAGAATTTCCCCAGATATTTCCTTTTTTGCCAGTTGTGTTTGGATTATCATCAGCCTGGGGCAACTTAACCACCCAAGTATCACATTGAGGTCAGGAACCCCTGCAGTCGATTCGACAACATTGACTTGTTTGCCTAGGACTGTTTTCAAGTTTGTCATAAATCACACACACACACACACACACACACACACACACATACACACACACACACACACAGTTCCTATTTTGAAATAAATAGAAACAGTGATGATCATGGGTTCTAAAGTCTATTTTAGAAACTCGCTTACCTATAAGTCTTTCCTTCATTTAAAACTCAGAGTTTAGAACTTGCCTGGAGAAGAAAATAACATTATCTGTGTCCATACAGTGACAGAAAAGTTACTATTGTGAATGAAACCACAAGAACAAAGTTTACATTGTTGGAAAAATACTACATTTCAGGTGTTTCTGCTGCTGTATGAAAAATAATCAGCTAGCTTCTTAATAGTTTGCTTCAAGTGGAACTTTATTTACTTGTGCATTGGTGATTGTCACCTCTCATTCAGTTACTTCATGCTCAGTAGACCAAATTATTCCTTTACCCCTGCCAGATTTTTGCAGATGAGAAAAGTCATTCACTTCAACTCTAAAACTGTCAGCTGTTGTCACCCTTAGGTAGTCTACGATGGCAAGTATTACGAAATGGCCTGAATTTGCGATGAGGAAGCAGACAAAGACCTCTATGTCTCATAAACAAGTACTCTGGACACTTGTTAGTGCAATGTGAACTGCCCTGCCAGCTAATTGAGCTGAGTCCATTCTTAGCCCATTGGGCACACTTCATTCTTTCCTGAAAGCTCAGGGAAACCTCGCTTGTCCCACTCTCTGCCCCCAAAGCAGAGAGAAACAGACCTTTACTGATGTTAAAAAGTTAGAGTAACATGAAATGTCAAACTGTGTTTCACAGTTATGTCTGGTCTCCAAATATAAATGAGATCGGACTTATTTTTCTGTATCGTCTCTCCCAATGTGCTCCTTAGCTTTTTATGTTTTTTTAAGACTCCTATTAATGAAAACTCTTAATTCTTTATTATTGGGAATATAATCTATCAACTTCTTCCCCTGCCTCTCTTGACCTCCTCTGTTCTTACTTTAATTGAAATATGATGTCAAAAAAAAATGACAATTCAAATTCATCCGACTCCAACATGGCTCTTGTATCTCGGAGGAAACATGAGATTTAGAGATTTTCTATTTCAATCTCTTCTCTGTACTTAGGAGACTAGACCCAGAGAATTGAGTTAAATTCTTTACCCTCAGTTCTCTAAATAGTACTGAGAATGTCAGCATAACCTAATGCTTCTAACTTGCAGATTGGGAGCTTTCTCAGACAGGGTCCTTTTCATGTCAAACATCTGTTCATTTTGTCCAGTGAATCAAATTACCCCCCCCATAAACATATATCTTGTCCATTATATAAACACACATATAGGACAGATATGTGTGTTTAATTCCAAAACAAGTGCTTGAATGAGAGTGTCATGTTGTGCTAATGTGGACAGAATGTCATTATCTGAATGAGAGAGCGAGGTTTTCCCGGATGTGTGAGCATTGGACGCGGCTGCTGGTCATGTGGATGGCACTTCACAGCTGGGGATGAGGGCCTTCAGAGGACCGCGGCTTCAGTCCGCACAGTGGGAGTGTGGAGTGTGACTCAGGAGAGAAGCCACTGACCTCGACTCGGTCGCCTCTGATCTACTTGTGTTTGTTCCAAGTTTTATTTTCCATCAGTGACTATGACCAAGCTGCATGGGGAGAAGCTGGAATGGGTGAGAGCTCAGTGCTCAGAGATGCCATCCAGCCATGAGGCAGCCATTCTCCACAGGCTCACCGAAGTCAAAAACCCAAGGCACCATAGCGAGTGGCTTTACCCACTTTTTTTTTTTCTTTCTGAAAATGCCAATTATTTCACTTTGTTGTTGTTGTTATTTTGTATTGAAATGTAATTAACTGTCACGTTATACTAGCTTCAGGTGTATAGCACGATGATTTCACGTAGGCACTGTCAATATTTTGAAATGATCACCATCATGAGTGTAGTTATCATCCGTCACAATTAGTTACACGTCGTTTTGCGTGTGATGGAAACTTTTAAGATCTATTCTCTTAGCAAATTTAAAATGTATGGTACAGTATCATTAACTATAGTCATCAGGCTGTACATTCCCTCCCAGGACTTGTATCTATCTTATAACTGGAAATTTATACCTTTTGATCCCTTCACCCATTTCAGCAACTATTTACACGTAACTTTTAATAAACACGTTTTATCCTTTATGACAGTTCCTCTTTACTATGCCAGCTATGACATTCATAAATCTGTATATATTTGATGGTATGGAGTTTTGTACGTCAGTGTGGTTTCTTCCCCAGTGGAAAGCACAGAACCCACTGGAGCTTCTGCTGTGGCCCCGCCGTTCCTTGAGCTTCAGGTTACGGTTCCCTGAGATGTCTGCAATAGAGCGAACAGTGTGGATTCATGTACAGCTTTGATCAGTTAACACTGTACACGGGCCCTTATCGCTACGGCCGGGTTCCTTCTGGTTACAAATATTTATGTTGTATCATCTTCCAGTTCATTTGCAGTAGTTAAAGCAAGGCAAACTCAATTGCTATTTTCCGGCAAAACAGATCAACACTTCTGCTAATACGCTTTATCTAGACAATAAGCTCTTTTTCTCCCTGGTCTTATTTCTGATCTAAAACCTTGGAAGCTAAACTAGGGCAAGACAAAGAAGAACGGATTCCAGATAAAACTGAGTAACTGTTTTTAAATGTGGGGGAGGGCTTTTATGCTCTTGAATTCTAATTAGAAATCAGTGAAATAAAAATACACAGAAAGTGAACCACAGACTATATATTGTTTCAGCACAAGGCCACAGATTTGAAAGAACAGCAATTTCTTTTTGCCAGGGTGATTTGTACAACAAGCCCTGACCTTCTGTGGACTTTCAATATCATTCATGATTTCTTCGGAAACATCACAAAATCAAGATAAAATAAGGGCCAGGGACCAGCACTTTCATTTCTTGCCCACAGTACAGGGGACAGTGAAAAGTCGAAAGGCAGTAAAAAGGGACGTGGACACGTAGGCCAAGACCAGTGACAACAGCAAAGCCATCGCCATGCCTCCATTTCCATGGACGTTACCCTGGTTGTTTAGTCAGCGTCTTCTGTTGTCTTTATGCATGTTCACACCCAACATTGTCTCACTGGAGACATGAAACATTGTGCCATCAACGACGCCCTCCCAGTCTCCTGTCTAAGGCAGCTGGGGACTGTGTGCCAAGAGCACCCTGGAGTTGTGCAGTGTGCAACCTGTGTGCAGTTTGTAGCCATGGGAGCTACCTTCTCTCTTTCCAGCTTCTAACTCTAATCAATGTGCTTTATCTCTAGTCACTATAACAGCTTTGCCAAACAGGTACCCTTCTCAGGTCCTATGTGTGGAAACCGAGGCTCACATTGACCAGGTAACTTGTCCAATCCCCAATGCTCCATGCTAGAAATGAATCTTATTTTTGTTGGGTTTGACTGAGAAAGCAGAAAGCCCAGTGCTTTTTTGCCCCTACACTATGCACAACATTCTTCCAATTTGTCTCTTGAGAATGAGTAGACATTAAATGCCTTTATTACCATTAACACCACTATTTCTCAGGTGGTAAAAACATCACAGGACTGGAATCAACCAGCGTCCTGTCCCCTGGGTGCAACAGGTAAGGCACACCACTGACATCACAGCCATGTGGTTCCAGGTCTGACTCCTGGCGCCCTTCCTTCCCTGAGCTATGACCACCTTCTAGAAGAAAAAGACAGAGATGGCAAGGTACAAAGGAGGAATGCATACAAGAGAACTTTGTCTGAATAAAGCAGGGATATTTAAATTAGTCTAAGGAGCTGTTGGCAATCAGTCTGCTAACCATCAGGACTAGGATTCCAGGGCCCCTTTCCTTGGAATTAGAATGGCAGCACTGCGTTGGGAATGTTCTGTATAGCCCCTGGCACTACCATGTGATTGCAGCTCCTTCCTGACAGCTACTTTGCAGTTTCGCACATTTTCCCCACATGTGTGCATACACAGATTTAATTTATACCACCATCATCACCATCTCCCACACATATGCCCTAGCTCTCCGGCATGCTTCAGTAATTTTTAAATAATTGTATTTTTCAATCACAGTTGACACACACTATTCTATCAGTTCTGAGTGTACAACATAGTGATTAGCCATTTATTAATTTACAAAGTGATCACCACACCCTGATATGGTGCCTCGTACCCACCTGGAACCATACACAGTTATTACAGTATTATTGACTGTATTCCCTATGCTGTACTTTACATCCCCATGACTACTTTGTGACTACCAGTTTGTGCTTCTTAATCTCTTCCCCTTTTTCACCCAGCGCCTCTCCCAGCTGGCAACTATCAAAATATTCTCTGTTTCTATGCGTTTGTTTTTGTTTTGTTTTTGAGATTCCGCCTGTAAGTAAAATCAATGGGCGTTTGTCTTTCTCTGCCTGACGTACTCCACTAACACTATGCCAGCTAGGTCCATCCACGTTGTTGCAGATGGCAAGATTCCATTCTTTCTATGGCCGAGTAATATTCCATTGATTAACTATGGTGTGCGGAACAGGATTTTAAGAATGAGGATGAGCATAAGGCAGGTTGTATCCCCACTTTTAGAAGGTTTACACATCACTACTTGCAGAAACAGGTAAACCACATGTAAATAAGTAAATAAGATATTTTCACCAAATGATACGTGCTACAAGGAAATACTGCTGGGAGCAGTACAGAGTGCTTGTGGAGCGCTTGCTGATAGGCAGGTGAAGGTCTGGGCAGACAGCCCTGCAACTGCGTGAGGAGATGTCGGGTACGAGGAGCTCAGGGGAAGAGCATTCAGGCAGATGGATACCCTGAGTTGGGATACGCATGGTGTGTTCCAGGAAAGGAGAGAAGTTAAGCAGACCAAACCTGCCTGTGGTTGTGATAACAAACCTTTGTGGATTGAAGAAAGATTGTTTACACGGTCCAGGGCAAACCCCATTTTCCTTTTATAAGCAATAGAAGTTACATGTTCCTAGTTCATTTCCAGGGGGTGGTCTTCCTGCACGACCTTGCTTGTGAACAGTGGGGTGGCCAGGGAGGAACCGCTCCTTGGCGCCTCTCAGGCTCCTGGGCCTCCAGCTTTTCTGGTTTTCTTCTGCGCTCACGCAGTGAGTGCTCTCCCATGAGTGTCTGGGATGAACATGAGCTGAGCACCTAAGGCTGTCAGTTACCACAGCAAATACTCAGCTGCTCCTGGAGTGCTGTGAAATAGAATGCTTTTCAAACTTCCTCAGGGTCGTGCTGTTCCTAGGAAACGCCTGAAGACTTTAATTTTGAAACACCTTAATCACAGCCCTAGGGAGGGCATTTTAAGTCGCGATCCCTCTGCAATTAATCATTTTCCAAATGATGCAGATCCTGAAACAATCTATGAAACTGCAGAAGACAATGCAGAGCAGAGTTTAATGCATATTTGATGTGTTTACTGCTTCAGAAAGTACTTATGTGGTCACAGAAATTCCCACTTCCATCAAGGAAATTGGAGGACTCCTGATGTTTAAAATTCTGGATCCAGTTCAAAGTAGGTCATACTCCTTAGTCATTAAAGAAAATGATCAATCCAGGTGAAGATCACAGTGGAGAATTTTGTTTGACTAGGGAGGTCCTACATTGTTGCACCCAAAAGAGTAGTCAACTTCCACAAAACATGTCAACGCAGGAGAAACTTTGGGGATCAAAAATCTGGTTGTAAAGAAGTAACGTTTCATTTGCATAGAAATTGACATAAGATATGAAAAATGTAAATTGTTGTTTTCACAGAATGGAATAGGGAATGAATGGAGAGGCCACTGAGTGTAATAAACACTTGGACTTTTTTTCCAGAATTGTGTTGTTTTCAAAATAAACCAATGTGGTAAAGTAGGTTTGTTGCAAACAGGACATAAACTTGTTTTTGTTTTTGTTTTTTTTTTTTTTTTACATCTATCTCCATTGAGAGAGGCAGTTGTGATGATAATACAGCTTCTGTTCACACTCTAAACTGACACACTAATCTATTTACTCATTTAAAAGATATTTTGCCAGATAGTTGGAAGACAACTCTGTATTCCCCAAATCTGCTCATGTCCATATTTTTCCTCTGCAGTCCATCAATCAGTCACCATGTGATGAGTTTCCTTGGTGGCAGAATTCGGCACAGAGCACTCCTCCCTTGTCCGCTTTCTTTATATACTGAACAGTACAGACTATGCCTCTCTAGGGTCACTGAACCAAATCACATGTCCAAATATCCCAGAGAGCAGAAGATTTGTTCTCAGAGAGGGGCGTTACCTAGCAAAGGCACTGCCAATCACAAGCCTTCATCTGAATGAATGAATATTATAACAGCTAGCAAAACAAAAGCTTCCAACCTCGAAGGCTGTGCGGGAATTAAACCAGAGTGTGCTCCAAGCACATGCATTTTCCAATGTCGTACCCTCCTCCACTGCTCTCTAAGAATGGGTCCTCAGGTCATTAGGTCATCGGGTCATTAGGTCATGAGGTTGTGCAGCCATTGGGTCATCAGGTCATCATGTCATCAGGCCGGCAGGTCATTGGGTCATCAGGATGGAGGGAGACAATTTTAACAACTGGTGGAGTAAGGAAGGCATTTATTTATACTTATGCTTATCTATCACGTGCCGACAATGAATCGGCATCAATCCTAGATGAATCAGGTCAGCAAACACTCTCCTATAGGAAACGAAGGTGGTTGCTACACAGTAGGACGCGTTAGACAGCGCGGGCCTGGTACAGGCACAGACCCTGCGGCGAACCCTCAGAGCACAGAGATACTTCTAGAAATGACCAAGGCGGAGCGCCGCTTTCTGAGTCAGCTGTTTCCAGGACTGACTTTTAGAGCAGGGGATCGTTATGCAGCTCCATGAACTGGCCGTTTCCAAAATGTGTTTCACAGCCGCGTGGAGCCCACCCCTGTGCAACTTGCTCCTCACCAGGGCTCAGGGGACATGCCAGTGGTCTCCATGCTGAGTGAGGCAAGGGGGCCTCCTGAACTCTCAGGATGAAGAGTGGCACCGATAAACCACAAAGCCAGGTGTGTCCTAGGTCTGCTCTTCCTGTCTCCTGTCTGTTCTGTAGGATGGGCAGATAAATCTCCACATAGATGGCTCACATACTTATTATACATCAGTTACTGCAACATCATTTTAAAAGTGTAAAGTACAGATCAGAAAAATGTTCAGTAGGGTGATGGCAGTAATTGTCTTTGGTATGGGATTTTGAGTGATTTTTATATTTTTAAATGATACATTATACTTTTTATTTTCTTCAGTGGGCACTGGTTAGTTATAAAAAAGGGCTGAAGTGAGAGTTCTTAAACATCTGACTCCATCCCTGTTTCACTGTCGGTATAAGTTAGTGGTGACAGATTGGGATTGGATAAGTACTGGCCATGTAGGGTGAATTGTGCTTCTCACAGTGCTCGTCGCTGGTAACACTGCTGTGATTTGGGGGAACGAATGCCAGTGTCTGATGTCAGAAGATCCTACTTCACTCTAGAAAACTCTGGACCACTCACTTCACTTCCATCTGCATTTCCGTAGGTACAGAACCCCAATAGGGAAGTGCCATCATAGCCAACTAAAATTATGTGTGAAAACGTATTTGGGAAACAATGTTTCAATCAAAAATATAAGACAGGATTGAATTGACTGCTGGAAAACTTCTGAATCTGAAGCTGTGAATTGGGTGGAAATCTATACTAAAGTGAGTCTGTATGAGTCCCCTATACCTAACATTTGGTTGATTACTTCCAATATAAACTGAGTATTTCATAAGGTATATTTAAGAGCTAGATGACTTAGATGTTGATTTCTTTTGTTCCCCCAGCTTCACTGAGGTATAATTGATATATAATATTGGACACCAATTTTTAAAATTACGGCGTGTATTCAAATTTTCAGATAGTGGTTTGTTTGAATTACATCAAGTAAAAATGTATTTATGTGTACAAGTTTCTGTGTGTTTCTGTGTGATATGTATTTATGGTTTACCTGCAATTTATATGTACACACACATATATATGTCCTTTGGTGTTTGATTGTAAGGTAACTCCCTGCCTCAATACTTGAGGAAAGAAGACCGTTAGACATTTTCTTCAGTAAAAACTGAGTTTTCAATCTTGTAAAAAACAACACCATTTTCACTGAAAGATTAAAATTATGAGTGAAACACTGCAGATTACTTCATTGCCCTTAGGAAATATAACTTACAAATGTACTTACAACAGATTCCTGTTGAGCACTGTGCTAATGTATGATTATAATTACAGTATTTAAAACTTTGTTCATTAAAACTGTTTTCTAGTTGAAATAATCTGCTTATTTGAAGCTGAGTTTAAGACCAACATTGCAATCAAACATAGATGTAGCCATTTAAAAAGAAAACATTTGTAAAATATTTGAGAGTTCTCTACAGCGGGCAAGTGTCCACTAAAATATAAGAACCGAGTGGAAAAATCATATAAGGAAGACAGGCTCAAAACTTTGCTGGGACGTTTGACCAATAACGCCATCTTGGTATTTTCTGGAGGTGGGTCCCATGTGTGAAAATGCATGAAAAACCTGACAATGTATACGGGTATCATGTACAGTCTACATACACTCATCTATGGCTTTATTTGGCTCAACTGAAATATTTGTTTCCGTTGAAATTGTTACTTCAGGCATACGTTTGCATGATATCTGGATTAGTTCTGGCCCTGAGAAAGGATGTAAGCTGTCCATTGTTTGCATTCATTAATTATATTCACTGTACAGCCTTGGACTTCCATTGAGAAAACAATGTTAACTGAATTTTAAATGGCAACCGCCATTATTTTTGTGACTGTGCTGGGAAGCATGAACCTTACGTGGGCCCTGATGATGGTGGGGCTCTGCAGCTTTGAAGTAATTGTTTCTGAGGATGTGTCCTTCACCTCAGTGTTGGGACAGGGTTTAACTTAACAGTACTTACTCCGGGGACTAAAGTCAATACCCTGTAGGACTATTGCTTAGATGAATGATTATTTTTATGTGACTTTTTTTTTTTTTAAGTCAATATTCAGGTACTGTCATGGGTCAGGAGACACTGACTAAATTGCCAGCAAATTCGTATTTTTTTAGTGGGACCAAAACTTATTGAAAGTTGGGGTTGTTGCTTCTACAAAGAAAGACCAAAGAAATCAATTTTTGTTTTCTCTTAGAGTAAAATGCTATTTCCTTACACCTCCAGGACAGTTGCAAACAGAGCTGGGCCCCAGCCCAGGGGAGAAGGTGACAGTTGGGGCTGCTAAATCATTTCCACTTTATGATGCATGTGTCTCTTTCCAGTTCTAGAAATCTCAAGCTGCCTACGATCATTGCTTTTCTATTGTGTTGCCTTTTCCTTACTGGTTTGTGAGGTTTCTTCATTATATTACAAATATGTCCTCAGATGAATGTATGTATTGCAAATGCATCCTATTTTTTGGCATTCCTTTTCACTCTTTCCTTTTATCACTGTCACTTGTGTGTTGTATTTAAGAAATCTGCTTAACACACAGTTACAAATTCTTTCTACGTTGTTTCCATCTGGAAGAGTTATGGTTTCACATTTTACATTTAGGTCTGCAATTCATCTGGAATTGATGTCTGTACATATTGGGAAGCAGAGATCAAGATTTACTTTTCCCATTTGGATATTTAATTATCCTGCACCATCTATGGAAAAGACCATTCTTTTGCTCAGAACCACGCTTGTCATCAATCTAGTGCCTATATCTCTGTGGGAGTGTTTGGGGCCTTTCTTTCTCTTCCATTGGCTCTTTAGGTTTGTACCAACTAAATACTGTCTGAATTACTGTAGCTTTTTAATCAGGTGTGATATGAAGGAGCTTACAGCCTCCAGTTTTGTTCGTCAAGATTGTCTTGGATATTTCAGGGCCAGGCCACCGACCGCAGAATCTAGTTCAGAAGTAGGTACTTTTAAAATCCCTCACTTGATTGCAATGTGCAGCCAAGTTTGAGGGTCACTTGTCTAAGAGCTTTTGAGCAGTTCCCAAAAGTTTCCAATAGTCTATCTGCTGATCAAATGTGACTTGTGCAAACACTGTGTATTAATTGGTATGCAAACACAGACTAAATGTCATTCCTTGGAGAATGTCTTACTATCTGATAATCCCATTCACCATGATGGGTCTATAACAGTAACTACTTTCCAGCTGACATTTTTTTTTTTCTGGTGAGTTTATTTATTTTTCCTCCAAGTTATAATCAAGTCTTCACTTTTTTATTTAAAGTGAAGCTAGATAAACCAGATAAACTATTTTTTAAAGGCCTTTCAAAACCCCACAGCTTTAATATCTACTTGTTACAGTGTTATTGTTAGATTTAAATTTAGTGGAAAAATGGGCTTCTTATTAGTCCTTTGGCTTTAAACTCATAAATCCCTTTCATTAAATCTTTTTTATTAAGATTTAGCAAACTCCCACACCATTTGATAATATTAGTCTGAACAATTTGAGCTCACTGAGAGCGACTGTTGTGAAATATTTTTAAGTGTAAAATATAGTTGAAAATAATGTTCTGTTTGTAGTTCAATAACGAAAGCTGGGATTATGCTTGTATTCAAGTACTTACTCTATATGCGGTACTCTGAGGGTGTCTAGGTCCCTCCAAGACGTCCCTACTATCCTCACTACCAAAGCATTTAAACTCACTTAAACCTATTGGTGGGAATTGGCCAGATTAAGAAAGAATAGAACAGTTTCCAGGGGCTGCTGAATAGCTCACTTCAGACAAATTAAGTGTTGGAAAGATCTGGTAGGAGTTCCTTTGTCCCCTCCCACGACAGGAGTATTTATAGTTAACATGATTATTGGGCATTCATTAGGGCAGCGCAGAAAACCCACCTGTCCTGGCGTGAGCCTAGCCCATGCTTCAGCAGTCTGGTAGGTCCACGCACAGCCCTGGCAGGCACACTCGGAGGTAACAGAATAGAACACATTTAAACAAAGCAGGGACCAGATTAGCCTGTGCCGAACGGCTGATGTACAAGAAGTAGTACCTGGGAAGAGGCGGTGGGAGAAACAGGGAGGGAGAGAGCCTGGAAGCCAAAGGGTGGATGAAGAATGAGGAGAGGCAGAGACAGATGGGTGAGGTTGGGAAAGAAGGGGTGCAGGGTGTGTCTCATGGTAGAAGTACAATTTGTGGGTTCAGTGTATGACTGTTACTAATTTCCGAGACTCTGCCCATTCAGAGGAAGGTCCTTGAAGGAATTTTGGGGCTCTGTCCCTTGGAACTGCTCTTGAAATCTGAGAATAGCGAGAAAAGCCCAATGTTATTGTCAAGACCACAGAATCCCAAGGAACAAGGCAACCTGGAACCAGCTGTTGGGACTCCCCAGCTCACCCCATGTCCTACCCTGCCCAGTGGCTAAGGGGGCCTCATGGTGTTCAACTTCCTCTCCCATCTTTCCCCATTACCCTGTTGTTTGGGTGTTACACCTGATTCCCCTGTGGGGTGGGGTAGTCTTCCCTACACCAACCAACAACTAATGTTCACGATTCTTCACTTCAATTCTGGCACCATCTGCATGGAGATAGCATGAGATTCTACAGGTAAAGGGCTCGGTCCCACCAGACCGTCCTCCACTTCACATGCCGATTGCAAGCCCACGTTGAGAGCTGTGTTTCTGACCAGCAGGTTAGTCTTCAGAGGTTCCTATGACCCCCCCTTGGGTACCATCGATTTGATACAATGGCTCACAGAACTCAGGGAACCCATTCATTCAATAGATTACTGGTTCATGACAAGGGGTATTAAAGGGCATGAATTAACAGCCAGATGAAGAGATACGTAGGGCGAGATGTGGGGAAAGGGTGCCCCTCGCCTAGAAACTTTAGCTGCTCATCAACCCGAAAGCTCTCAGGACCTGTGCTTTTGGGTTTTTATGGAGGCTATTTTTATTACAGAGGCTCAATGATTAAGTGACTGACTGGTGACTGATTCAACCTCCACCCCTCTCCCCTTCCCAGAGGTCGGGGTGGGACTGGAAGTCCCAACCCTGTACTGACACTGTTAGCTCCACTGACAACCAACACCCATCCTTAGGTGAGCTCCCAAAGTCACCTAATCAATGTAACAAAAGACACTTTGGTTGCTTTCATCCTTTAGGGAACTCTAAGGGTTTGAGGAGCTCTGTGCCAAAGAGGATAAGACCAAATACATATTTCTTTATAAATCATAATATCACACGTGTTCTGTTGAACACAAGAGCAATCCTCATTCCACCTACCTTTTGGAAGTCAGAATAAGAGGGTGAGCAGAGTGTGGGACGTCCTGCCAACATGCACAGGGAAGCTGACACATATTTAGTCCATTCCTGACTCGGCCTTTCCTTTCATGGCTCCCGTCACGTGGACATGCATCTCCCTTTGTCATGCAGTAAATTCCACCCATGTGGACAGGTTAGACCTTCACTAAGGACTGGTCCCTTATTTTCCTGGGCTGCTCCTTCAGTTTTGCATAATTGAATTTCTCTTGTTTTACATCTTTTATTTTAAACTGGATAAGATTCCTGTGGTCTTGTTTTATTCTTAGGCTTCGTGGGACTTCAGTCAGCATAGGTGAAAAACGATAGTTTGAATATTGAGTGTGGTTTATCCTAATTTATAATACTTCAGATTGCAGTCCTTTGGATATAGTGATACGTGTCTGTGAGCATATAGTTTTCATATGGTTATTTGTCTGTCAACTTTGTTTCCCCCAGCAAGGCACTTGTGGGCAGTGTGTTAACATGATACTCCACTAAGGTTCACAAATATGGTGGTCTGACATCAATGAAGCTGTATTTGAAAAGAAAGAAAAGTTTACCCGAATTTCTGATAAGCGGTTCCAAATGTTACATATATTGCTGTTTTTTTTTTCCTTTTTTAAATATTTTTATTTATTTATTTATTTTTATTCTCTATCTTTTAGCACAGGAGAACGCTGTTGCTATTGATATTTATCATTCAATATCTGTGCATGAAGGATCACAAAATAAGTCATCATAGAAATTGGCTAACATGGTTGGAAAATTGAAAAAAAAATCATAGTTTAAAGATAGCCAAAATAATGTGCTATTTTTGTGTGTGTTTCCTTTTTCAGGTCAGAACTGTGGCGGCTTAGTGCAGGGTCCCAACGGCACCATTGAGAGCCCAGGGTTTCCCCATGGTTATCCAAACTATGCCAACTGCACCTGGATCGTGGTCACCGGAGAACGCAATCGGATACAGTTGTCATTTCACACCTTTGCTCTTGAAGAAGATTTTGATATTTTATCAATTTACGATGGACAGCTCCAACAAGGGAACCTGAAAGTGAGGTAAAGTAGTGGTTCTTCTTCTCATTGATTAGGCAGCACTGTTCAACCTGCTCAGATTCTGAAACATATTGGGAATTAATATTTGAATTTCACTATCAGAAAAGAAATTTTAGGTACTGTAAAGAAAAAGTAAAGACTGTAGATTTCTGCACAGTTTTTTTTCAGTAGTTAAAAACATAACTTCTTATTGAAAGCAATCACTGAGTTCATTTATAGACATCAAATTGTTCAATATCTGTGTTGTCAAGGCAATTTAAGAGACATTATAATACCCCATTGTTTTTAAGCAACTGTGGATTTGAGAGAAAAAGCGCAATGATAAATGCATGAGTACAATTCAGAGAACAACAAAAGCAACCTTTATATTGTCATAGAAAACATTAAATAAAAAGAACACAGGAGGTGGGTGGGGTAAAACATGAAAGAAAATTGCACCGTTTGGAATTTTGTTTTACACAATCATAACATATTCCGTTCCCCATTAGTTTTTTCTGTTGATGTATGATTTTTACCATGAAGAAAGAAAAGTATTTCCTGGATGGTTTTTAAATTATGTGTTTTTCATTTAGCAACATGAAAAAAAAAAAAAAAGATTGCACTCATACAGCTATATACTTTTTTTTTTTAATTTGGCAAAAGAAAGAAGTATATCCCTTTCAAATAAATTGGAATTTCTTAGCTCAACCGATGAACATATTTAAATACATACATATATGGCAAATAAGGCTTTTTCCCCTGGTTTTAAATTCTGCATTAATTAGAGATTAATTTTTTTGAATACATAGTCTTGTAGAAAGGTTCACAGTAGGCAGAATAAATTGTAGTTTTTTTTAGTGTTTAGGTAAATAAAATGGTATAGATGCTAATACGTAGCAGTAACACGCACAAATCTTTTATTTTATCATGACTTTGTGGATTGAGAAAAATCTCTAACTACAAAAACATTTGATGATATTTGTACATCTAGTTAATATGTAAACATAGAATAGCTATATAGTTCATACACTAAGTGTATTAATATATTCCAAATATATTTTACTTGCATTTTCTTGATACATTTTCAAATACAAAGCACCTAGTGTTCTCTGGGTCATCTATCATGTCTGTTTTTTGTTTTTAGAAACACTTTCCCATTTCCCTTTCTGTCATATATTGCACATAGTTACCTCGTTTCTGAATTAGGTAAACTTCCTCTCTCCTCATCTAACATGAATGGTCCTACATTTGGATGTTGAGACATAATATCTACATATGCAATCCTGGCTAATTGGATACAAATTTCTCTTTTCTGCTCTTCTAAATATTTGTTATTTATTTGTTTCTATTCCAAATAAATGATGCTTTTCGAGAACAGTGATATGTTGTAATATAGAAATATTTATAATAGAGACTGCAAAAAGTTATGACAAAAAACAAAAGAGAGAATCTATTGTATTCAAAGGACAAGGCACAGGACTCCATGTTAAAAGTCATTCTATCTTTTTCCACTTTAAAAAAGTGCCTAATAAGTACGGACTCTTAAGAAATATTTCTCTATCCATATTTTCATTTCCTATAATTCTATCCTATTCTAAAGAAAAACTGTCTTAAATATTAATTTGATTAACTGCTTGACTTTAAACAATTTACTGTCTTCTGATATTCTTATGGTAATACTATGATCGCTTTAAATATTAATAACTCTAAAGTGTATGAAACAGCTTCCCTGCCATTTTCGGTGTTATAACAGGATATGCAGTGAAAATGATTGAGGTTAGACCATTAGATTTATTGTATTTTATGCTGAGATGCCAGTGGATAGCATGTAAATTGATACCTGTATCTCAGAGAGCTTTATAAGTATTGGTGAGTTATATGGATGACATCATGATTCTTTTACTCGCTTAGATTTACTAGAGAATGAAGGAGGGCTGCTAAGAAGGAGACTGCTTGGGTGTGTATAAATTACTGAGTTACCGATATTTTTCATTGGAGATAGATAACAAATATGCCATATTTCTGCCTGTTCTTGTACTTAAGTTAAGGAAGGTGCTCTCATCTCTGTACTAAGTCATACAAGTCCTCCCTCTACCTCCACACCTGGAATGCCTCTTTGTGTGGATGTTCTGTGGGAGGTAGCTCTCAGAAGGCACTGTTCTAGGTATTTTAACACAAACACTTAAGGCATATCAGACCAGAGTTCCTTTAAGGACTGCTAGTGCTACGGGCCTTTACTCACAACTCTTTTGATAAATAATGATGTGAAATAGGAATATTCGTGTTAGAGCAAACGCATGACAAAGTTGCAACATTTCAACATTTGTTGATGGGCAGAGTAGTTATAAATAGTATCAAATTTTAATTAATGGAAGACATTAATGCTATTTGTTTGCCATTTATGTTGGAATAGTTGTTTACTTCTCAACACAATTAACTCACAACCCTTAAAGCAGCTTTGGAATTCACACCCAGGTACTTTTGTGAGAGGATTGATGTGTGAGCTGCAGATCCACTGAGCTGTCATAAAAGTTATTACTCAGATTGTCATGGTCTGCTGTGGTTTTATTGCTGCACTAAAGCTGTTTTCCGTAGCTCGAAATGTGCACTGACAAAAATAAAATAGTTGTTTGGTGGAACAACGTGGGCATTTTATTATAAGAAAATAGAGATTTTTTTTATTTTTCTAAATAGCATAAGCTTTATTTATATTTAATACCCAATTAACAAAACATGGCATTTGGAGGTTAGACTTATTGATGTTTTCACTGTAACTTGATCTTTACTGAAGAACGTGTTATTTATCCTATTTGAACAAACATCTTTAAAGGGGAAAAAATGTACAATGTGTGTTATCATCTTGGGTTTATTATATTAAAAAACACAAACACGTATATGATTTGTGCCTCTATCAGTAAATTAAATTTTAGCATGTAGATTTGAGAGGTAAATTAAGACTTCTCGTAAGCACAAGAAAAAAGTTGTGACTCAAAATTAGAAATAGAACACTGTTCTTTGAGTTACTTACGGTTAAATCCACCTGTTTCTGTAAGCTTCCATATATTGCTGTTTTTAGAGTCTCTGGTATTTATCGCCTCTGCACCTTCTCTTGCTTCTCCAGTCTCTGCAGAACTCCAACAAGGTTGTCATAAAACCCTAAATGCTTTTGTTTTGCAACATCGCTTCCTTCACCACAACCTGCTTTGGGCCTTTCAGGAAATGCCCCAATGAAGACCTCTCTTGTATGGTAGGTTTTGGGTGACCCAGACACACTGGTTGACCAGCAGAGCAGCATTCCTGCCCTAGCTCGCCCGTCTGTAACCTGGAAACAATCGCCATAGCCCTATCTCCTTTCTGTTTTGCCAGTAAGATGAACATTTCTAGTGAACTTAACCCTGATAGTCAAGGAACTCTGGAATTCGACTGCAAACTATGTTTCTGGCCTCCCACCTCTGGCATCTGCTCCCTCTGCACCTGAGTGCCTCTGACCCACTGTGACAATACCATAGGCCAGGTGACTCATAAACAATAGATACTTGTTTCTCACAATTCTGGGGGCTGAAGGTCTCAGTCAAGGTGCTGCAAACTCAGTGTCTAATGAGGACCCTCTTCCAAGGTCACAGATGGCTGTCTTCTCCCTATGTCCTCACATGACTGTGGGAGCCCTCTTGGGCCTCTTATCATGTCATTAATTCCAAAGGCCCCACCTCCTAACACTGTCACATGGGAGGTTAGAATTTCATCATAGGAGGTATGACAATTAAGTTCACGAACTCAACATAGAAAAAGTGCAACACACCTCATTGCTGAATATCACTATGGTCACCTTCGAATTACTCCCCTTGGGAAGCTATACACTGATGCCAGTTCCTTTCAATATTTCCTTTCTCTTCAGGTAAATAAAGAAGTCATTGGGGGTGAGATCAGGTGAGTAGGGAGGGTGTTCCAATACAGTTATTTGTTTACTGGTTAAAAACTCCCTCACAGACAGTGCCGTGTGAGCTGGTACATTGTCGTGATGCAGGAGCCGTGAACTGTTGGCAAAAAGTTCAGGTTGTCTAACTTTTTCACGCAGTCTTTTTAGCAGTTGCAAATAGTAAACTTAGTTATATGATTTTCAAGTTGGTACAAATTCATAATGACTAATTCCTCTGATATAAAAAAAAAAGGTTAGAAACAGAGTTGCAACAAGTTCGCCAACTGAATTGTCAGACGGTATGAATTTGGGAGGGACAGAAACATTGAGTCTGTGGCACTGTGGGGGTTTTCTTACTTAGTTGAATGGGTGAATGGGTGTATCTTAGAGGAGACCATGTTTATCATCTCTCCCTCCTCAACCCTCCCTCTGCTTCATAGACCTTGGAGTATGTGTTCCTTGAAATCACACCTTCTCTGAAGTGGTCTCTTGCTAGGCTTTGTGTATCTTTATGTTCTAGAATGTTAACTAGAACATACACCTTCTAAGACCAAGCAATGTGCCACAAGTGTGTCTTCTCTGGTGATGACAGACATGTTGACTTTAAAATATCAGAAATCTTTGGGAGTTGACTTAAAAAAAAAATATATATATATATATATATATATTGTTGATTCGAGGCCACTCCTCTCTGTCCTCTGTGAGTATGACCCAACGTGACTTAACAGAACTCTCTCCTCCAGACGAGCACGAGTTATTTGTCCCACACAGCGACTGCTGTCCACCCGATGGTCTCTACATTTGACGTAGTGTTTGTCTCAAAGTTAGAAAATGATTGAAGTTGACATCAGTTTCCAACTATGATAACATTATAATATCAAACTTTGAAAAACAGTCTCATTATAACATCAAAAAGTGAATAAAGGTGAACCTATGAAGGACAATTGTGTCTTGCACATATGGAAAATCAACACATATTATTCCATGATTGTTGTAGAATACAAAGCCGAGGAACATAGCTTTGGCAGTTCTCTCGACTCCATCTCCCTTTCTAACTTCCACAAGATTCCCTCTGATTTTCTGCTATAATGATAAAGAAGAGGTTAGAGATGAAAGTGAGAGGGCCAATAAAATCAGGAAATCGTGAGTAAGTTTTGCTACAATATCACCATTTTCCCCCACTTTTTTCTCTAAAGCATGATCACATTTAAATGCATTCATATTAAGACATCTATATAACATTAACTACATCTGGTGATGCTGGGAACTTGACCACTTTTAAGAGCTAGAAAGGGGTTTCAGTTGCATTCAGATTATATTAGAGTAGAGATTTAGCAATGTCTAAATTCTGTTTTACTGTCCCCCTTTGCCAGTATGAGGTCCCGAGGGAGCCATTTACAGGTCAGTAGTCAGATAAAATCAAGGCATCATTTTATTTTTAGTTTGTCTGTTGACTCATGCCTCAATTAAGGCTCCAATAAGTGCAGGGTAAAGGGTGTATAAAGCTTCTAGAGGGACCGCAGGTGCATACGGACACTCAACACATACCTTGACCTCGTCCCATCAGGCCAGCCACAGGGTTGGCACCTGGGAGGGATGACCTACATGGCCAGACCAGCACCTGGTGAGGGAGGGCCCCATAGACGTGGCCTTGCAGCCGAGGTGAGGAAGCAATAGGACAGCTCAGTGCACAAGGGTGAGGCTCAGAGTGACAAAGCCCAGGTGCCCAGCCAGTGCTAAGGTACCTGATTACACAGGTTGTCATTCCTTAGGATGACGTACACAGCAGAGCCCTGAGGGGCAGTGGCAGTGTTTGGTCCTGTCATATAAACCTATCACTTTTCCATTGTTAGATGGGTGTGGCAGCCAGGCTCACTATTCTACATAAGTATTTTAAGGTGATGGAATTAAAAATATTTTTTGATACATGATTCAAATGTCCTTTCTCAACATATGTGGATCTTTTTTATTATTATTATTAGTAACTCATAGGCAAGATAAGTAGTTATTGGGCAAGGTTTGAGATATATAGAGAGAGAGAGACAGAGACAGAGAGACAGAGACAGAGTGACAGAGACACAGAGAGAGGAAAATTTCTCCCCCAACTGATTTTAATATTCAGCTTTTATTGAGTACAGCTAGGTATATTTTTTCATAAACCTCATTTATTAACAGAAATGATTAAACTTTAATTAGAAATCCTAAAGATAAAATAATGAAGCATTTCAGTGAGATAGGCAGGAATATGTTTGAAATACTAGAAGCAAATCTTAGCATGTATCTGTATTCTGAGCACTACCTTTTCATAGTGTCGTGGTATATCCTGTTGTAGCCAAACATTGATGGTTCATTTCAATATCGTGGCCATTCTAAAAGTAGCAAAACATATTAATACAGGCAGAAAAGTCTTTTGGATAATCATAAATATATGTGCTTGGTAATATTCAAAAGGTCCCAACTCCTAGGGCATTTCTGTTCTATAAATGCAGACGTAAGACAAGGCATTCAGAGATTCAGAAAGAGAACAGATAAACAAGAGTAAGAAATAATTTGTAACAGAACTTTATTTTCAACAGACATTTTGTATGTTGGTCATGGGATCCTGAATGTAGACACAATTTTATAAAATATAAAACCTTGTGTTCACTACTTATAATGAAATAAATATTTTGGATCATCAATTTAAATGTGAATATGGAATAATAGAAACACTAAAAACATTCTTTAATACATATAATTTAGAAATCATGACGAACATGACTGAAGAAATCCCAATGACAAATTGAGAAAAATTATTTTCAATAGTTATGAAAGACCAAGAGCTGATTTCTTTAATTTGAAAGATGTAATGAAATAAAACATTTAATTGACAAGCAGGTTAAAATGTGAACAAGGGATTCAAGTATAAGAAATTCATAGCAATAAGTAGATTTAAAGCATTTTAAAACAATAGTATATTACCATTCTGAATGGCAAAACTAAAATTTTTGATAACTCAGAGTTTTTGAGGGTGTTGGGAAATGCCTTCATATCTTTTTGGTAGGACTTTAAATCACTGCAATTAGTTTTAGATAGAAATTTTGAAATTTCTGTCAAATTTAAAAGCTGTGTATAAACTAATTCATCAAGGCTATGCTAAGAGATTTGTCTACAAATATACCTTCAAAAATGACAAAATACATGTAAAGGGATGTTTATGGTGCATTTTGATAACATTTTAACAACTCAAGAATGTTTATTGTTCAAAGATACTAGTTTAGTAAATTAGAGGATTTATGTAATACAATGTACCAGTAGAAATAATGAATGAGATCTTTATTTGCTGATATGAAAAGATCTCTCACTATATTTTACATTAAAAATAAATGCAATTTCAGTCTCCAATTTCAACATTTTAAATGATAATTAATAAATAATATGTAATGACTCATTATAAAACACCATCAGTGGAATTCTGGATGATGGTGGGAATTCAGGAATCCTTTCCTTATGTAACTGCAACACACTGTCATGATTTCAACAGGTGCTGTAGGGGGGGAGGAATAATAGCACCTACCCATCCTGAGGCCTCCTAGGGGACTCCCTTCTAGCCCTTGTTAAGTTTAATCACATTAAAATGTTGCCTTAGTCCAGAAAAAGCATAGCTATATTAGTGCTTGACAGGCCAAGGTGTAGAAGAGGATTTTCTAATATTTTGTGTGTGTGTGAGTAGTATATATGCTCTGTCTTTGGAATTCTTGTAGAGACAATTGTATCTATGTCTATCTCTGTGTCTATTTCTTTATCTATCTCAATGTTTATCTCTCAATCTCTCTCATCTATCATCTATCTATCTATCTGTCTATCTATCTATTATAATCATCTATCTATAATCTATATCTATATTACATCAGTATTTCTCAACCAGTGGTGATTTTATGTCCCAGGTGACATTTGGCACTGCTTGGAAACATTTTCAGTTTTCACAGTTGGGTGGTGGTGCTACTGGAATGCGGCAGGTACAATACAGAAATGCTGATAAATGCCCCGCAATGCACAGAACAGACTCACATGACCAAGGCTTGTCTGCCTCAACATGTTATTTCTGCCTAGGGCGAAAGCCTCTGATTTACAGCCATAAGCCATGTCTGTAAAACCAACGGGCGCTATAAGCATCTATAACTGTGCCCATACCTATATCTTGCTACACTGCTTTCTATTCAAGGCCCCAAGCTGAGAGGCAAAGCAGAACTCACTGAGACTGAGCTGTGCCTCTGCTGGGCAGACGGAGAAACTGACTGGGACAGAAATGTTGCTGTCACTGGAAGGATTGTGTCAGCAAGGAAATGGGATCTCCACAGTCATCAGAGTAATCAGATCTCACCAAGAATCATGTTTACATCTCCTCTCAAAAGGAAATAAAACTACTACTATGATTACTATTATTATTATTATTATTATTATTATTATTATTTTCGTCCTTGGTTTCTGGGGAAAGAAACTTAAAGTGTCAAAGAGTCAGTAAGGAACATAAAGTGACAAAAAGTTAGTTAGACATTAATTGACTTTTATGATTCTTCATGATAGTGACTCTGCAAACACGGTTTGTTAAAATGGCTTACTGGGAAGCTGTCCATACTAATAGGGGGCTATAAATAACCAGGTCTGTTAGGGCTGCCAAGATTTTAGATGAACTTCATGTGGATGACCAGCTTTGTACTTGAATGATTTTTATGTTTAAGATTTACTTTTTGTTCCCTATCCCCCTTTTAAGTATTTGGATAGCAAAACCTACGTTGATTTATCCTGCACAGAAACTAAGTACTTAAAACGCACTAACAAGGGTGTTTTAATTGAACAGTTGGACCTTAGTTGTTTACAAAATCAATCTAAAGTAATGACTGTTATATACACAGCTGTGCTAGTAGTACACCTTGAGATCACAAAATTAAAAGAATAAAGGATACACTCTAACTTAGAACCTAAAACTGTTATTTTTTACAATTATTATTTTTACTCCTCCTTTTACATATAAATGTGATTTACTTTGTATCTGAATGCTCTAAAAATAATTAAAAAGACAAATAATTACTTTAGAAGGAATCTTATTTCAAACTTTTAGAATGCTACTGTTATTCTGGAGTAATTTTGAATGTAGACGTTTTATGAGTTGGTTCATTTAAATAGTCAATAGTATATAAAGAAAAACTGTATAAGCAATTAAGTGTATCACAGTCCAAAGCCTTTAAATTTAGAAAGCTTTCAAAGAAGTCTTCCGGGAGCAGAAATATTGGCCCCTCTCCTAAACCTCATGTTTTTGGCTTACATCGCATCTCTTAGAACATGCGGTATTAATGACGGCAGAATTCAGGAGTCTGTCCCAGGTCTAGGTTTGCAGATGCAAGTGAATAAAGCCTCCACATCTTCTCTTTAGTGGGCCCTTGGCCTGGAGGGCGAGGGAGAGAGGGGAGAGTCTGTGCATGAGTGGGGAGGGAAGCGTGCTGTGAATTTCCGCAGAAGGATCTGGCACCGTGCCTTCCAAACCTTGCCCCTAAGGTCTCTGACCCAAATTGGATTTCTTTGGCTTCCTGCCCTGAGCCAAGCTCTTGTTGGCTTCCTTCTAACAATCACTTGAAGATCAGGCAATTTTCTCTCTGAACTTTATTCTCAGCACAACCTCCCAAGCTCAAAGATTGTATCGATCCCACTCTAAACCCTTCAACAGAAGCTGTGGGGTTATCACTGTTGTTTGACTACGACTTACTTCCATACACTTTATAACTAGCATCTGTGCCTTTTGCCTTTAGAAATCACTCATACAAAAAGAAAATCTGTGTGCTGGCTCTCTGCTCTAATGACACAGTTCCCAGGAATAGGGCATGTGTTCAGTTTGAGGAGAATCAAGGAGTGGGCAGGAAAGAACACCAGCGAACGCCGCTTACAACCTGTAACCTTACTTTCAGCACCAAGAGGCTAGTTGAATTTGATAACACCTGGGCCTCTTGAAAGTTTCTAAAAATGCCTTCCTAAAAGAAACAGCTTCTTATCTTCTCTCCAGCTACATATATACGTGGACCCTCCATGACATTTTCTCTGCTCATAACGTCAATTCGTACAGGTCCACGATTGTTCCATCTAACATGTACCAAGCGCGTCCTGAATATGACACACATTCACCACTATGTTTCCTCGTTTAGGTTTCCTGGTTTTCAAAGTTTATGTGCACATGCATAAGAAAACACTTTTTAGAGAAGATATTTCTAAAAATCTCGTGCTTGGTACATATAGTGCATTTCTATTAATCTAGGTGAATTAGGCTTTGAAAAGTGACAGCAGGGTGGGAAGGAAGTGGCGCAGTGTTTACAATGGTGGAATCCTTCAGAGTGTTTACTACATTTGCACTCCTAATTTATGCTAATTGAATCGGAGACACCTTCCCACAGTTGACTGTTTACAAATTAATGTAAGGGGCAGATAGGGACTTCGAAAGGACCAGTTACGCTTTACGTTGGAACTGTACCCTCTGTAGGCACTCTGCAATATAGTATAAGAAGTGTACTTCATGATTTAGGAGAAAATATTATGCATGTCTTTCTAAGGAGATGGTGATGGATGGACACGTTATTCTCTACAGACTTTGTATGTTCGTGGCTCCTTCATTTCTGTATCACATGTGTGTTCTAAATGACAGGCATGTGTGTCCATTTCCATACCAGATGCCAAGCCAAAGGCACAGTTTTTTGAGAAAAGCTAGAAGCTTAATTCCCAAAAGGGCATGGTTGAAAAGATGGCGGGGCATGAAGGGAACTGCCACCGTGAAGGCAGACGAACAGCCTCCGGAGGTGACTGGACCGCAGGCAGTGCTTAAGCCCTGGGTGGTCTGGTAGTGCTGGGCGGGATGCCCCTTCTACATGGCGGCACAGCACCGGATTCCCTTCTCCCACGTTCCCTGGCAGGCTCCTGTCTTTGTTAAGTGCTCAGCTGTGGCTTCCTGTTTAGCCCCTAACCTAAGAACACTTTCTCTTTCCAAATGGCCCTGTCAGCTTTCCTATTTGCCTGTAAGCTCAATAGTGTACAGAGGAGACAACTTGAAGAAAGAATAAAGTCATGGTGATAAACTCCATTCATTATGAGTTGTCAAATTATAACAATCGCTGTCATCTTCCGTGATCACATTTCAATTTTAGAAAGAGTTCCCAGCGCCGGAATTGCAGCCCTCCCCCCATGGAAGTGCATGAATAGGAAAGGCTGAGGGAGGCCCTATTTTCACAGAGATCCTCTTTACCTGGCACACAATAGACACGGGTCACAAGTCACAGGCCTGCTGGAGTCAGGCAGGGAACGTTAGTTAGTGAGACCAGGTGTAAGGCACTAGTGAATATTGCAGCCAACTTTCCAGGCAGCACGTGCTGCTGGGCTCCTACCCACCATTGCCACGAGAGAACATGGGCCCTGCCCACCGGGGCTGGCCCTGCCCACTGGTCAGCAGCACTTTCCAATTGTGGCTTCACTGTGAGAGCCCGCCCCTTAAAATGCAGTGCAAACCACCTGGAGGTCTCCCAGAACCCTCAGGTTTCCCGCTTACTGTGGGATGAGCGGCGTGGTAGCACTTGCAGGTCCACGCCGCTTCTCGGAGGCCCCTGATGGTCAGTGAGCCCCAGCCCTTCCTCTCGGCCCCTCCATGGGGACCCGCACGTCCTCACCCAGTGGCTCTGCAGGCTCCAACCGTGCACCGTTTGCCTTCCTGGAACCCCACGCTTGGCACCTGGACCGGGGACCAGGGAACAGCCAGCGGGCGACCCCGGGTGTTCCAGACAGGACACGTTCAGGCTCCATCGCAGGGTGCTGGCGAAGGAGGACAAAGCCCTGAGGCTGTCCTCCAGGGAAAAGGCTCCAGGAACAGGTGAGGGGGTCTTTTGGGACAAATTGGAGACACCTGGCAGCTGGGGAGGAACAGCCGGCCTGAGTATGCAAGTGCCCGTTGGAGCACATAGGCTGGCTTCTGTTCTGTGTCCCTCCACCTCCTGCGTGAGGTGCAGTGACTGGCCAGTTCTTTCTGGAGAGCCGTGTCCACCACGAGGGCCGAGGTGGCCGGCTACAGGCACACCTCATGCTACTGGGCTCTACTGTATTGCACTTCTCTGTTTTCTGCAGATTGGAGGCAAGACCCTCCACCTGCAAACAGGTGTGACTGCTTGCTTGGGGTGGTCTGGAAGGGACCCCGCAGTATTTCCAGGTCTGCCTGTTGAGCCTGGGGTCCGGAGTCCGCCGGCTGTGTCCTTGGACCCAGATGCTGCTGGGAAGGCCTTGTTTGTCCATGGGAAAGCCGCATGGGTTTGGTCTGAGAATGTCCACTCTGTTCTGGCTGGGGCGTCAGGCCACCATTTTGGTGATTTAATGAGTGCCAGGTAATGGCAGTCCGGTCTCTAGGGCATCTCGGGGTGGGGTCCTGCCAGCTCCTTGTCTGCCCTAGGTCTGTGTGGAGCCAGGTTATCGCAGAGCTCTCGGGGGACGAGGCTGGTGAGGGTGGCACGGTCTGTTTGCCTGGAGCTAGGGGCAAGGGATGATTGGAGAGCCCGAACTCAGGTTTGGAGGGAAAGAGAGGACGGTGGCTGCAGACAGGTGGTGAAGGCCGCGGAAGTTGGCACATTGGGTATTATTAGGCAGGCCCCCATTACCAGTCCTCTGCCCGCCTGACACACATTCATTTCTGATTTAAAAAAAGGAAAAAGAAATCCAGTGCAGGCCAAAGGAAATGCGTGTGGGGAGCAGCAGCTTGCAACCTGTGCTCCGGAAGGTTAATTAACAATCACAGCCTTGTCAATCCATCTGTGGGCGACTCCAGAGGGATGAGCAGAGGCAGCCTCAGAACAGCTGTCCTCAGAGGGGCGGGGCACCGTCCAGGGTTCAGCCACTTCAGTTTGCAAGTGGCCAGATTTGATGAGATCTCTGATGTGTCTTCCAGAACCCAGCTCAGCTTTTCCTAGTCACCTTGTACAGCCATGATATGATGTCATGGTATCAATAGTGTAGTTACAGGTTAGTCTCTTTCAAGGAATACATTTGTATAATTATTAGGCAGTGGATTTGCCCAGGTTTTGTGAAAACCTCTTTGGGTTTCCTGAATTAGAACTCTAGGGCGTAAATAGCCTAACTTACTACATTTAATTTTGGCCATTCTAATGGGCAAATAAGGGAGTGTTATCTTATTGTGTTTTAATTTGCATTTCCCTGGTGACTAATGGTGTTAATATCTTTCTATGTGCTTATGGGTCATTCAGGAAGCTTCCTTTGAGAAGTGTCTGTGAAAATCTTCTTCCACTGATGTGTGTTGCAGTATTTCTCCCACATTTCTTCTCTTAATGGTGTATTTTGAATGGCAAACTTTTTAAATCCTGATAAAGTCCAATTTGTAATATTTTTTCATTTTTTATGATTTCCTGCAAAATATTAGAAATGTTTACATACTCTGATGTCACTTATTTTCCTCTATGTTTCTTCTAAAAGTTTAATACTGTAGCTTGTCAGTGTAGGTCCGTGTTCCATTTTGATGTGAGTTAAGGTTATAAATTCATCTTTTGGTATGTGAATATCCAATTGTCCCAGAACCTATCTTTTTTTTATTTTAAGGCTGTGATTATTACAAAGTTATTTTTTTGGATTATGGTAGTAGGTAAGGGTTGATGCTCATTTTTTAAACAATTAGCTATTCAGCTGTGTGGATATTATTTGTTGAAAAGACTTTATTTTCGTCATTGAATTGACTTGGCACTATTGTGAAAAATCATTTTCTGATATATGTGCGGAAGTATTTCTGTGCCGTTGATCTGTTGTCTTTTTACTGTACTGATTATTACAGTCACACAGTAAGTCTTGAAATTACTTAGAGAAGGTACTCCAACGTTGTTCTCTTGACCTAGGTTACTGTAGGTTTTTTGCATTGCATAGAATCAATTAGAATCAGCTGGTCAAATTCTATAAAAATCCCATTGAGATTTTGGTTAGGATTGCTTTGAATCTGTAAATTGGGGGAAATTGCCATTTTAGCAATAGAGTTGTCCAATACACGACTATACAATATCTCTCCATTTATTTAGCACTTCTTTCATTTCTCTCAGAAAAAGTTAAATTAGATTTATTCCTAACTTCTTTTAGTGTTTTGTTATGTTATGTTTGTTATGTTATGTTATGTTTGTTATGTTTGTTATGTTTTGTTATTATTACAAATGACACTGTTTTTTGTCATTTGTAAAAATATAATTTATCTTTTTACGTTAACCTAGTATCCTGTGACCTTCTTAAATTCAATTATTACTTGCAGTAGCTGTTTTGATGACCCCGTGGGAATTTTTTAAAAATGTGAACAGTCCTATCTGCTAAGAGGGGCAGTGTGGTTTCTCTCTTTAGCTTTTTTTTGTTTTGTTTTTTAATTTCGGGGGCCATTTTGGAACAACTGGTCCCTTCAGTACAGTATGGTGTAGAAGTGGTGACGTGGGCATCCTGGCATTGGTGTGTACCCAGAGGAGGGCAGTAATGATCCGTACTACCAGTTTGTTTGTGCCGGTGACCGATGTTCTGCCTCTGTCATCTCCACGTCTGCCTTTCTCTCCCCTTTGTGAAGCTGGCACTGTGCCCCATGCTAGCTCTCTCCTGGGGGCACTGAGGGAGGGAGCTTTCCCTGCTGGTTCCATTGGCTGCTGCCTTCCTGTGATGTGTCCTGTGGCTGTCAGCAACCCTGAAGGTGTCCAGTGACATCATTCCCCAGGGTTTTGCTGGCACCCCCTTGGGTGGCTTGCCAGAAAGTTTCACCAGCACTCGGGCAGGCACTGCCCTGCTTGACAGCTCTGAACTGTGGACCCCAACACTCCTTCCCCTGCAAGCCCTGCAGGTGAGCCTGGTGGGAGGGTTGTTTCCATCTCCTTTCCTTCCTGGGTACTCGGTCTCAGCCTTGAAGAAAACGGCTGCTCTCTACTTCTGTTATTCCCATGCTTTTACATTTCTCTGTATTTTATCACTTTTCCTTGTAGTTAATTCTCTGCTGATTGATTATTCCTTTTTATCTCAAAAAAGATTCACTAAGGTAAGATGCTAAACTCTTATAGTTCAGATGATGGCAATTAAAGACTAAAACTTATTCATGGTAATAAGAAAGGGAAGTGTGCAAATATTAAAACAAATTCATCTTTTGCCTACTAATAAAATAATGCTCATCTGAAAAATCCCTTCAAGAAGCCTACTTGGAAATTATTTCGTGTTTATATTAACTTTTCCCCCGTTCAAATTCCTGGCGGGGTTCTGTCTCCTGACTGGAATGCCCTTTATAAGTCTGAGGAAGTTCTGTATCATTACTTTACCGAGGGCTTTATTATGAATAAGCGTTTAATTTTGTCAAATGCTTTTTCTGCATTAATTGAAATGTTGGTACCTTTTTAGTTTTCCTATTAATATGGTCACTTACACTGATTATTTTTTTAAATGTTAACCTAAACTTGCATTCTAGGATAGTCTACTTGGTCATAAGATAGTATCATTTTATATATCATTGGGGTCAACTTGTTATATTTTGCTAAGAATTTTCGTGTATTATAGACAACTGATTTATTATTATTTTTTGTAATCTTTTCCAGGTTTTACTGTAATGTTAGGGAAATCTCAAAAAAAAAATTGAGTAAGGCAGTATTCCCTTTTCCTTTGTTTCTGAAAAAGTTTGTGTAATTTTAGTGTTATTTTTGACAAATTTCAACACAGAAACATCTGGTCTGGACTTTCTTTTGTGAATTTTTAAAAATACATTGATATATTTTCTCAATTTAGTACTATTCAGATTTTGTGTGTGTGTGTGTGTGTGTCTGCCATGCTTTATTTTATTTTTTTATTTTAATTTATTAGTTTCAGGTGTACAAGACAAGGTAATACTTAGACGTTCATCATTTATATCCCTCACACTGTGAACTCCCCCCGCCCCCCATCCACTATCCCTCCGACCTCGCACCGAGCCATCACATTATATATATAAAATTATAGTTGGCATTCATTATTGTTTAGCTTCTGGTGTACAATGCCATGATCAGGCATCCACAGTATCCCTGAGGTGGTCTCCCAAATAGGACACATGTCCATCGGATACCCAACAAAATTTTTACAACATTATTGAATACGTTCCCCAAATTAATTTTCAAAAAACCCTGAGGCCATCTTGTGGTTACCAGCTGCTTCCTAATCCCTTCCCCTTTCCCCCCCTCCCGCCCATCCCGCCCAAAAAACTCTCGTTTTTTTCTTTTTGTCCCCAAAATTGTTTCTAATTAGTTCATTCACTTATTCTTTTCTTTAGATTTCGCACATAAGTGAGATCGTATAGTACTTGTCTTTCTCTTTTTGACATATTTCACTTAACATAATGTTCTCTATGTCCATCCATGTTGTTGCAAATGATAAGATTTCTTTCTTCTTTATGGCTGCATGGAGGGATCATATCTTAACATAATAAAGGCCATATATGACAAACCCACAGCTAACATCATACTCAATGGGGAAAAGCTAAAACCATTCCCCCTAAGATCAGGAACAAGACAAGGTTTCCCACTTTCTCCACTTCTATTCAACATAGTGCTGGAAGTTCTAGTCACAGCAATCAGACAAGAAAAAGAAATAAAAGGCATCCAAATTGGTAAGGAGGAAGTAAAATTATCATTATATGCAGATTTTCCATTTCTGGTGTCAATTTTGGTAAATTACATATTATCTACTTACTCTCTTTTATCAAATGTGTTAGTAAAAAAGTTATTAATAGCATTATTTTAAATCCTCTTAAGGTCTGTAGAATCTGTGATGATAAGTACATTTTCATTTTTGATATTAGTGACTTATATTATCTGCCTCCCCCCCTTTTTTCCTTTTTCTTTCAAGCTCAGAGTTTGCCAATTTTCTTGATTTTTTTTTCAAAGACCAGACTTTAACTTTCTTATATTCCCAATCATCTATTTTTTCATTTCACTCGTTTCTTCTCTGTTTCCCTCCTAGTTATTTCGTTTTTTTTCTGCTCTTTTTTTCCCCTAGGTAGAATGTAAGGTCACTGATTTAGCTCTTTCTTCCTTTATATGATAAACAGAACTATAAGGTTCCTTCCAAACACTATTTTATCTGTCTGCCACACATTTTGTAGTAATTTAGTTTAAAATATGTTCTATTTTATGATTTCATCTTTGGCATATGAATCATTAAGAAGACTGGTGTTTGATTTCAGATGTTCGGGGATCCAGCAATTTTATTGATGTTGATTTCTCATTTGACTCTATTTTAGTCAAAGAATACACTCTGCCTTACTGTTCTTCTTTTATATTCATTAAAACATGCTTTTTGTGTCTTTCTTCAGCTTGGAGTAGCTTTCCCCTACTTGAGCCATTATTAAATAGAAGAAAGCATCACCCATGGCCATTTACTAAATTTTAGACTTTGGGCGAGTCACTTAACTTTCCCAAAGTATAAAAATAAATATGAATGTTGCATATGTATGCATATTTGTGTATGTATATATGCATATTTATGTATCTGTGTATATGTATATCTCTGTATATAGCCTCCTATTTTTCTTGAAACAGAATAGATGCTTATATAGAGTATTTGTCATTAAGATATTTAATTTTATTCTGTAGTTGGGTTTTCAAACATGTCTGAATAGTGCCTAAACTTGCTACTTCCTGAACACCAAACACAATTGAGGCAGGTCTCTGTAGTACTACTATTACAAGAGGAAAAACTTATATTCCCATAGGTAATAATATAATTCAGTGAATAGCAACACTTCTTATTCTATTAATAAAGACGTAATTCACTCATAGTGGTTATAATTCAATGAAATGGATATGTAATATGTATTTATGAACATGTTTATAATCATACCTCTTTTAGCAGTCTATGCAAATCTCCCAGTGTATAAATCTAGTATTAATATTTATTTAATGTTAATATAGTATAAACATTTTTATTTTATTGGCACACTACTAATATTTATGCTTTTTTATTATTTGTCCCAGAAATAATGAAGCCAATATCTTTTATTAGGAAGTTATTTAATCCCTACCAAAATGTATACTGCACCTGATATGTTAAGTTATGTGGACACCAAGCTTATTAGAACGTACCTGGCTTTCTAGGAGCTTCCTCTTGAGAAGAGAGAAAAGAAGTCATGCTATTAAGCAGGGGAATAGTAGTCTCAAGATTCTTTTTAACTTACATGTCTCGTTAATCAATATGAAGACCCATATGGGAGGAACGCAGAGTGGTGTAGGGGCAGCATGGGAAGTATGACTGGATGTATTTGAATGAATCACACCTGTGTTGAATGACAGCACGAGGCGCTATGGGACTTAGTGTAGGCTCTGGACTGGCTGTACAGCCATGCTTTGGAATTATCTAGTCCAGTGGGCTTTTCTCCATCTACCTGCCCCACACCCATTACCGTCACCCTAACCACTCTTTGTGGAAGGCCTGAAGTAATCCTTTCATGGAAGGAAAACAAATACCCAGAATTAAAAATCAGACTTGATGCTAAATAATTGCCAATTGGTGAGTGATTAACTGAAATTATGTTCATTTGGAACATACTATGTAGCATTAATTTTATTAATTAAAAATATTCAACAGCATTAAAACATATCAGTAGTCAAATATATCTCAGTAAAAAAATCACATCAATAATTAATCTTTGACAAACTGATAATGTAGCTATCCTTCCCCTCCTCCTCCAAAAAAGGGAGGGACATTTTTTAATTTCCTTCATGTGAATTAAATTCAGAACAGAAGACTAGTGCAATTCAACCAGGTAATTTATCATTTCATATTTGTTTGACATCCCTATGGGAAGAAATGCTTGAGCAGAGAGGTAAATAGTTAAATCCTTTTGGAAACAGAATTGCATTATTTTAATCTCTTTCTGATATTACCGAACCTAGTGCCATGTCTGCTAGAAATAAAATATGGATTTGTTCTTGCAGTTTCTTCTGTGAAGACTTGATTCTAGCCTAAGCTATCTATTTCACTGCACATGCTCTTGTATTTGAAATGCCATTGACGAATTGCAAGTTAATGTAAAAGACTTAGTAGTGTTTTCCCAGAGACGGAAGTCAGAAATACATTTTGAGGTTCTTCGTGATACTAGAAAGCTAGTGACAATGTTTCCCCCAGGTTTGAATGCAAAATGATGGTCCTAAACTGCATTTTGGATTTACTAGTCAGCTAAAGTCATGCCTGATTGAGAGCCAGCAAATAATTGAACTGCTTCCTAAAGCAATGCTTCTGGCTAGTAAGCTCAAAAACACATCAGAAAATGTGCTTCTGTTGGCCTTAGGAGTTAGGAAGAGTTGGGAACTAAATATACACACAGAATGGAAGAAGAACCTATTCTCTGAGATTTTTGCTTGGACCCCCAACCAGAATACAAATGAAGCTTTGGCTTAGTAATAGCACTGCACCTGAGTCTTGCCCACTGTTCTCTTCTGCTCAAGTCCTCTAAATATGTCTGCATTTTAGAATGTTGTGTTACAGACCAGCTGACAAAGCCTGGTAATTGAGCGCAGCTGAGTTCATTCCATTGCCGGCTTCTCAAGGGGTCACTAAGTTCCTGAGTCTTAGTGGTGTCTCAATGGGATAACTAGAGGAGAATATTTACTAATGTTGGGCTTGTCTTTTTTATGGTGGGTCTTTTCCAGATGGGGGAACTGGTTGGTCTTATAGAATAGAGCCCATGAGTAGTCTCAAGGTTATTTTATTTATTTATTTATTTCAGGGGACAGGAACCTCTTGTATGGCACTTGACAACTTGGCAGTTTGTGCAAAATCAAATCCAACTGACTTTGGTGGGTGATCTTGCCACCTTTGTGTGTAATCTGAATGATTTAGTAAAGGTTCTAAAAGCTATCCCAAGACCAACTGGCCAAGAGAAAGCTTAGTGAATAAGAAGCCACCAAATTATAAATATTTTAGAAGATCAGTGCTGTATATTTTTATTCTGCTAACACCTACTGACGGAGTGTGACCAGTTCCCCAGGCATTAGTCTAGGTACCGGGGTACCATGGTAAACTGGAAGAGATAGCATTCTTGACCTAGAATGAGGAGTCTCAAGGAGGAGACAGATGACAATGGGTAACGTGTGTGCAAGCAAATAACCCAATTTCCAATGTGATGCATGGAAGCAGAAAATTAAGTGGGGCATTGTCATAGAGAATAGCTGGGTGACCAGGCACCAATGACCTGAGAGGAAACCCTTTGAGCAGAATCCTGAATAATAAGGAATCAGACACATTCAGTCTGGGGAAGAACTTCCCCAATGCAGGGTCTCCAAACACAGTGGCCCAAGGCAGTACTGAGCTCCCTTTGCAACCAGGTTCTTATTTCTCAGACATTACTCAGGCTTCTCATACATAAAATGGGCCGAAGATTAGGGAGGGAGGGGCTCATGGTGGTCCTGGGAGAAGCAGAATCCAGTTAGAAACCCAATGCTGCCGTCTAGTTGGCATATGATTCCCCTGAATATTTACACTCTGCATTCATGGAGAGGTATTTGTTTTACAGAAAGGTCAGCCTCACTATCTTATATATTTAGAAATACGGAGGAATAACAGGGTAGTCCCATTATTGGTGGCATTGAATAATATTGGAACCATCTCTGGTTTCTGGCATTTGAATAGTTTTTGGTTAGATCTCTACCAATTTCTATACTTTATTAAAGGAAAGAAGTTAAAGAAAGTAACAGCTCTCACCAGGTTTTACTCATTTTCTTTATTCATCTATTTGTAGGGAAGTGTGAACAGTAGCTTGAATAAATCAAAATGGCAAAAGAGCAGATCAGCAATAAAAGAAAATATTGTTTGTCTTAGTTTCTGTAAGAATTTTTAAACATGTTTCAAAAACTTGGGAAACTATCACATAGGGTCATAAATCCATTTCCAAAATAACAAGCCTAAACTATAATCAATTAATAAAAATTCAGAAACCTGTGAGAAATCATTTATGGAACGTTGAGGAATACATCAATTAAAATAAAAAGAATTCTGCTTTGAATAAATTTCCCATTGGCTGGAAAGTAGGCTTATTGTATTAGTATGATCTAACATAAGATTAAGACAAACTGTAATTTGAAAGTCAATCAAATGTCAGGAAAAAAAGACTGCACCAGCTCAAAAGACTGAAATGAATTTCTTTAACCTTTTCCTTTGGTTTCTCAAAATAGTGACACGTAGACGGGCGTTTGTGCTCATATTCTAGCAAAACCTAGTGATGGTCTCCCCATTTGGTAAATGACAAAAGAAGCAAAATGCACCTAAAGTAACTTTAATTTACTGTTAGCAAACTGATTTTATGGGATGTTCATTGCAGCTTGTCATTAGTTGCAGACTCTGTTTCTTCCACCTTATTATTTTTCCAGCTGTGGTCTACTGAACATATCATGAAAATGCCATCTTATCAAAAATCCCATTCTGACACATAGGAAGGAGAAGACCTTTTCATTTGATATAGTTGAGTGTCTTCAATACAGAGAGTGCACATAAAAGACTGGCTTGTAATCAGCTTACAATAATTATGTTTTTGCATAACAAATAGCCAGAGTTCTTGAACTGCACTGAATATTGAATATCGGAGGTCAGGGTTTGCGTCCTCTAGTCACCTGCATGTGATAGAGGGGTCAGAAGAGAAGGGGTGGAGAGCATCTTTATTCTTCTCCTGAACAAAGAATTCATTCACAAGCTCAGGGCGGATTTCAGGGAGGGATGGACCGTTCATCTCGCTTTTTTATACCACAGAATACGAAATATGGAATGTGGACCTTGACTAAGAAAGAAAGACATTTTTGGAGTGCTTCCTTCGGAGTTTATTTTTGCCAGCCTTATGGAGGGCTCCTACACAATATGGACTTCGGCTGCCCAATGAACTGAAAACATTCCAGACTGTGGGGAGAATTACTTTCATTCCAAGGTTGTTTTCAGAATTATGTAACCAAAAGAGTGATAGACTTTTTACATTACAATTTGAAAATGTCTCAGGCTAGAGTCTCATTCTAAATTTGTGAGGAGTGATATACAAATAAATTATTCAGGGTGATAAATTCATCTGATAGAGTTAAAAAAGAACCCTTTTGAAATAGTGATATGTCAGAAAAAGAATGGTTAGTGTTCTGTCAGGAACAGGACTAAACCAGTCATGTGTTAAACATCGAAATGGTACTAACTGAAAAAGAGGTTTATTTTAAGGTTCTTAGCATCATAACAGTGACAGTTTTATAGACTAAATAACAATCTAGTTTGGGTACTCTAGATGATGTCAGGAAATAACACCTTGCAATCCTAAAAATGATTCATTTGCCAAGGACTTTTGGGTGTAGTTCTCTTTTGATTTGGATTAAATTTCTATCCTCATAGTGTGACGACCTAAAGTTAGTTTTCAAATATTTCTTGAATTTTGAATAGCTCAACAGGATATTTTACGTGACTCCCTTAATATTGTGATGACTTTCTAATTAGGAATTGGATACATCTAAGCAATTACATTACTGTGATCTAAAGAAATTGGTCTGTGTTTCTAAATAACTGTGGTACTTTGTATAAGCCTGTGAGTAAATCCCTCTGATCTATGCAGTGTGTCCAAGAGCCTTCCTGGCCTTCAGGGGACCCGCTGCTTAAATCCAGTGTGAAGACACTGTTTAGTGATGCGTCAACATCTCTGGATTCTCTGTGTGTGTGTGTGTGTGTGTGTGTGTGTGTGTGTGTGTGTGCACGCATGCGTGCACACGTGCACATTCCTGTGTATACACACATACTCCTACTCACTTTTATTTCTCTCTGTTTTGAAAATCTAAGTGCTATGACATGGTGCTCCGAAGGCACTGATAGATTGCATGGGTTTGTGGAGCTGAGACAAATAGGGAATTTTTCTTATCTGATAATAAGTGTGAAGCCTTTACAGCCCACCATTTCTAACTCTCAGGTTAAAATACTTTGTGCTACTAATATGATTGTTTTCCAGATAAATCAGAGAAAATTAGTAAGGTTTTAGAAAACTGTCTGAGATCAGTGGACAATTTAAAGAAAAGATTTAGCTTTTATTTTCCATATGAAAATCAATTATTTAAACAACAAAAAAAAAACACTAAGTATTTGATTGCCTTTTAGTAAGGTTAATGCATTGCAAATGCTGCAGATACCTTGTTGTTTCAGATATCCTCTTAGGAGAGAAACTTTACCCTTTCCAGCTCTACTTGAGTATGTTAAAGTATTGGCTCCATTTTATGGGGCTGAGGGTGGGCGTGCAGAGTCCTGTTCAACTCTTCCGGCTGGTGGTTTCTACGATCTATGCTTCTATGTTCTAGGTGTTTTCACATGAATTGTTTTAACAAAATTCTCACCTGTATCTCCATCCTAAAAATGAAGAACTCAGGTTAGAGGTTGGGGGATTTGTTCAGCACAAGTGGAAAGCAAGTGACAGAGGCTAACTCCGGTTCCGGGCTTTCTTTTCCAAGTCAGGCCTTTTGCTCTCCAACCACTGCTCCCCCGCTTGAGCTGCGGTGCTGACAGTAGGGATAGTACCACCAAGAAAGGAGTTTCTACCAGGTTTTCATCTTTGCATGCTGTCTGTTTAGCCCCAAACTCAAATGTGAAGAAACCCAATTAGTCTTTGGTCCAGATCCTAAGCAGGCATTGCCCTTCGCTGTCCCCTGCTGCCCTTTTCTTTCTAAACAAGGTGATTCTCTTATGCTGATTTCCTTTTACCGTCAGAACTCGTGGGTTTATCACCCTCATTGCCCCTCACGTTTGTTCGTCAGTAAACTGTCAAATCTGTGTTCTATTTATTATTTATGACTCCATATGCAATAGTAGGGTTTTTTCACTCCTTGATTTCCAGGAGGACTCTGGTTATAAAATCCATAATGCTAAAGGAATATTCTCTAATACTAAATCACAATCACAGGCACAGAAGTCGACTGAGGGAGGTGGTTTTAATGGTACTGGCCAGGCCTTCTGCCTTCAAAAATACCACCACCATCGTACCTCCATTTCCCATACAAATCCCACTCGCTGCCATAGTCCTGATGCCAGGAGAGACAAAGTCAGTTAAGGACCCAACTAGCAGTCTTCTGCCTTTGAATTGTGAGTGATTCACTTCTGCCATTTGACAGAAAATTAACTTCGTTGCGTGTAATGCATTAAATGCTGTTGAGCAGACCTTGCTGAGCTCAGTTGGCAGAGACCGGGCGGGGGTGGGGGAACCCTCAAGCACCTGCAGCCATCACCTCCCTCAGTGTGCGAGTTCCAGCGTCTGACCTGCACTGCAGACCAGGAGGAGGCACGGCTCGGCTCTGGTGTTGTGTTTGGGAGAGTGGCCACAGCAAACTTGCCTGCAGGCAGCAGACCCAGGTTCACAGTCTAGTTTATTGGCAGGTGGCCTTATCCAAACCCTGGACACTGTTTCCATTTCCTTTGTGTGTCGCTAGGAGGTGAAGTAGGATAAGGATTGGGCCTGGACTGCGTGGTATCCAATCTACAGCAGTGACTGCTCAGGAAGCGCTGTCACACTCCTGTCACCATCGCTGTCTCATCATGACGAGCAATTGGCTTTCTATTCCTCAAGTTATGTTCCTTCTCACCAAGGGGACATTATTTAAGGGTACTGGAATAATTCTCGTTCTCATCGGTGAAGGTCGATAAGCTCCCATTTAGTCGTGTGTGCTTGCATACGTGTGTGTTTGTTCAGCTAGAATCTGAACCCGGGAAAGGAAAAGCAAAACCCACACCTGATAAATACCATGTGTGTTCATTCAGCCCACACAAAGGTGGCTAACCCCTGGAATTTTAACGGGAATCTGTTTAGTGTTATTAGTGTATTTTTGAAGTTAGGCCTTTAGCCTGTGTGTCACACAATCTATTCACATAATTACTACAAAAAAAGAAAGAGAAAAAAAAAAAAAAGAAAACGTCTCCCTATCACATTGGGAAAGCCAGAAGCTCATATTCTTCTGTGCTCTAATCCAGTCCGAGTTATGTGATGGTTTCCCTTTAAGTGGCACCAGTGACAGTAACAGGCAGCTCCTTGCTGTCCTAGTCCACTTGCACGGCCATAACAAAACAACAAAGCTTCACCCATGGCAATGTATTCCTCAGTTACGGGGGCTGGACGTGTAGGATCCTGGTGCCTGAAGAGCCAGGGTCTGGTGAGGACCTGCTTCCTGGCTCCCTGTCCTCACGTGGCAGAAGGGACAGGGCACTCCCTGGGGTCCTTAATCAGGGCACTGATCCCATTCCTGAGGGCTTCACCCTCAAGACCTCCTCACCCCCGAAAGGCCCCACGTCCGTTGCCATCTCATTGGAGGTTAGGGTTTCAACATAGGACTTTTAGGGGGATACAAACATTCAGGCCATATCACCTTTGTTGTTTTTGGAGCGTGCATACATGTGTGCGTGCACACACACACGTACACCAGCCTTGCCATCCTGAGGGCATGATGAGTGTGATGTGTGGTGGTCAGCGGTAGAATGGGACCATGTGCCTGGACGTGGCCACCTCCAGGTGGACACCTGGTCCTGACTGTTTCTGGTTGGTTGCTGGCCCAGGTCCAAATAGTCGTTCACTCAGTGATTCCTTCACTTCTTCAGCTCAGAGAAAGGTCTGCTGGAACTGCAGTAATAAAACAAATACAGTGATTAAGGCAGCCTGCCTACATTCACCTTGTGGAATGCTCTACATTCAAGTTCACTGTCCCTCCGTTCCCTCGGAAGGACAGTGCCTCTGCCTCCAGGGTGGGACAGCACCCGAAATGAGAGGGTGCTCGCTTCCCAGCCCCCCTCTGCTTCGCCTCTGATGGAGAAGCAGGGCAACATGGCATTCTTTTCTTTCAGGTTAACTTATTGAAATTTTACTTCTTTTTTCAGACCTGAGCATCCAGAAGGTGAGGAAAGGCAAAATATGCCAAATCAGGACAATATTCACAAGTAATTTATTAACAATGTGAAATGGACAACTGATTTCCAGTCTACATTTAAGTTGCAAATTAAATGCGTTAGGCTCTTTGATAACTGGTGAGAAATTACCATTCTAAACTGGGATTAAATTAGAATATTTGTACAAAGCAAAAGGGAACTAACTATTGAGTACTTTTCCATTTTAAAGAGAGAACACACAAATGAGGAGATACAATTATGAATAATGTGAAACTATAACTTCTTTAGTCATGGTGGAAATGCATCTCAACTGAGTAGGAGACCGTGGTTTTTTTCTTGATTAACTGATTTGCGTTTAACAAAGGTTAAAGGGAAAGTGATTTTCATACATTGATGTGGGAGGAAGTAGGAGCATTTTTGGAAAGCACGCTGGCCATATGCACGGAAAGTCTTAATAAATGTATATACTTTCGTGTACAAGATTCAAATCGAGGGTATTTTTAGGAAAGTAAACAATTGGGGAATGACCTCTGTTCAAGGATGCTTCCTGCGGTGCTGTGTAAAAGGTGAGGTGCTTGTGAACAAGCAGGGGGTTACTGGGAGCTGTCATTGGACAACCACAGAGGGGGTGCTGTGCGTTCTCCAGGAAGGAGAAAGGCCTTAGTTATTGATAGGGAAAAATTCTCACAACACATTGTTAATTGAAAGCATATTAGCAAATCCTACCTATAGTACCATTTCCTTCACACTGAAAACTCCTAGTGTATACACATAGACACGAGCACACTCCTAGATCCATGACCAGATATCTGGGAGGACATATAATCAAACATTAACAGTAATTGTCTCATGGGGATGGAAACAACAGGCTATTCAATATGGCTTCCTTTACTTATCTGAAGTTTTTTGTAATTAGACCAAACAACTACAACAACAACAAAAAACAAGCAAACAACACCAAAAAAAACCCAGCTACTTAACTTTTCAAGGGAGAGAATAACACTGTTTTCCAAGGGAGGCATGCACTCATTAGTTTTAAAATGCAAAATTTCACTAAATGTAATTTCCAACATAGGGGATCATTCTTATCACTCTTCATGGACAATTAAATATAGTTTAAATGATTTAAAAATTACGTAAGGTTTTTTAGCCATGCATGCAGTGGCTTATCTTCATGTGTATGCATGCCATCCCAAATTCTTGTGACAAAGCAATGTTTTTATATTAAGTAATTTACATAATTGACAGCAAGAAGAAGTGTTTGAAAATCTGTTCTAACCATAGACCTTAATTTTTTAATGAATAAGAAACTAATTCATTGGATTAACCCAATGTTGTATGTATAATTGGGTACTTCTAAGTTCAGTGACATAATTCAGTCATCATATATTTACCAAAGCAGAGAGAAAGGATACGAGTGACAAAGCAACAAGGGCTTCCATTTATATGGGATTATTAATATACATAACATAGCAATGCAGCGCTCCAGCCTGGATTCCAGAGCAGCTGTCTTGGGTTCTGAATTCTGGCTCCTTAGCTGCCTATCCCTGGGGAAGACACCTAACCCCTTGGGCGTTTTATCTTCACGCATAAAATGAACATATATTTGATCCTTTCTGCAGAGAGCTGTTAGGAGGATTAAAGGATTAATGCATGTAACATGCTTAGAACACTGCTGATACTTAGGATTTAATGCTGGAAGGGCACTGCCAATTTCATGGATTTGGAAGTGAGTTCCAGGCACATCCTGGTTGATCCCTGTAGAGAATGTAGCTGTTACTACTTCTGGAGCTTCTCCGGAGTTGTGCTTACATTCCATTGTAAGCAGTGGAAAAGCGAAAGAGAGAAGAAAAAGAAAAGGTATTGGTAACCCACGAGCATTTAACTGACATTCTTTTCCTGAAAAAAGTACAACAATGGCAAAGAAAGAGAGTGTCTTTATGGTAAGAATTTGGAGGGAATGGCAATTTGGTGACTTGTCTGGTGGCACTGGAAACAAAGTAACGGGCGTTCCTAAAGCTATGAAGGTACTAATACCCTTCATATAAAAAGTGATAGTGATACTATCACTTTTTTTTTAATTGGATGCTTCCTTTTAGTTTAGATGATAAAAGTTCCATATCCCGTTGCTGGTCCATTTTTGCTGTGGCTGTTAGAAATCCCAGGGCCTTGTTTCGTGCTGACTTGTAATGTATTCCCACTCTTACCTTCGATTGGTTGGTGGTTTGTTTCTGGTGCAATACTTCATCCATGCCCCTTTATTATTTTTGTTTGTTTTTCATGTTTCCTTATTTTAATAGTCCTAACATTGGCTACATTTCTTGTAAGATATGCAACAAAGTTTTTCAAAGTTACTGGCCTATAAAGAAAGGAATTTTAAGCATATTATGTTTTGATTATAAGGTAATATATACTCCTTGATGTCAATAGTTTGTTCTGTTCAATTTTGTATACACAGTATTTTGCAAAATATAGAAACACAGCGTTACTATTTAACAAATTATTGAATGAACATTAATGAATATAATAACATATCTGAGCTAGGAAGGACCTTCGGGATCACCAGTGTTAGCACCTCGTATTTAAGAATCAGGAAACTAAAGCCCAAAAATTTGAAGTGGGAGACCTCAAAATTGAACCTAACTCCTATGATTTCATGGTGTTTGTCATTCAAGTATGCCGCATTCTGTTTAACACCTTGATAAGGAAAAAATGTGACAGTATTTTCCAGAGTTCAGTCAAATACGATTCAGAGTATTTAATTTTGGTTGCATTTTTAAATGGTAAATTAAAACAAACCAATGAACGTGTACTGTATTTTGCCTTGTATAATGTGCTCCTGTGTAGAATGCACACCTATGTTTTGGGCCCAAACTTTCAGGGGGAAAAAAATCTTTTGTTTTATTTTTTTAATACAAAATTTTATTTGCTTACATTTAAGGTTCTTGTTTTTTGTTTTATGAAGGAGTTTTAATGTTTATTTTTTAACATATTATGGTACAATAAATTTTATGTAACAAACAATTACAAAACACAAAAATGGATACAAAGTACAAAAAAAATGTATGTACCAGTAACAAATTTGCGATATCCACACATCTTAGACGGCTAAGAACTCTTTGGCGTTGCAAGTTCCTCATAAGTTCAACAAAACCGATGATCGTATTCCAGGGTATTATCTTGCATACAGGTATCGCTATTGATTTCTAGAGTTATACTTTTAACTCAGAAGCATCAATAAAAGAATTAAAAACCATTTATATAGGTACTACCCATGTGTAATGTGCATCCTTATTTTTTCGTCACAAATTTAGGCAAAAAGACGTGCATTATACACAGCAAAATATGGTAGCTCCCAATTGTGTCAGCGTAGTGTCTTCTGCAGGCCACACACCACTGCACTGCCATCCAGTGTGCCACACATTGAACTCCCAGAAGCAGACACGTGAAGGAGGTGCACGAACACATGAGGGAAAACATGTTGCTGCATATTGACTTTACAAATGCCTGCAGGATAATGTCCAGCATCCCACAAGGAAGGCTTCAGGACTTTGTTTTATGAACAGTAACTAAAATGTAGTGTGGAGATTTCTGGAGATAGCTAACTATTTAGAGTGCAGACTCATACCAGTGTTCCTCACTTTGGTGCTGGAGTAGTTTTTAATTACAGTGCTGGTATGCATTATGGAACTCCAACACTTGGACACGCTAAATCATAACTCATTTCGTTGACTTTCTCTCATGTCCCACGTTCCATCCATCATGCCAGCTCTATGTTTGCTATGGCCTGAGCTTGTGGGTCCTCCTCAGATTCATGTGTTGAAATCCTAATCCCCAAATATGATGGTGTCAGGAGGTGGGCCTTTGGGAGGTGATGTGTTCATGAGGGTGGCACCTCCATGGATGGGATAAGTGTCCTTACAGAAGAGGCCCTACAGAGCTCCCTCACCCCTTTCTCACGTGACGGCATGGCAGGAGAATGACCATCTATAAACCGGGAAGTGGGCCCTCACCCACCTGTGATGCCACCCTGATCTGGAACTTCCAGCCTCCAGCACATCGGGGAAGGGATGTCTGTTGTTTATAAGCCATCTGGTCTGTGGCATTCTGTTGTTAGCAGGCCGGCACACTAAGACATTGGTCGTGTAAGTCTTTACAGTCAATTTAGAAAATGCCCTCCTCTCGTGACCTTTACGCCAGCAGCATGGCTGACCTGGATGGCAGCAGTCGCCTCCATCTCGCTGCTGCAGCCCTGATGCCCCCACAGCCCGCAGTGGCTGCCAGAGAGGTCCTTGGGCCATTGAAGTCAGACCATGGAAATCATCTGCTGAAAACACTTCCATGGCTTTCCCCCTCCTTCCCAGGAGAAGGTGAACCACTCGCTTGCCCTACAGAGTCTGCCAGGTCTGTTGTCCTGTTGTGCCCTCTGCCTTCTGTCTTCCTTCCAGCTACAGTGGCCCTTTGCTGTCCCTTCTGAATACACAAAACACATCTCTCCTCAGGGCCTCCCCCTGGGACCACCATCTCTGACAAGGACAGGCATCCGTCCTTCACTGTCACTGCCGTTCTGCTCACCTGTCCCCTTGTCACCGATGCTTTGGCTGACACCTCTGTAAACCAGAAGCAACCACCATCCTTTCAGTCCCTAATCCCCTAGCACTCTATATGTTCTCAAACGTGTGTTTCTGGCATGTATTTTATTTTGTATTTGTTTCTTATCACCAAAAGAATGCTTGTGTTTGCTCATTTGCTTATTATCTACCTCCCCACACCCTTCCCACCACTAGAATTTAGGCTCCTTGAATGCAAAGGTTCTGTCGTTTCACTATTCCCAGGGCCTAGAAAAGTGTTGGAAAGCCAGTAGCAGTCCACCACTATTGGTCAAGGGAATTAATACATGTATGAAAGAATGAAAAGAATCATCTTGAAGTGTAACTATTCTAATTTTAGACATTACCATTGACTTGCTTTAGATATGGTGCTCCATCACAAAACCTTGTGCTCTAGCAAGTCTCAAAAACGCATGTGTTTTATCTACAAGAAGATCTGTTTACCTACAATGAAATGAGGCAATGCTGGTGGGGACAAAGTTCAGGATTTGAGAGATTTAGGTGAGTGTCTTCTTAACTGAGGCACATGATTTCTGCATTTATAAAAGTCGTTTTCTATTCTTTGGAGATCATATTGTTTCCTTTATGACTAGTTCCAATTTTATTAATTCTCCAGTATGGGAAACTGGAGGAGAGAGCAGATCAATAAGAAAAGGTCACATACAAAAGTCATCCAAGTGAGCAAAACCTACTATGGTTCATTGTCATTTTTAGTGCACGTTTGCCCCCATGTCGCACCGTGCAGGGGGCTCTCTGGTACTCCCTGGCCCTTTGAGAACTATGCTGTCTTTCAGCAGCTGACAGCCCCGCCGCCATTGGTCCCCTTCCTCTGGCCTTGTTCCCAACCGCACGCAAAACTGACAGTGGCAGCGGGCTTGGCATGGGTGATGTTGTAATAACAGCAAGGAACTCAGTGACGATCACTGCTGTGAGCCGAGGGGACCGGCCACCAGGGGGGAGCTACACCTCTGGCACAGAATGAACTCCGTCCCTTCCGTCTCCCTATTTCCTTGACTATTCTCTTGCCAACTCATGAAGAAACAATTCCAAACAGACCATATTTCTAAGACACAGCCCTTTGACCAAGGCTCACTTTTATTTCTAAGTGAAGTATATTTTCTCCTTCCAACTCCTAGACCTGCCAGGCACACCGAGTTTAGTGGAGTGCCACACGACAGCTCTATGTCCTGTATTTGGAAAGTGACTTATTTAGTGCGAGTCCCTTTAGCAAACTCGAAATGTCTAAACTCTGAATGTGAGGTGGGGTCTCCCACACCCACGTCCTTCTAGGGCCTCCAAAATAGAAACAAGCCATCATCCCTGCCAGCTGGACGTCGGACTCCATGTTTCCTGTGACCCTGGTTTGTCTGTTGGCCTGGCCACGATCTATCTAGGTCATGCTGCAGTCGAAAGCATGTTTTCTTCCCTCAGCCTTGATTTTGGGAGTATTCCAAATGTCGCTGCTCCAGCCTCATTTGGCTGTGCTCTGACACAGCAATTAAAACACGAAAGCTTCACCACCATCCAATTTCACCTGCCAATGCTTGGGAGATGGGGTGCCCTGTAAACAGTAGTCTTACTTCTTTCCCCGATTTGAGTCATCGCCTGCTGGAATTGGGGAACCATTATTTTTATGCATTCTAGAGACTGCAGAGTAAAAACAGATATTGCAAAATTATAAGAAAGGGAGGTTTTAAAAGCAGAATATGGTGGTAGGAACTTTCATGTGTTGATGTTGTTGACTACATGCCATCTTGCTTCCTATTCCTTTTCGTGAAGGAATACTTCTCCTGTCTGTAATGGTGATTTTTCTTGTACCTGCTTTTTAGTCACAATTTAACTGTTCAGACTCCCTGATAAATTAGGTGGGTCCATAGCAGGACATGGAGTGAGGATGAATGATCACAGCGAGAACCATGCTGGAGGCCATCACAGACTCCTTCTCTATGCGGAGCGGTCCAGGACTCACTGCTTTGAGGTGTGAGTGGCAATGCCACGCACACATATCTTTCTGTCCCCTTCAGTAAACAGCTGACCTGGTAGAGACTGCTTCCTCTCACTCACAGACTTTTCCTTGTGAGGGGACGTAGTTAGTCATGCAAAACATGGGTGGCCATACGGAGCAGATTGCGACTGCTGATGCTCACGGCTGAGAGCAGATGTCAGAGATTGTTACATTCACCTTCATCCAGTTTTTCGTAATCTGTAAGGACGTCTGACAGAGATTACCACACATCTCAGCGTTGGTCACAGAAAATTCCATTTGGGTTAATCGGTAAAAGAGAACCAAACTTCAAAAAAATATATATGTATATATATATATTTTTTTTTTTTTTGTGTGTGTGTGTGTGTGTGTGTGTGTGAATAGCTCTGTTGGGCTAACATTACTAGTTGGGACCATTGCCTTATTGTAAAGTTAACATGCCCATCATTGGTGTCTTAAATTCAGGGTATATTTGAAGGTTCTCACTTTCTTCTTTGCAAGTTGTGATGCCAATGGTATGATACTCATTTGAGTGATTTAAAATACCTATCTATCTATCTATCTATCTATCTGCACAAGTAATTGTTAAGGTCCACATTAGCGTAGCAGGAGGTGACCAGGACTTTTGGTGACCAGCCACAAAACATGATGAGGGGCATTGCTTAAGTGTTCTGGACAGCCCTGCAGGGGAGCCTTATTTGCTTCTGACACAGACCTTCAAGGGCAAATTGTATATCTGGCAAAGGGTCTGACGCACACAGGCACGATGGTGAGCCCCAAATGCAGTCGACAATAAGTCTTGAATCCTTACTCTTTGTTATCAAGAATATTCTGATAACAGATTGTTGGCTTAAAAAAAAGTGAGAGGGAGAGAGATAACTAAATATCGATCATTAAGCATATTTGTATCAGAGTTTCACAAAGTTAACTGTAAGGAATGTTTTGTGCATTTGAGTGTTCCTATTAAACCCATGTGTCACTATGCACCCCACATCAGTCATCATTTGGGGATAATGAATACACCGACTTTTTATTATTTTTCCATCTGAAATACAAATATGGCATCATCTAGACAATACTTATGATGGCCTTAAGCTAGGTATTCTGCTGACAAATTGAAGATGCAGAGTTTCATTTGTTTATAGTTGTTATGATCATAAACAAGGCAGAAGCTAATAACTATAATAAGAAATGAACAGAAATAGCGGCAGAAATGCATGGACTTGTTGGTTGCCTTTTTTCCTGGAGGGATTAGTCTTTACAAATAATGTCTTATAAAGAAATACTACTTAATATCAATTCCTGCTTTGTCGTGTAAACAATGTCTTACATCCATTGGACTTTCATGTATGTGCATTTATGATAAATACATTAGTCAAATAAAGCTTAAGGATCAAGGACAGGGTAGTCATGTCTACTTTTCTGATTATCTGATGACTTCAGAATTTAGTACTGTAAAACGTATTTGGAATATAAACATAAAAAAATAATCATGAGTGTTTCCATGACCCAAAGTTAACAATTGTCAGTAAATTGGTATGTGTCCTTCTGGTTTCTGTAAAAGAATTTACAGTTAATAGATTATGAACTATGCCAAATTTGTAAATTACTGACAGACACATAAATAAATCTATGATAGTATTGATTTAGGAAATTCAGTCACTTAAGAAATTCAGTCACATACAAAACTCACAAAAGTCATACTTGGAAATTAAAAATCCCTCTTCCACGAGCTATCTGAAATGTGTGTTGTTCTGTCAAACCTCGGACATTGTTTCATTCCAAAGTCACCGGTAATCAAGATCATCCTTAATCCCCTTCCTGAAGAAGAACCTTCCTGATTAGCATGCTATCCAATATTTAGAAACTGAAAAATATCTCAGCATGTAATAAGACAGACAACCCACATCATTCTGAGGTAATTTTGACTCAGGTGATTACTTTCATTTTCACATTTTGCACTAAATAGTTTGCAAAGCTAGCTAAAAGGGATTGTGAGATCACTTAAGAGATCTTTTATCCACTGATTTCCTTATGAAAATGAATTAATGCTTATCTTTATTTATGCAATATTTCTAAGGCACAAACATGTTAACTCTGGTACATTTTTTAAATTGGGGAATAATGGGGAACAGTGTGTTTCTCCAGGGCCCATCAGCTCCAAGTCGTTGTCTTTCAATCTAGTAGTGGCGGGCACAGCTCACTGGCCCGTGTGGGAATCGAACCGGCGACCCAGTTGTTCAGAGCTCACGCTCTAACCAACTGAGCCATCCAGCTGCCCTCATGTACATTTTGAATGGAAGTTTGCCTTAAAGAATATCATTTTAAAAAATGGAAACATTAGACATTTTTTTAAATAAAAATAGAGTTGAATACAAGAAAAAAATTGAGTGAAATGTGAAAATAAAAGGAATATGAGAAATACATGGTAGGACATGATTCAAGAAAGGAGAATCTTCCTCTCGAGGTCTACGATGTAAGAAGTCAATATTTTTGAACATGCAATTGGAATTCGCATTTGTTTAAATTCATAAATGCAATTAGAGTTGATATTTGTATTAATCCATAATTGTAGCAATGTCTTCATTAAAAAATTGAGCTGAAAGTGGTCTCATTTTATGTAAATTGTCATTCCTCTATTAGTTATTGGTATTAGAATCATACCCTTAGCTGATTGTCTAGAATTTCTATTGGAGAATCAATAATATTTAACTACTAAAAATACTTTATTATTAATTGATTTCAGTATCATAAGATTGTATTCTCTTCCATCAATCTTTATAGTTCTCATAACAATACGATGAAAAGATGATTCTTCTTGTTATTCTCCATCAATACAGGATAACGTTAACTTGCCTTTATACCAGAGTGGTGATTATAGGGAATCATCCAGAAAATGCTTATACATATCTGTAGCAGCTCTCTCTAAGTGCTCGTGGCTTCTTTGCGGGTTTCAACAGCAATGAAGATACTGAAACAATTAAAACATTTCAAGTCAAGAAGTATTTCATGAAAAGAAAGATCTTCCAATTTCTCTGAAATTCATACAAGTTTATTTCCTTGTGACGTTTTATTCCCATCCTATCTCAATAACTGTTACGACAAATACATCCCTTAATATTTACAAATGTATGATATGCATGCCTAAGTGCTTCGTAATATTCCAGGCATGTCTGGCTATACTTACCAGGGTCTTAGCTGTGCTCCTTGGGAACCTCCCAGCATCATGTCCCTGTGTCCAGTGTCCCAGACCTACAGATTAATTGTCGCTTTATCCAGACAATCACGTTGTCCTTCATTAGCTGGCGTTTCCTCTGGCGCCAGACGTCTGGTGGGCCTCACGTGCACAGCACCCCTTTTTTTTTCTCCCTAGTGCGATTTTCGTGCCATGAAACAACCCCAGCAACGTCAGTATCGGTGGCACAGGGTAGGAAGTGTGTCTCGAGGCGTGCAGTGAGGGGCACAAGTTCACAGTGAAGCCGTCCGGAACAGGCAGAACATAGCAGCGCGTTTCCTGAGCCTCTTATCTCAGTGAATGCAGTTGGGAACTCTGTTGAACGGTTTTTATCTGTTTCTGTATCCTGCTTCTTGGTGAATGCCTGCCAGCAAATGTCATTTTGTAGGTAAAGATAAGAACTTGCAGAGAGCACTTGCTCCTTCTGTGGGGCTCTTTCCTTCCACCCGTGGAGTAAATGTTCACACTGGGCCCGCCCTTCCTTCATGATGTGGATGGGCCATAACTCCATCCAGACTGTTTTGCTCTGTGGAGCGTGGGATTCAGAACACGGGGAGAAGATCTTGATCTATGTGCCATTTTCCCCGGGGCATGCCACTTTCCAGGCAAAGAAAGAGAGATGGCAAATTGGCAGACACTCAGCATGCCTCATGGTTTCACTCGGACTAGTTGAACCCAGGTCACTACTTCCCTTTCCCCCGGCCGAGTCAGTGTGGCACGTGTGTTTTCTCCACCTGCAGGAGGTGTTGTGAGGCCTAATGCAAGGAGTGGACGTTATTATCCTTCCGCAGGGAACAGAGGCTATGGGGGGATAATTGTGAAATCTCCCACAGTTAGTAATCCACAGATGCTGAGTTCTGGAAAAAAAAAGGACTGGACCTGAATTCAGCAATTAATACTCTGATTTATAAGCTGAGTGACCACAGAAAGTCACTTAATATCCCTACACCTCCTTTTCCTCTTCAGTAATGTCACTCGAGTCCTACCAGGTAACCAGGTTCCGGACAAATGAGACAATGCCTGTGAAAATGCATCAGAGACTGTGATGGACGCTAAGCTGCCCATTACGGAAATGCCCGTGCTACCACTCACTGCCAGGACTCAGGTGGATGCGGCTTTAGTCTGGAAGCCCTATACTGTGGCTTCCTTGAACATCTGTGTGTGTGTGATGGAGGCAAAGACGAGGGTGGCAGCCATACATTGTACCCAAGGAGCTATTTAAATGAGGGCGGCCCACTTTTTTAAAAAGAGAAGGACACAGACTCTTGTTGGAGTTTTAAAAATTGGTGGAACTCCCTTAAAGGACCCCCTGATTTTCCTGTCGATATCTCTCTTCTCCCTGTGTTGTTCTCATTCTTTTTATCTAGCTACCATGAGAGGGATAGTTTTTAGAGGAATAGTTTCTTGGGAAACATGCATATGCACATTGCTTTGATTGCTTTTTTATGAAGAGAATCTCCTTAAAACTCAATTTATTTGTGGTGATAAGGAAACATTTTGCTTAAAAGTGAGATAGAAGATCTTACAGACGTATAAATTCATCAATATGGGGAGACTTTTCTTCCAAAATTTGAGACTACTAACAAACTATGCATGAATTTCCATAAGGAGGAGATAAATCTATACTTTGTATCTTTCTATGAGTAGGAAAAACAAAATGCCCATCTCCCATTATTGTGAAATGGTTTTGTCAACTTTTCATTTAGTTTATGGTAATGTTTAGAATTTAATTTGACAAATACTATTTGATATGAATTCAAACCACATAATTGTTTTCTTTAGAATGAAAGTAGTTAGAAAATAGTTATAATTGACTGTGTTTAGTTAGAATACACACATTAAAATAGGTATGATATATACTTGGCATATTGTATCTGTTAACACAATTTAGGTAAAGACATTGATGGTTAGCTGACTTTACTTCTTTTTTATTAAATTTATTAGGTTGACATTGGTTAGTAAAATTGTATAGATTTCAAGTGTATCATTCTATAATACATTATCTATATATTGCATTATGTGCTCACCACCCAGAGTCATTTCTCATTTCATCACCATATATTTGACCCACTTTACCCTCATCTATCATCCTCTACCTCCCCTTACCCTCTGATAACCACTAAACTGTTGTCTGGGTCTATGAGTTTTTGTTTGTTTGTCTTCTTCTTTTGTTACTTTCAGTTTTATATCCCATATGAGTGAAGTCATATAGTTCTCGACTTTTTCTGCCTGACTTATTTCACTTAGCATGATGATCTCAACAAGGAATGTATCCATTGATAGCTATTCCTTTATATTAATATTGATAGCTGTATATTTGGACCTCACATTTTACAGCAAATCTATAGCTATAACTAAGTCTATATATAAACCCATCACTATATCATGCATGTAGAGCATCCAAGATCATCCTGGAGGTAAATAGAATCCATCTGGCAGAACTGAAGACAGAGAAGGCCGGATTATCATGTGGACATTTTTGTCGGCTGTCCGTGGAATGGGTTTGTCACTCCCACCCACACTCTGCTGTTCATAAGTCCGCCACATGCCCTGACAAAGCCAGAGGTGGCTGGTCTACCAGGGCTGCCACCCCCCAGTGATGACGCTATGATAATACAGAGGAGGGCAGGCAGACCATTGGTTAGAAGCTCATGATCTTTGCTACATAGGCTGATACCCAACCTGTTGTTTCCAGTTGTTACAAATACCTCCATCTAGAGGTGGAACAGTGTGGCCAGGAGGCCATGTTGGTTTCGGATCTAAAGACATCTGTGTGTGTAAAGACATCTGGGTGTGTATCGTAACCCTGCCACTTCTTAGAAGCTTACACAAATTTATCTAACTGTAACTTAGTTCTCTCTAAAATGGATGCAATTTTTACACACCTAGGAGAGTTGCTATGACAAATACTGTATGAAAAGCACTTAGCTGTCAGTTACCACCCAATAAATAGTGATAATTGTTATTGTTGTTGTCTGCTAAGTACTCTTGGCCCATTTTCAGCATCTGTAGAAGTAGGAGAACCAGGTCAGTTTGTGATCTGATGGTCATTGTGTGGGCCTTAATGGTGGTTACATTTTTACGTATCATTTCCTCAAGTAACCAAATACATCAAATATTGGCATGGAGTGTAAAGAAGTATAACTAAAAGGAATGCATTTATATATTCATTGACCTAATTTCTCAGTGAGTATTTTTTTTAATTTCATATATTTATTATGTTATAGAGCTATTTAGTGTAAAAAGATCAATGGTGCATAGAATTCAGAAATTCCACTCCAATTTGAGTTTCCACTCTTTCTTCTGTTCATGATGTGGCATCTACTGCATATTGTAAATGTAGTGCTGTTTCCCTCCAGCATCCCTGCGCCATTCTTGCTTGAAGTGTCCCTTTCACTTCTGATAAGTACACGCGATCACTGCAGCACACACAGCCATCTTACTCCAGGTACAGGGTGGACTTCTTCAATCCCATTCCATTCTATCTGAGTCGTGTTGAGTTTCTTATGCTGTGAGTTTTGATGTGTCTCGACAGATTTATTATGTTGGCGTATTTTAGGCTTTAGTCTAAGGGCATGTTCTTACTTTCTTGATCTCAACATTAGAGTTTGTGTAGTGTTAGATTATCTTATATGGATGCTTTGGATAAAAACAAATGCTGTAATGCATTTTCAATACTATTGAGGAGTTTTTCTTGCAGATGTATAACCTGCTTGAAAGACTAGCTTAATTGAGTTAAAATTGAATATACAACTGACATTATTGTTTATTTGAAAATCTTCATTGAATCTAGAAAGAAAAAGGCATTTTCTTCTACAAGAAACAAAATAACTATTCCTTATTTTAATAAGCTTAGAGAAATGAAACTTTTCCTATTTAAAACTCACCCTATTTCTGTGATTAAAACTAATAAGCATTCTGGACAGATTCCTATTTTGCTTTAGTCACACAAGTTATGTATAAATCCCCCACCCACGTTAGTGCTTGCTGTCAACATGTGTAAACCAAACACATTTAGAGGGCTGGATTCTTCATAGAGTTAATTTCTATTTCAGATTATTTAACATGGGAAGATAAATATTTAATGTGGAACTTTCATAATCTTCAACCACTTTAAAGTTTCCTTTGAATGTTGTTGGCAGATATGAGGTGTGATCCAACAATACAGTCAATATTTAAATTTAACAAATACAGTAAAAGACGCATTGCTATCAATCCCCCTCAGAACAGCCCCCCCCACCTTGCTTTGAACACACTCATCCCATCATTCTTGCCACTTTCTGAAGCAGTTTTGGAAGTCCTCTTTCGTGAGTGTCTTTAGTTGTGCTGTCTTGGCTGCCTCCATGTCCTGAATTGATTCAAAACACTTACTCTTCATGGTCATTTTGACTTTGGGAAAGAGCCAGTTCCAGAGAATAAGGTGGATGAGGACGCACCATAATGGTTTTATGTGACAGGAATTGTCATACCAGAAGCAACGTGTGACACGGAGCATTGTCATAATGGAGGATGAAGTAAAGACATCCATGATAGAGGGCTTCCAGAAGTGCTTCAGAAAGTGGCAAGAAGTAAAGGGGAGTATTCTGAAGGGATTAATGGCAATATATATTTTACTGTAATGGATTTTTTAAATGTAAACATTCACCGTATTTTTCAGTCACACCTTGTACATTGTGACTAAGTTTGAGTGTGTAGTCTGTGGTCACAGAGCAGCCACCGTCACTGACAGAACAACTCAGCGTTCACACCTTTGCTGATAGTGGGGATTCCTATCACCTTCTGTCACAGGGTTGCACACACATATTATGGCCGACGACCAGACACCAGGCCCTGAACTAACACTATTTTCAGCACTTTATGGTGCTAGGGGCTCAGGACAGTAATTATAATTCAAGTAGAAAATATCACTCATAGCTGTTACAACAGGGTGTAGTATAAATTAGACCGAAGAGCTCTCAGGCATCTCAATAGTAATCTGTTCAACTATGCTAATCCCATTTTACAAAAGCTTTATCTAATATGTATGTTGACTGGGATTGGATTGGAAGTTTGGGGAAGCCTTTTTTTAAGTTTATTCCTTTTTTGTATCTTTTGTACAAAAAGTTTAATGAATACAGAAATCTTGAATAAAGAACCTCTTGTATAATTTTACATACATGTATATTTTAATTTTACAAAAATAATTGAGTCTTTAAAAATGATCAGAGATGACACTGATGTCTGTTATAATTTGAATAGGTGCTCTATTCTCCAGACGTGATAGGATTTATTTGTGTCTCTGACTAGGCCATGGGCTGCTGTATGTCATGGAATGTTGTAGTTCTAGTGCAGAGAACAATGGTGGGCCTATGGGAGGCATCTAATGATTTTTCTACTGAAATAGAAGAAAGACTGGAATACACTTTTTTTTTAAAGTAATTATACCATGATAGTCCACAGAATTTAATGACATTCTTTGCAAAATGTGTGTTCTGACTGTGATCTAGTATGCTGAAGATAGAAAAGTACATCATGTGGATCCAAATTATAATTTTTGTTATTTCTATATTTTGTTTCACTTTTTGTTGCTCAATTTTGGAAAACAAAACTTCGACGTCAAATAGAATGGAAAGATATGAACTCAGAAAATCTTTAAGTATATTTTTTGAAGATAAATGATGTGGTTTATATGAGGACAGAAGATGAACCAGGAATTTAGTGTATAACCTTGGTCAGGTCAGTGGACCTCAAACTACTTTTGGTCTATGCAGTGGGAAGACCCTTTCTTGGGACTGCTCGAAGGATTATGCTAAAGACCTATTAAGATAATACATTTGCATGTAACCTCAAATTAGGAGGCAAAGGCCATTGAAATACTCTGTTACCATTATTATTATTATTATTAGAAACCGAGCACTTTTTCATGGCATTTAATAAACACAGCATCCTTACTAATTACACTTGTCTACTGAGGAGGGTAGCTGCTTATAATATCTTCCAAATGCTGGAAAGACACGTATTTTACTTTATGTAGCTTGGCTGTTGCTTATTGTTTCTTTCAAAATGAGCCTTTTGTGAAAGAACTGCAGGTAGACCCGATCTTGAAACCCTAGAAGTCAGTATTATAAAGAGGAAATAGAAGTCAGTATTATAAAGAGGAAATAACCACAGGAATTACAGCAAGTCAATAAAGACAGTGCTGTATTGACTCAGAAGAAAGTATGCATTTCAGAGTTAATTGTTAATTAGTATAAAATTTGTTATAAAAAGTAGGTAAATATTTTGTTTGGTGAGGAAATGACTACGGTTAAGAAACAATGTTTGGTATACATCACATTTTAAGTGTTATAACTCTGTAATGGAAGTAATTTGCATAATGGTCAAAAATTTCAGTGCAGATATAAGTAGAAAATTGTCTCTCAGGATTCAGCCTAGAAATCACTTCTCCAGGAAATCTCGCTGAGACCATTCTTTATGGAATCTTTTCTAAATCCAATCCTAAAAATTGGGTTATATAACCCTCCCATAAGTGTCAACACTGTATGGTGATTTCCCTCTTTACCTATCCATCTCTCCAACCACAACCTAAATTCCTTGTTGCCAGGGACCATACCTTATTCCCGATGTACTCAATCATTAGGCACATATTTCTAGAACCTGTAACTCATGAGTGAACTTGCAATAGTGCACAAAGGAGGTGGCCTTAGAGAGAAGCAAGCACGGTTTATCCATTGGAGCAGCATGGAGTGCGTGTGATGGTGGGTTTGGTTATGGGAAATATGGATTTGAGACTTGGAGGTGATACAGTTACGATAATGGAAAGTTCCAAGGCAGGACTCTAGGGGTATATGGCTGAGTGCGAGGTCATTCAACGTAAAGAGGTCAAGGGATTGAGAGGTCAGGGGCTGGAATTCAGTGCCTGTGCAGACACTTCAGTATCCAGGAAGGAAACAGAAGCACAGGAAAAGAGAAGATGCTGAAGTGTTCAGTGATGAGAACTGGTGAAAATGAGATAAGAATGATACTTTGGGGGTATTTCAAAGTAGAAATAAGTACAATATTTAGGAAGCATCATGGAAAAATTACCTCCAGGGTAAGTCTATGGTGGCTGTAGGAGGGCAATAAAACAAAAAAAACAACAAAAATCTGTTTGAGAGGCCTCCAAAAGGAAACCACAGAAGCAAGAGAATCCTACCAAGCGTTCCCACCATTGTTAGTGTATTGTGAGGATTTAGTGGATGGATGGACACATGCATGCATGCATAGATGCATAGAAAAATAAATGAATGCATAAATAAAACATGAAAAAAGTAATTGGATTAATTATCAAACCAACATGATTATTTACTGTAGGATTTGCCCTTGCCTCATACTAGCTTCTGTCTCAGAAATATAGAGTAATAACCAACTCAAGCCAGTGTGAGTTCAGCTCTTATGTACCTGCATTCTCGGATGTCTCAGCACTTAGTTAATAATACTCTCTTACTGTGGCAAACTAAGTGAGGGTTGTCGTAATTCCTCAAGCTTTTTATACACCAGCTTGTTAAAGCTGTAAAAAACGCCACGCCTATGTTTACTATTCAGAGCTTTGTTAAATGATTCCAACAATGAATCATAGTGCAGGTACCAACATGTACTGCCTTAATCTCATTTCTTCGGCATATAATATCAAAAAGAGCCAACCAATGAATTATAATCTCAACATTCAAGCTACTACATATACTCGAGTCATTTACATATTTTGTCAAATAGCCCATTCCATTCAGCATAATACATAGTTACTGAGAAAGGACACATTAGACCCTTATCTATTGTGATGAGGATACAGTCATAAATAACATGATATATCTCCCCCAGGTGCTGAGAGTCTAAGGAGAAAAGACAGCCAAGTGAACCAGCATTTTACAATTACAAATGTTAAAGTGAAAGGTATTACACATGTAGTTTTGATGATAAGAGTATGACATGGGAAGCAGAACAAAATATAGGTTTTGAAGTTGAAAGAACAGGTTCAAGTATACGCATATATGTGCTTCTTTTTATTTATTTATAGTTGATTTGCATTTCTGCTGAGAAACACATGTGGAAGTCCTAACACTGCGTAACTCAGAACATGATCTTATTGGGGGATTGAGGGCAGGTCTAGCAAATAAATACATTTCCAATCAGATTTTTGAAAATGTTAACTTTTCTGTAAAATGGAATCAATGCTACAAACTAGCTAGGGGATTGGGGTAAAATTGAAAGAGATCCTGTACATGAAGTAAATGGAAGTTGTTGCTTTGCTACTTTTAAAATAAGATCTTTTCAAGATTAAGAATGTTGATCATAAAAAAAATCATAACAATGCTTTGGCCATTTATTTTCTATTTCCATTGTGAAGTGTGATGAAATATAAACTTTAAGTGCTACAAATAGTCACTTTATAAGCTATTTATAATTGAAAGTTAATTCAAGATTCTAAAAGCATTCCCCTGTTTTTGGTACTTCCATTCAGTAGCCATTTTCCTAGGCGTAAGGATATTTCTATTGAGATGAAACAGTACACCAAAATGCATAATTAGCACCAACATTTTTATGCTAAAATTTTTTATCATGACAGTCACAAGGCTTAGGAAGACTACAGCAGCATTTACTTAATTTGCTATGTACCTGTTAAAACGAGGGAGAGTAAATGGGAAAATCAATGATTATGTTTCGCAGAAATTCTGTTAACCTTGCTGTTGGGCAGCAGGACCATGGCAGGTTCTTTCCTGCCCATCTGCATTCACTTGGAGTGAACATTTCTCCTCTCACCCAATACTGTGAGATGTGGTCAGATACCATGGGAACTGATCATCCTCCAGTCCCCACAAAGGTACTGAGACCAAAGAGTGATGTGGACAGATTATATAAGATACCTAAGGTATTTAAGATACTTAAGGTGTTTATATATATATATATATATATATATATATATATATATATTTTTTTTTACACTCCTCCAGCATATAAACAAAAAATAATAACTTTCTAAATACATTTCTGAATTTCACATGTATAGAAAAACCCGAGAAAAGACATAAAGAGAACTACAGCAAATCTCACATGTAAATGCTGATTCAAATGTTCTCAATAAATATCAATATAGATATTAGAAGTTAAAAGATTCATATACAAATGGTAAAGAAGATTTATTTTAGTAATATTACAATGAATTAAATGTTAGAAAATTAAATATATCAGTAGATTATAAAAGTCATATTAATTTATATTATAAATAATTTATGTATATTAAAAGTAGTAAAAATAATTTAGCACTCATTTCTGATGTTTATAAACTTAGTCAAATATAAGATACAGAAGGCTACTTTTTAAAAATTTAGTACCATTTTAATGGAATACTTTCAAAGCATTCCAACTAAAGAAAATATACCACTTTTGCTGCTATGATGTAATATTCATCTGGAAATGTTAATGAATGCAGCCAGTTAGAGAATAAAACGAAAGGTATAATTTTAAAAACATGTAGTCTTATTGGGAGTTTCATATTCATCGTGATATAATTTTTTTTACATTTTTTTTCCTTTTCTTTCTTTTGGAGATACAATTGACATACGGGACTGCATAAGTTTACAGTTAATTATTGACTATAGAATTTACAACATAGAAATTGTCAAATGCTAAACCTTGCCCCCCACCCCCGTGGAGAATGGTGGTTACACATTTACTGGTAAATTGCTGTGATCAGATGTCAGTGGGTACATGTCCCTCAGATACCTCAGGTGCAGTGGTATATAAAAAAATTCCGTCGTCCCCACCCTGGCCATATTGTATCCCCTGTGGTGTTTCACCACCACGGTTATCACCATCTATCTGGATACTTTCACCAGTGTCTGCCTATTCTAATCTCACTAAGTCCCCTCAGTAATATCTACTCAGCCTCACCCACCCCCCACCCTGTCATTCCACCCTTTACTGCCTCTCATGTGAACTGTTGCAATGGCATCCTACATGGTCATCAGGTTGCCACAGCCTCCCTGCCGAAGGGTGTCCACCCAGCACTCTCACAAGTATGCTTTCAACCTTCTGGAACCTTTCATAGAACATTCACATACACATGAAGGCCTGTCCCAATCTGATGATAACCTGCATTCCTGCGCTGTCTCTGCTGGTAGGGGAAGGCCCCACTGTGCCATCACCACCCTTGGGAAGCTTACTGAGACTGAGTCCCCAGCAGAGATTCATGGAACGGAGCAGTCTTTGCCTCCTCACTCGAACCATTCTGGACACTCAGACTTTACCAGGTCACCTTGCCATTTCCATCTCATTGCTCAGGCTTTTGCTTGTGTTTGCAATGCTCTTGACCCCCATCTTTTCTCCACCTAGAATCATCTTATCCATGGTGAAGACCTGGTTCGTCTAGATTCTTTGTGAGTTTATCTTGACCTCTCCCAAGAAGAATTAATCCATTCTTCCTCCATGCTCTCACTCAGCTTTATGCATTTCATTTGGTTGTCTTTCCTAGTGGTTGTACAGTTCTTTGTGGTTAGAGAACATGTTGGTTTCTTTGCTCAGCCATTCAGTTGGTACGTAATAGTGGTTACAAGTAGTAAGTACTGAATAGACAGTTGAGGAAAGGATGCATTTAGCTCTCAATAGTTAAACTCTTCATGGGATATTTATAAGCTGAGACCAGAGTCAAGAACCAAATTCTGGAAATTTCCATTGGAGACAAGAAGGCTCACTGCAGGAAGCCATACTATTTATTGACAGCAGGGAAAGAAACAAAGGCTAAAGGTCAGATGTGAGGGTTGGAGTAAGACAGCTACCCACAGCCATGAGACAGCTGGTGTTTTATAGGGGCCACCAACTCTGCAGAGCTCAGTAAGATCTGACAACATGATTATATCACATAAATGTATAAATTGAGTTCTGCCAAGTAAACTTGGGTCACCGAGAAAAGCTCAAATTATACTCCATATCCTCTTAACAAGAAGTCAGAAAACAAAAACAAAGACCTTCACTGTATCTCAGGAAAGAATTAAAAAAAAAAAAACCCTTCAAAATATGTGGTTACTAACAGTGTCCTCAAGTGTTTAAAACAAAAATTATATAAGCAAATTGTAAAAACAAGACAAAAAAAAACAGCTGTCCTGCACTTCACATTTTCTTAGGATTCCATTTTGATTGTAGCATTATCCGTACTGAAGAAATCAACAACTACCTTTAGCAGCAATATCATTGGCTGCATACACACATATCTATAGCTGTGCATACACACAGCTATTATTTTTAAATACCATGTTCAGTTTTAACATATATATTCAACAACCTGTATGGAGAACCAACAAAATTCCAGACGCACTGCTAGGCACGTCAGAGATATGAAATAACATTTATTGACCCTCTACATACCAGCACGAGCTTAATTAGCACTTTTGTACAACCACAGTTTAATAACATAAATGTGATATGTCTACAGTGCTTTCAGAATGTTAAAGTGTTTATTGACTATTCCAATGTTAGAATTTAACATATTCTGGATGTGATGTTTGTTTTCACCATGGTCGTTCATATTTGACTCCCAGAAACTCTGTTACTATGGTCACTGCCTTAGTCCGTCCAGGCTGCCCTAACCAAATGCTACGGACTTGGGGACTTACAAAAACAATCAACATTGATTTCTCTCATTTCTGGATGCTGGGAAGTCCAAGATTATGACATCAACAGATTTGATGTCTGGTGAGAACCAACTTTCTAGATGGCTGGATTTTTTATTATTATTAGTTCCAGGTGTGTAATTCAATGTAATAGATGTTTATACCCCTCACAAAGTGATAACCCTCCTCCCCCAATCTACTACTCCTCTGATATTGTATATAGCTGTTACAATTCCATTATCTCTATTCCCTATGCTGTACTTCATATCCCGTGACTACATATATATATATATATATATATATATATATATATATATACACACAAAATAGTTGACATACAGTATTATTCAGTTTCAGCTTCAGGTGTACAGCACAGTAGATGGCTGTCCTTTTGCTGTATTTCTGCATGATCGAGGGGTGAAGGAGCTCTTTGGGGTCATTTAATATGAGCACTAATCCTATCCATGAGGGCTCCACTTCTATGACCTCATCACGTCCCTAAGGCCCCACCTCCAATTATCATCGCATTGGGGGTTAGAATTTCAATATAGGGATTTGAAGGGACACAGGCATCCAACTTCTGTCAGTCCCCATCTCTGCAGTTTCAGGGTGAACCTGGATGGAATCCTTGGTGATACCCATAAATAGCACAGATTACTTAACTTGGTCTCACCACAAAAAGAAAATGGTGTAAACAATTATTATGAGAAAAGTTCACTTGCATTATAAGAACAAAGTGCATATTGTTGGAGGTGTACCTACAAAACTTTTAGTGAACATACATTTCATAAATGTATGGTTTCACGCAAAAATAACCACATTAAAAAAGGGATAAACATTTGTAGCCACTTTGACTTCCAGAGCAGAAACCGTCCTAAGCATTGGTTTAGCCAAGAACCTCAGATTCCAGAAGAAGTGTGGTGGGTAGGCCTCAGTCATACATTTAGATGGTGTCAGAGTGATGACATGGCCACCTCCTGATTTCTGTCATATTCTCCAAATCATTTCTGAATAGCATTCCAGAAACGGTTAACACATTCTTGAGACTCTTTGACACCAAAGATGTATATTTCTTCTCACATTAGCAACTAAATGTTTTCATTCTTTTGCTTTGATAATTGCAATTAAGAAATCACATATTCGTGACTGTAGCCATTAAAAAACAAATGGCAGCTGTTTCTTCTGCCTGGTCTTTGCAGTGTGAACACAGATGCCTAACAATGTTATACAGCAAACATACATTCATTACACTATGGGGAAGGAGCTAGCTATTCATGGTATAAACACATCTCATTATAAAGTCCACACTGATGTACTCAGTGCACCTCAACCTGAGGAGTGATCGGTAATTTGTTCTTCACGTGTTCTTTCCCAGGCACTAAGAAGCAGATAGTTTAGCATCTTAATTTAACCCTTCAATTTTCAGTATTGGAAAAAAAAGAAAGGTCCTGTTTCTCACTATGATTGATTTTATTGGGGGGAGGGGTGTAGAAAACCTCAGAATGAGATACTGTGGTGAATACCTTGAATGAAGGGGGGAAATGTATAAGGAAAATAAGGTAACATTTTTATTGACATACATGCAGAGGGAAAATAAGAGTTTAGAAATACATTAAATTTATTTACTTTCCAAGAATAGACAAATTTCATTCTTTTAGATTATCCTGATAAGGCTATACCCATGCTCCTTTTTGCTTAGTCCTTTCTTTGATCTTTGAGAGCAATGACACTTTCCAGTTTTCCTTTTTAAAACACTTACCAATTAATGATAGTGGACAGACAATATATTTTATACTTATTTATTTTTATACTAATATCAGAATGTATTTATACTAAACTATGCAGATTGTGCGTGTGTGAGTGTGTGTGTGTGTGTACTTTTCAAGGAAGCGGGAACCTGATCCTTCAACACACTCCTTGACTCAGTGAGAAACATGAGCAGCCTCCTGTGAAAAGCACCAGACGAGCACCTGTGTCCCTAAAACCAAGAGCGTGGCCGTGTGTGTTCTCCCTGCCTTACAATTGAAACGATGGTCTGATGTTTTGCTTCCTCCTTTTCTCGTGACACGAATATGTAGCTGATTCCTAAAGTCTCTCTCCTCTTTCTAATGGCCATTTATGGTCAGCATATGTGATGTATTTCATCTTCCTCTGCTCAAACGTAGCACAGTCTAGGCAAGCGTGCCACCTCTTCTGAACAGTCATTTAAAAGAAGCTCAAGTTTAAAAAGTCATTATGTGTCATAGACAGAGGAAGCCCAGAGGCACTTCAGAATATGAAACATTTACTAGGTACACTTTACCTTATTCTTTGTGTGAATATTCCTGCTTAAAAGATAGGGCATGCATGTTTCAGAGAAACATCCAGTTAATAGTTATTAGATATGTCTTCCTTTAATTTGTGGGAGGAAATGAGTCACTTTACAATCAGTCAGCCATTTCCAATCACAGGAGATGACTTTTAAGGGCATTGTCCCTCAGATTTCCAGAGACGACAGTGTATACATTTCAATAAAGTTCATAAGCCGTTTTGTATGAGGAAGGGAGTGGAAGGGCTAAATGTTTAGCAAAATGGCATTCACAGGTTCATAACGTGAAAGTGCTTGTATTAGCATCTGCTCTACCCACAGTCTTTACTTCTCAAGTGACAGAGGTGGGTAGAGGCCCAAGCTGTGTGTAGACAAGCAGTAGTCCGCAGGCACAGTATTTCTCAGCAAGTGACAAACCATTCACGGGTCTCTGTGCGTACAATTGATTGTAAGTAAAACTGTATTCTCCCTTTGCACATCCAGGGAAGATTTCTATCAAGAGTAATTTCTTTGGGACTTCGTCCACTTGAAACAAGGGCAAATGTGTCCATACATCTCACTTAAGAGCTGGCCATCCCTTTGAAATATGGACATAGGCCATATTCCCACCTTCGCAAGACAGTGAGCATAAGAATGAATGTTACGCTCTCTCACGTGGTGTGCAGTGCCGCAGACACAGTGAGGAAACAAGCTTTAACCAAAGGCGTTGCAAAGCTTTGAAATAAAAGATACAAGTTTGCTGGTTCTTCACGGTGGCCCGAAAACCCGTGCGGGAGGGGGGAGGTGGGAAGGGCCCTCACTCCTTGGCCTTCATTGGATATCGATCCTATATAACAATAAAGTGACAATTGCCATGTGGGATTAAAATATATGAACAACTAATTGAAAATTCAGCAAACTGTGGACAAGTATCTATACATTATTTTTCAGCCATTCTTGTATAGCTACAGAGCTTTCACATAGTGCACATTCTTGCATGCAAGTTCTCATGTATTTACTCATCAAAGAGAATATCTGAAGCTCTTCTATCAAATCCTGTGCCCCATACTACTGTGTTTCCCTGAAAATAAGAATGGGTCTTATATTAATTTGTGTTCCAAAAGACGCATTAGGGCTTATGTTCAGGGGATGTCCTCCTGAAAAATCATGCTCGGGCCTATTTTTCAGTTAGGTCTTATTTTCACGGAAACACGGTAGATACACACAGTCGAAAGCCACGCTGAGGTTCTAGAGAGAGAGAGTGACTTGCGTGCAAAACACCTGGAAGCCCTGCCTCTGTGAAGCTGCGTGGGGTTTGCAAGGGAAAGGGCAATTCCACAAGTGCAGGCTTTCCACGGGCACTTTGCTGGGGGAATTTGGTGCGATGGTATCTAACACGAGTGCTGGTAAAACTTAAAAAGGGATTTCAGTGCTGTGTTTTCATGCCATAAATTACCAGCAGAGAACAGTCTTCACCCAACAACCCTAGAGGAGAAGAGTGTGACACAAGAAACAAAAGAACACTTCCCTCAAAATATTCCTGACAAAATTCTAAGCTATCATCATCGTCTGCAAAAAGGGACTTGTGAGTAAAGTACACACTTGTGTATAGAAACGTGACTGAGCATATGGTTAAAGACAGGGTTCTAGGGTAAAAAGAGTAGGGTATGTTAACTTGATAGGCTGCACATAATATATATATATATATATATATATATATATTCTCTCTCATTCACCTATCTTCATTTCAGAATAATGAAATAGAAAGACTAAAGATCGTTTAGAGAATATAACCTACTACCTATATATTTTCAAAACTGTCCCATGTTCTCATAAGAAATAGTTTTGTTTGCGAGTGAGAGAAATAGTTTTGAGATTTAGGTCTTTGTAGTATGAATACTTCACCTGTTAATTCAACACTATTAAAGAAGTCTATATTTAGACAAGAAATGGATAAAGTCATGCTATATGCATTCATTAAAAGCTTGCTAACATGAGTTTTAATCATATTTTATATATTTAAAGCCCACGAAACTGAATTTTATCATTATGTACACTCAAGGCCTTTTCATATTTACCCACTGACTATGCATTACAGTATTCCTTATTCTTTCTGCATCTCCATGCCTTCACCCAATGTCATTTTTCTTCTACCAAAAAGGTTCCATGGGATTTATTCAGTTTTTGTTTATCTGAAAGTGTCTTCATTGTTGAAATGTGTTTTCACAAGCTGCAGCCTTCTATGTTGGCAGTATTTTATTACAGTTCTTTAAAGATATCACCCTTTACCTTCTAGCTTCAATTTTTCTGTGGAGAAATCGGCCATCAGTTTTACTGCTGCCCCTTTCACTGTCTTCTTTCTGGGACTGATTTTAAGATTTTACTTTGAAATTTGATTTGCTCGGTATGGATTCTACCTTTTCACTTCCTTTACTTGATGTTTTTAATCAGTTATGATCAAAGATCTGCCACTTTCTCTTCAAATATCGCCTTTGCTCCATTTTTTCTTGTCTCCTTATGGAGAAATATTATTTGATATTTCTCCCAATATCCCAAGTCTCTGTGACAATAGTTTTTCATTTACCATTATTTTATCTCTCTTTTGTACTTAACCTTTCTCCTAGTTCTCTAACCCTCCCTTCAACTTTGCCTCATCTCTATTCACTTTTTTGAATAACTTGGGAACGAATTTCTAAATATATTCTCTTTCTTTCCTCTCTTCACAAATATATGTCTTAATAAAATAGTGACTGTTTTTACAGTGCTTACTAAAGTGAATCTCTTTTATATGTTTAAATAAATGAACACTTCTCACACAGTTTTACGCAAAAGATTATCTCATATTCAAAACCCATCCAGTTTACAAAATAGAAGATAACTCCTGAAAAGTTCTGCCAAGTTAAAAAAGGACAGAAGTTTGAGTCATGTCTTAAACATTAAGCTACTAATGTATATTGAGAGGTAAAGTGTAAATGATTTATTAAATTCACAGTACTTTATGACCGCTCTCTTTATCTGTCTCTTTTTGTACATAAAATAAACATCATGAAATCCTCAAGTGTTCTCAATTCTCATATAAACTTTTTTTTTTTTTTTCATTGCCAGACTAATTCCATCAGTATGTCAAGTAAATTTACAAATAGAATTTGGCATTCATAGATCCTTTCCTGGAATAAAACTTCTTTCTACCCTTCATTTTTATATTAAATTATTTGGCTATTTTTACCTTAAGTTATAGTTTTTAAAGTGATTTCTTGGTCATTTCTTGATCCACAGATGTATTTACCAAGCAACTATCAAATGTCTGGTATGTAATAGGTACTGGGGACACAGTTAGGACTGACATGGCCAATCATTGCCGTCTTAGCACCTAAAAGTGAACTTGGCAATTTGCATTGACTCTGAGAAGATGCCAGACATCATGGCAAGGAAAAAATGCAATAAGTTACTGGCATTCCGTGAGCTTACAATCCGGTAGGAAGTAGATAATTTGTGCAAGAGAGTTGTCTTGTAAGGTGGGATATAATTAACACCATTATAAGAATATTGAATATTAGGAGAACAAAAAGAGAAAGATTTTGACTGATATCATCAGGGAAGGCTTCAGAGAGTTACAACATTTGACTTACCATGTTTTCCCGAAAATAAGACCTAGCTGGACAATCAGCTCTAATGTGTCTTTTGGAGCAAAAATTAATATAAGACCCGGTCTCATTTTACTATAATATAATATAATATTATACAAGACCCAGTCTTACATTAACTTTTGTTCCAAAAGATGCATTAGAGCTGATTGTCTGGCTGGGTCTTAATTTTGGGGAATGCAGTAGAAGAAATAGTGCCTGTTGCTAATCAAAGCAGAAGGTGTCTTACCGGGAAGGAATGGACATGTGGAAGGGAAGAGAGGTGGCATGGGCGAGAGATGGAAATGGGGCGTGGGAACCTGTGTGAGACGTGAGATGTGGTGAAGCACCTAGCCTCCAGAGTCGTACTCCCCGCCTGAGTGTCGGTCCTGTGATGTGGTCACTACGTGGCATCAGCGAATCTCCATACGTCCCCGGGCTCAGTTTCCTCATCTATAACTTAGGGTGGCATTACGGGTTAGAGCAAAACCTGGTATATAGTAAGTGCCATGTAAGCGTTTGATAAATTTTGAGAAAGAAACTAAATATTTACTTTCTCTTTTCGCTCGCCCTCCCTCCCTCTCCCCACTTTTCTACCTCTACTTCTCTTTATCTCTCTCCACACACACACACACACACACACACACACACACACACACATATCAATCTAAGTTATAACTAAATGATATATGACAGCTTACAAGGATACAACAATACACAATGAAACAAATAATATATGACTTTACAAATACGTACAATAAAGACATGAAATAGAGAAATACAGCCAGAGTTATACACATACAAAGTTAGCACATTTATAGAAAGCAAGCAAAATTATAAACTTGGGAAATTTTTAACTGCGAATTGAATCCTCGAGTTAGAAACACTAATGTCAGATACAGGACTGGAAACTCAGACTGTGATTCGGACACGGGTTCCCCATAATAGCTCCTGGCAGAAATGACTTGAAAACACGAATTAGAACACACTCATGTTGTAAAGATTTCACTCCTTCCCTCTGAGCAGCCTCACACTCTTCTTCATGAACTCTTCTTCTACATGTAGCATTCTTATGGCTTTTTGTTTTAGTTTTTATTTGGAGTTCTTCCAACACGTTTTAACCCCCCTGTTCTTTATAAACTATTGGATTGGAAATCTACAGATCCTTTTCAGTATCTAACATACTGCCTTGTACTTGATAAACATTTAAAAATATAATTTCAATACAATTAATGAGAAGATGCTATTTTAGATTCATTATATCATTGTGTTGATTTCATATTTTTCCACAAAGTAGTTTGCACAAGATAATTTAAAAACAATAGTAAAATATGCTTTCTATCATGTCTCCATTCCTGTTTATAGAGGTACATTTTATAACAATGTAGAAAATTTTAAAAAAATATTCAGATTAAGTTATTTTAATCAGAAAAAAATATTTTTGTTTTAAAAAAATATTCTGAGTACTTCTGGAAAGGCTTATGTTTATTTAATTCACACTAGAGAACACTCATCACTTTAAATGCTGTTTTTCACTTTATAATAAAATGTGTGAAACTTTGAATATCGATGGGAAAATGCTGGAAATAATTCTGAGTGAAATTGAGAATTTGCAAGGTACTCTCTTTTACTGTCATTGATTAATGGTCACTGCTAAAGCCATGTCCTTGGTCCACCTAATATATGACCCCTGAAAAATCCCAAATTTGCAGAGACTAGATCCACCTAATATTTGTCTGGCCACCAAATACCGTTACTGAACTTAGGCTTGTCACCTGTGAATTAATAAGTTTCCCATGTATTTATTCATGGATTACGTATTTATTCAGTGTCTGCCAAGAGCCAAGAATTTGCAAGGTAAGGGGTGGAGCTCTAAAGAAGACACCATCCTAGTCTCAGGGAGCTTTTAGGCAAGTGCCGGCAAAGAGAAAATCAAAGCAGACACACGTGGAGGTACTCCAATTAAGTACCACATGAGCGGTCTGAAGGAACAATTTTTCCTGACTTAGATTTCGAGGGACATTTACAGAGAGGAAGTGAAGACCACATCGAGGTGTGAATAATAGGACTTGCACTGCTGAGAAAGTGAAGCTCCTGGTTCCTGCCTGAGGGAACAGAGGCGTGGTCGGCAAGCCATGTGGGGGCTTGGATGGGCTCTGGATGTAAGCTGGCCCACTTGGCAGCACGCGAAACAGGAGGGAAAGGGGGGTCCAGGGTCTCCGTCAATCCTGAAGAGCTCAGACGGGTCACTGAGTGCAATGCATTTGTGTCCAAAACTAAAACCCACCCTGAGAGATAGAAGACTCTCCACATGGAGGAGATATAAAACACCACAAGCTTAGAAGGTGATTCTGAAATAAAGACTCCAAAATGTTTGGGGTCCTTCTTATAAGTGATAGGCTCCCCCAGGAGGGCCACTATGAAGTCAACCAATTCTAACAGGTTAACAGTCTGCGAAATGGAGTTTTTCCTCTCTTCTCTGGTATATTTGAATTTGAGACATTTAAAAGAAAATTTGAATTAAAAAAAAAGTGCAAAAGAAAACAAAAAAGGTTAGAGAAGATTAGCATGTATTTTATGCATATTGCATATAAAAATACAAATTATCATGTAATCCTTGTTGACCTGTACATAATAATCAAAGCAATTCTAAAGAATTAAATATCCATGATCTAATATCTGTCACCATGGAGATAGGTCCACACTGTTCATTAAATTAGAAAACTTAGCGAGAGCTTTGGGGATTTATACATGCATAAATCTAAATAATCACCCCATTAATTTTTGATAAAATCTTAAATAGCTAAAATATGTGACTAAAATGTAAAAGAACATAAAATTAGATTGTTCTGAGTATACATAAACAAATTTCTCTAAGTATCAATATCACTTGAATCAGGATGTATTTGGGTAGATATTAATATATAATTATAAAGAGTTGTGATAAATTTTGGAAGTGATGTTCAGTCTTCTTGCTATTGTACTCATAGCTGAAAGCAATTGTTTTATGTATTCTTTTACTTATTCAACAATATTTATTAAGTAAGCAGTATATGTAAAGGTAAAGTTGGACACCGATATCCAGTGGACCTGCCTCCCCACAGCAACCAAAAGCAAATTCGTCAGATGGGTCCTTACTCTCTTAGTAGGATGGGGGGCGGTCATTGTTGAGCAACTGTATGAATAAATGCATACCTTCCAACCACGATGAAGGCTGTGAAGGAAAAGCTGTACGAGGATTTGCCAAGAAGAGATCATCTAGTTTGGGCAGTGGGGAGGAAAGATCTCTCCTTGACAAAGTATCCTTCTGACTGAAGGATGGACAGGAGTGAGTTTAAGAGAAAGGAGTGAGGACAGAGACTCCAGACAAAACCCTGTGGCAGGAGGAAGGTTGGGATCTTTGTAGAGAAACTGGAAAGGTGTCTGGAGCTCAGAAGGTAAGATGGAGAGTGGAGCAAGGGTCTTGGGAGTTGCATGGCACAACATACGGAGCTCTAGCATTATTCATACAGTTAGCCTCTATTCTAAGAGCGACAGGACAACAATACAGAGCAGACACAATGAGATTCTGCTGCATTGTGGGAAATTAATGAGAGGAGAGCAGGAGTGGATGTATGATTGCACATGCCACCCCCAAGAGATAATGGCAGCTGGACTGATGACATGATGGTGGATAGACAGACGTAGACAGATTTAGGAAATTGACTTGGTGATGGGGTGTGGGATTATGTGATTTATATATTTAAAAGATCGCTGTGGCTGGTGTGGGGAGAATGGCCTAGGGAGGAATCCGTTTACAAGCAGTCAGAAGTCTGTTGAGCTTGTTTAGTCTAAAGCCATCAATGGCCTTGGCCCTAGGTGGTAATTGAAACAGAAGTTCAAGGAGAATTATTGATAAGTGGGAGTGGAGTAGAAGGAAGAGGAAAAGGTAGAAATCAGTTAATGTATTTTATATCTTCAGAACAACTCTTGTATTTAGATGATTTTGTATTCATCTTATAATCAAGAGGAACTTGGGTTCACATAGGTTGGTCATCGTGTTTCCTGTAACCCAGCTGATTAGTGAGGGGTGGAGGCTGCTTTCACTGTCAAAGTCGGTTTGATGACAAAGTACCTGTTCTTTAACCTGCACCCTTATGCCTCCCTGAACGTCATCTTCTTGTTCTGCAGATAAGGTTTGGAGAAGTTAAATGACCTGCCAGAAGGCACACAGGTGGATAAGAAAGAGTGGAAATGGTTTGGCAAGCGAGGATGCATATTTCTAAACTGCACCCTCCTTTTCGTACCTCAAGTTAAGCACGGATGCAGACTGTTACTGGCAAATTTATAGAATGCTGTCATAATGTAAAGGAAAGGACAGTGACCCCAGTTACTTTTGGAATTAATAAAAATCAATCTCCACCTTTTAATTGAAAAAGGAAGAGGTAGCTGTACATTTGGGAGAATCATAAGCAGCCTTGGGCGAGGTGAAATAAAAAGGCACAGTTCTTGGCCATGCTGTTTCAGAATCGGTGCTCCATAAATATGTGTTGAATGAGAGAATGAACTATGCACCTTGACTGCCAATGCATTTGGACCAGATCTTATCCTGTAATAAATTACAAGTAAACTTTACAGAACTTTGTTCCCCAGGGGCCCTTTTTCTGGTGGTTACTGACAACGCACAATATTAAAACAGATTTTCATTTGACTAACATTATAGAGATCATTAAGAATACTTCATGTACAGTAGATGCCGGGATACTATTCTAAAAGTGCATGTGTTATTTTATAATATAGAAAAGTCCTCTTCTCTACGATAGGTTAAATTTTGGACCAAGGTAAAATTTTGAACCAAGACGCACGTGACTATTACAAGTTTGTTATTTTTGCTCTGCTTTGACTTAGACCATACAATGCAGAGCCTACATGTCTAGTGTTTTTGGGAGCACCTGGTGAAGGTCTGCTCCTATGGTTAGTTTTGAAAGGAAGATGGTTTTCCCCACAAATCTGAAAGAGTTCATGAGTTCGGCTAGTTCAGACATCCAGAATCCCATTAATATATTCATAAGCACATGAATTAAGACACGGAGCATCTGCAATGGGAACATACTTTTGCACATGGGTTTTTTTATATTTGCATTAAGCATTCACATTGTACACACTAGTACTCATGTAACGGGCACGTCTTCTTTCAGTGTGGGTCCTGGAAGCACTTGTGAGGCACTGGCACCCACAGTGGAGGGAGAATCCTTTTGCTTGAGGAGTCTCAGATGGAAATAAAAGCATCATTTCAGGTCATTGAATACTTGAACCCATTAAAAATTAAAGGAACAAAAACTCTTACTAAGCACATTTATAGAGAGTCTGGATTGATGATGAATGCTAATTGGCCCATGCAGTCTCACTTTTTTCCCCTGTCTGGTATAAGATAATTTTACAAGCAGCAGTATTTTAAAGTAAGTGCCGTGTAAGTTATGAACATCATGAACGTTATAATCAACCCAGCTAAACTGTTGTGAAATCATACTCTGACCATTAGAACCTCCATCCTTCATCAGGAACGCACAGGGATGTAATCTCTCAGTGATTGTTTGAGAGCACTCTGCCTGTGGGTTTTTAAGCTCAATTTAGTGATAACTTCCGATACTTTGTTGAAAAATGAAGGTATATTGTCACAGTTTACCTGTGATCTCTAAGTCATAGGTGTAAGATAAAGTAAGTCAGGAGGCTCATTTCCTCTTCCTCCAAGAAAGGAGATGTGGTGAGGAAAGAGGGACCTGGTATCGCTGCATCTGACACCATTGTGTCTAATTTCTGGATACTATAGGTCTCTTCCAAGTAAATGTTTATCTCGTTCTTGTTTGTTTTCTTTTAAATAAATATTGTGTGATTTTATAAGCTCTGGAAAGTCACACAATTATTAAAATTGTAGTTAATAAAACAACTCATTTATTCACTCACTCATCCATTCAGCCCCTCAGTCATTTAGTGCATTGTGAAATGAAAGGTGACTGTAGAAGCATATGTGGACCACTCTGAGTAGGGCTATACTCTTGTGATTTATGTTTAAAACTGTGTTTCTAGGTATTAGTTAACTGTTGTATTCCCTTTTTCTAATACTTTTACCATAAGACACTTGGTACTTCCTTGAATAATACATACAGGGTTTGATTTTGGAAAATTATGCTTTTTCTATAGTTTACTCAAGTCTTTTGCTAAAGTTAGTAAAGTTTTAAATATCCCCAAACTTTTTTTTTTTTTTTTTTAATTTGTGGAAAACTTTCAGGCCAGTCAATATTTTCTGAAATAAATTTGAGCTATGTTGAAACAACAAGACCCGGAGATCTTTGATATCATAATTTGGAAATAAATTTATAACCAGATATTTAAATATAAATTTGTTATATTAAACCACATTTTTCGTCCAAAATATTTTGACCAGTATTATATATATATATATATATATATATATATATATATATATATATATATATATATATATATATATTTGTTCAAAAACTCTAGTACTAAGATTAACTTTCTCATGAAATATTTTTCTTTTCATGGACTCTTGTCATACTATTTCTTGTTTTGAAATAGACCTATATTCCCTACTTTTTAAAATATACTTTGTCAGCATCTTATTAGATGGTGCCCTTCACCAGTGATTCAGTGACAGCTTTCTTATCTCTATTGTTGAAAAATCTATATATTGACTAGAATGTTCTATTGTCAATTAATTCATAACATCATTCAGTAACAATGGCAATGTGCTCACTTATGTTCAGGCAATAAAATGTATATTCTTAGAAAATCCAATGTTGGATAATTGCCTTAAAGAACATTAAAGATAACATAAGTAACAGGCAAGAAATCTTATAATAGTTTTCCAAAAATCCCTATATGGAAAATGGACTTAAAAAACAATGTTAGATAGACCCAAATATAGAATAAACTGAAAAATTGGGAATGTTAAAGAATACTAATTTTCTACTCAGTGTAACAATAGCACTATTTTTAGTAGAAAAAACTAATATGTTTTCCAACAGAAAAAGAAAGTCTAGAATCACTAAATTAGTTTTCTTTATTTTTATTTTTATTAAATTTGTTGGGGTGACATTGGCTAGGAAAATCATATATGTTTCAAGTGTGCAATTCTATAATCCATCATCTGTATATTACATTGTGTGTTCACCACCCAGAGTCAGTTCTTTTTCCATCACCATATATTAGACCCTATTTACCCTCTTCTAGCCCCGCCGTCCCCCCTTACCCTCTGGTCACCATTAAACTGTTGTCTGTCCACTATGGAAAACAGAGCAGTTCCTCAAAAAATTAAGAATAAAATTCCCATGCGACCCAGCAATTCCTTTTCTGGTTACCTACCCCCCAAAATCTGAAAACATTTATCTGAAAAGATATACGTACTCCCTTGTTCACTGCAGCATTAGTCACTATGACCAAGACATGGAAACAACCAAATTGTCCTTCCATAAATGGTGGGATAAACGTTTGGTACTATACACAATGGACTATTACTCTGCCGTAAGAAAAGATGAAATACTGACATTTGCAACAACATGGATGGATCTTGAGATTATCATGCTAAGTGAAATAAGTCAGAAAACGTCGAGTACGATCTGACTTATCTCATACGTGGGATATAAAAATGAAAGCAACAAATGAATAAGACAAACAAAAACTCATAGACACAGGAAACAGTTTAGTGGTTAAATTAGCTTAAAACTCTATATTTTGCTTGGAAAATTCCTACTGAATTCCCACTGCAATTAAAAGTGAGGAGGTATGTGTGAGCATGCCACAGCTGTGTATGGTCACAAGCCATTGTTAGGGTGATTGCTTAGCCATAGATACCTAAGACTGGTTTAGAAAATTGCGGACCTACACTTATTCACTCTCCATTTTCTGTAAAAGTACTGTGAATGAGGCATTCTGTTTCATTTTCCTGAACTTATTACATGGGGTATATCGGGGGTGTCAAAAACATGTGTACAAGTGGGCACTTTGGTCAACGTTGCTCAAGCAGTCGTTCACCATAATCAGAAGTGTCTGGACGTTGATGGGAACCACTTTGAGCACCTCTTATGATTGCAGAAGTTAGCGTGACTTGTATTCATCTTTAGTTATCGGCATATATTGAGTATTACAATTACTGGTAGCACATTTTTTTCCTTTTTTAAAATGTGTATACTTGTGTTTTTTTTGGCACCCTCTGTATATAAGAAAGTGATTGGCACTATTTTTGTTTTCCACAATGGAAATAAGTCCAATCAAACTGAGACAGAATGATAAGGAGCTATATGTATAATAAAAATGAGAAATCAGAAGATTCTTGGGCAGAAACACTTAGTGAAAGTTCCTGCCTAGTGCAGATCTTGAATATGGACCTCAAAATACATTTTCTTGAAGATACATTTATCATTACAATAACTCCAAGATTCCCTATACAACCCCTCATTCTTTATTTTGAGCACAGCATTTCAAATGTATATGAGGTTAGAAAATAGCTATTAACCACAACATAGAGATATGATTATATCAAACTACATGAAGAAATATGTTTAAAAAAAAAGGCAAATGTTGGGTCCACTGTAATTGAAAAAATAGTTTAGGTTCTGGGTGCTGGTAGAAGTTATTGTTGATATGTTTCTAGTGTTTTTTTGTTTGTTTGTTTTGGGTTTTTTTGTTTGTTTTGTTTTGGTCATACTCCTATTGTAGCTAATTATGTTCACATACATAAAAGTGCTCTTAACAGTATTAAATAAAGCACACATGTATTTTTTAGCCTTATCAGGTGCTACAATATAACTTACAATATATGCTTCCTGAGAGAAGCAAGTGAAAAGCTTGTTTCATTCAATCAAAATACAATGCCTCATGCAACAACACTTAACTGTTATCTAGCGCTCCATACCTTGCCTTTCATATTAACCATGGCTATTTACATTTCTAAAATTTGAAATATCTATATTTCCAACATCCAATGGCAATGAAAATATAAATATTGTAAAGTGTTCTCTGCTTGTATGCTAATTTAACAGGTTTTAACATTTATAAAATTTATTGTCTCTAAGGATGTGTTACTTTGTGAAATGTCCGGGGAAGGAAGTGAAGAAAGATGTTTAAAAGCTTAACAATGATTTATTATCTTCTGAACCTTTTCTGTATGTTCATCTTATGTACATAAAAGTCAGAGGAGATTCATCCATTTATTTAAAACATGCTTATCACATACCTAAGAAGTGCCAGGCACGTTGAATAACCCGGCCACCATCATCACAGGCCTGGAAGAAACTCACAGTTTACTTGGGCCGCTGCAGAGAGCAGTCAACTAGCAACAATACAAGGTGTTTCGTGCTCGGCTGGAATTCCTTTGTGAAACCGCTGTAGAAGAAAGATTTGAAATACAATTACTCTTCTTTGTTACTTCCCAACTCAAAGGCTCCTTGGCAGCGATCCTAGACATTCTTATACTTTAGTAATATTTAGTAACAGGGCCACACATTCCAAAGCTTGCAGGGATGGTGTGGTGATGTAAATATGTAAACAAGTCACATATTCTATGGTCACCATTTACATATTAAAGAAAGAAGAATTTCCTCCAAATTCTGTAACATGCAGCAGTTTCTATCTATTTTTAAGTTTTACATTTTGAGCAAAGAAAGCTTTAATTGTTTTCAAGAAACATTTCATTGACTCTGACTCATTTATAAGCAACACAGCAGGGCTTGGGTGATGATAAATGGGAAACGGCGGCGGAGTCAGGAGGCAGAGGGAATGAGTGGGTGCTGAAATGGAAAATGTGTGCCGTGGTATTGTTGGTTGTGAGATAGCCATTGATGGAGAACCCAAAACTCTGGGTTCAAATGAAAATCGCCCCAAATTTATGTTGGCTAAAACAAATCAAATGGTGTTTAGAAACCATCAGAATCTTCACTGTGAGTGCTGAATATCCCATGATTACAGGACACACTTTGCCTATACGTGGCACCCTCTGAAAAGAAGGAATTGATTTCTTTATATGCATTTATATTTACTATGAAAGCAGGTGGGTAACTTATTGACTAAACTTTTCTTGAACATTTTGGAAGGCACACATTTGTCCTTATCTAAAATAATTAATGGTTTGCTATCTTTATGTTTTCATGATTAACCCCTGGATAAACTGTGTTGGCTCAGATAATGGCCATGAATAGGTTTTCTGTCTGAAGGTCAAGGTAGGATTGCAGGTTAACTGTTTGTTGGCAGTCCTTTCTGGGGCTGGGCGCCAATTAGTTTTATTTGCTCTAGCTGACATTTCTGATAAGTCCTCTGTTTCTTATATTGAGAGTTTTTTTTAAGTATTATTTTTTATAGTCAAGGTATGCACAGTTTTGTTCAATTTTAAATGTTCTTATTTAATAATCAAATTACTGTTCGCTAAGTGAGTCTACAGTTGCTAAATGAATACTTAGATTTTGAATTAAGCCCATCTGTGTATGAATTGAATTATAACCTCAGCTTCTGACTCGAGTTAAGCATAACTTGCTTATCTGGGAGCCAGGTTTATGTCTCAGTCCTTCGGCTTCCCGCTTGTCTGCTTCCTGTTTTCCAGTTTCCGTTTCTCAAGGGTCTCCATCAGCATTATCGATGACTGCATTGCCTTAGGTGCTGCTTCTCGCTCACACGGTTAGATGCATGGCTTTCCTCTGTGGAAAATTGGTATGTGGTGACTTCTAGGGCTGAGCTCAGGTTGCCTGCCCTGAGTCTTCCTTTTCAAACTTACTTGTATCTTCACTCCTTTCGGTTAGCTGCACCTCACTTCCTTTATGTGCCTCCCTGCACCTTCGTGGGGGGGTCCTCCATCTTTCTGTATAGCTGACCTCTCCTTTCAGACGGCAAGGAATATTGATAGCCTTTCCTTTTTGTGTGATTTGAAAACATCCTTAATTCTCTGACTTTACAAGGTGAGGCCTGGTAGGAGCTGCCAAGTGTCTGCAAGCCTGGAATTTGCAGAAACAGTGCTGTTTATACTCCAGGCTTCACCACCTGTTTGCTGTGTGGCTTTGAGAAGCCACCTTGTGTCTCGCTGCCCCTTCCCATCATCTGTAGAATAGGGTGTGCTTCTAATAGCACCTGCCATACAAGGTTAAATGCAAGAGGATAGATAAGTTATGTAGCACTGTGCTTGGAAAACAGTAAGCATTTAATGCCGTTTGCTATTGATAATACTGTTTTTGTTACGTCATTTGTAATTCATGTGCATAAGCATGGTTGAATGCATGCTACATACAATGCACTGAACAAGGCATTGGGAATACAAATTTAAAAGAGCAAGATGTACTCTTAGTCCATGCCAAATGCACTAGGGAAAATGGATCTGAGATATGTGGGTCTGTCCCGGTCTTCTGAGAACAGATACCAGGACGGAGTTTGATGTGTGAGATGGGACACTGCTTGTGAAGGACGGAGGAGGGCAAACGGGAATAGGTGGAGAGCATTCACTGTACAGTGCAAGTCCAATACCCCTGAGAGGAGCGAGGGAAGAAAGGATTGGGTAGGAAATGTGTCAAACCACAGCATAGCTCGGAGAAAATATGTGTCCGGATGGCAGGGCTTCCTAAGCGTGCTATGCAGTGAAGGAGTCGTAAGTTGGCGGTCATTAGCTGGAGGTGGCCCAGGAACTGTGGCCTCAAGGGGAACGTTGTGGTGGACCCACAGGGATGGCAGATGGAGGCTGCCCATCATCACGTCCATTAGAGGCACACCTTCAGGGCTAACATGTCATGACAACAACATCTGGTAATTTGTGACCAAGAAACCCAGTATGCTATTGGACCTACGCTGCTCGAAAGGGCTCGAGAACATTTCCCTGAAGAAGTGGCAGGAAGTAGAGAAGGGGAAGACAAGCAGGGTGTCCTCAAGTGAAAAGAAGGTTAAGGGCATCTCGGGCAGAAAACAGGCAAGGATGAAGGGTGGTCTGTAGGCTCGTGCATGATGCCAGGATTCGGGGGCCTAACCGGTTTGACACGAGTGTGTCTGGGAGCAGGAACAGGGAGAGATGGGATGAGGAGTGTGTGGGCAGCTCATGCAGGGGTTTTCAAACCATGGTCGGATTGGACAAACATAGGGGATTAACCCTGGAAACTGTCAGGATGTGATTTGGTTTGGAAAGGCTTAGGCCAGGTATTGGTGGAGAATTAGAGTGGTATCAGGGAGGAATCAGACCAAATGGGAGAGTCTGTGGTTCAAGTAAGTGACAGTGGGTTGTCCTGTGGCTTGGAATTAAGCAGCTGGGTTTGAAATCAACTACGTGGGTTTTGTCATCGGAGTGTCTGATCTGGGTGGGTACATGAGTGTCAGGCAGTTCTGTCAGGAATAGGCTTCCTCCCAGGCAAGAAAGGCCAGTGGTAAAGCTGAAGTTCAAGGGCATGCCTTCCCTTCTAATTGTGCACTGACCTCAAGGACTGAGTGGTTATTTAGGGAGGATTGAGAAGACTAATGGGAATTCCCACGCAGCATCTTTGCTCTTTAAATTTCACCGACCTTCAGGTCTAGGTGACATAAATATGAATTATTTATAACGTGATTATATCCTTGGACTTCGAGGTTATAACCTTTATACAACTTTGAGGCAATTATGTAATTTCCTATCAGTGACTTAAAAACAATTTTTTCCTCATAAAACGATATAATTTTCCAAAAAATTAATATGAACTCTCACCTTCCGCCTTCCTAAATGTATTTTATTTTTTACTTATGTTCCAAGGCCATATTTCTTTGCTCCTTTTTTATTAACATGACCTCCTAAATGCTGTATTGTATTGTATTGATGTAAAATGATATGCAGATTTTAAAAATCATTTATCATAGAACCAAAAAATGGAGAAACAGCAATTGAAAATTTAATTATCAAAAATTTCACAATTCAACTCAAAACCGTTGTTTCTACATTTATCCTTTTGGACTATTTTTTCTTCATTGTAAATTTATCCAATAAAAGCATAGCATAGTGAAGACAAAATATGCTCATGCGGGGACAACATGGAGTCTGTACCTTGATCATCAAGAGGCACCTATTTAAATGCTTCTAGTAAAACATACACCTGCAGAAATAGGGTAAAGCATTCACTGCCCGTTGCCTCTTCAACACACAATGAAGCCTCAGAGTTGGGTGGGAGTATCAACTAATCCTAAGATGCATGCACCTTACATCAAGAAACGAGCACCTGGATAAAGCAAGTCCACTGGGGCAGAATCAAATGAAGGTGCCCATCCAGGGATCTGGAGGTGGGCTGAAATCTCTGCTACCAGGTGGCACTGGTCTGCAATTGGCTCTTTCTTTTGGGACTTTCTGATACTAATCTCAGGGGAGACCCAGGAGAAGAACTATGTATTGACTGGATATTTTCTACTCAAATCATAGCCGTAAGCTAACGATTAGGTTAAAGAAGAAGTTTTCAGAGTTCCTAACTGTGCTCCATAATATAGTTCAATGGACGACTTGAAGTCAGAAAAAGGAACGGAATCATGTCTGTAGGTGAAAATAGCCCTCTGTGTGTGTTCCTGTCTGTTTGTAAATCTGTCTGCACCACGCTGGTGATTACAGGCCAAATCTTATCACCTGGTCCCCCCGCTTGGATGCTGTGACCATCCCTTTGGCACAAGATGAACTCCGTGGTGTTGGCATATAGCATCTTTGTGCCTGGGCCGTAGGGGTTTTCAGCAAATGTTTGTCGAATTAATTGATTATTCAGTCAGTCAGTATAACACAGGGTTCTGTTAGCTTTAGCTCAGGGATCTACATTTTGAGTCAGTGAAAGGCAGCTGGTCCCTGTAATAAAAATAAGGCCTGCTTATTGTTTTTCTGCTCCCTAAAGGCAATTCCTAGCTTTTCTAAAATACAAAAATAAAATAAAAGAGCAAATGTGGACCCTTATCACTCTGTCTGACTCCCACTCCATATGTAGCAAACGGTGTGAGTAGAATGCAGAACTATGACATGTAATGAGGAATGAATGGGGGTCAGAAAGAAAATGTAATCACCAGGTGGGGTTTTGTACCATTTTTATGCTTAAACATCTATAAAATGGATTCTATGGTATATAAAGATTGGTTCAGTCCCTTCTTCCCTCCCGCCCTCCCTTCTTTCTTGGTCTGAGACACCCTCTCACTACCCCCTAAATTTTAAGCATTGTATAGCGTTGTCATTTTTCTGACTTTGTTTCCATATTGTGAAAAAAATGATTTGCATTTCCACACTGGATGTTTCTGCAGTGATTTAAATGATAGACTATATGTGCCTTTGGAAAATACATGTCATCTCATTTCAAAAAGGATTTTAAGTGGTTCACTATTTTTTGTGTTTTAAGACAATGCTACTAAATGATCATATCTTTGCATTTCTAGGCATATGTTGGGTTTTCTTTTCCATTTGTAAAAATTAGAACCTGTTGATTCTTATTGCTATGAGTATAGACCAACTTGATACCTGTACTTTAAAAGAACTGAGATGTTATAAGAATAGCATCGAGTGGTAGCTGTCCAATGTCAGCTATGAACCCAAGACCTCCAAGTCATCACCAAGTTCTAGGCAGTTGAGTTAACCAGGGAAGCAAATGCAGAATTGATCTAACTGCCCAGGGTGTGTCAGGAATGGCAATCTGGCTGCATTTTATGGTGTGTGTCATGACCCCCATGAGGGACTGTTGAAAAATGGTGTACAAAAGTTAAATTGCAAAAATGGTACCTAATCCAACCCCATTCTACAGATTAGTCATGCACATTGACTTCTGTGGGGCAGCAAAACACAAATACATATTTGTTTGGCTTAATATTTACAATAAATAAATTCAGTGGTAAAATGCCATTGTAGGCATTCCACCATTAACATTCTGTTAAACACGTTTGGTGAAAAAATGAACAAGTCTAGTACACTAGACACTGCTGATTTTTTTCTTCTCTACCTAGACAAGCAGCTATTATTTTCTCTATCTTACAGAGAACAGACCGAGGTGGAGATAGAGCTCAATTATTCAGGGTGTCGCTCACATCTTTTCTCATGGCCCTGGTGTGGGATGTGAAACGAGGATGGATGTGGTCTGCCCTCTGCCACCACGGGCTCTCTTGGCAGGCTCATTGGTTCTCAATATGTAGTAAATTGTTCCACAGTCATTCTGGACCGTTTTCATGACCTTCAGTAGTATTTTAAACTAGTTATTGTACACTATTTTTCTACTGAAATTTATGAAGGTGGCTGAGATTCATTTTTAGAGAAAAATGTGGCATAATGAGTTTTATTTTCCTTAGAGGAATAATAATTTTTCTGTGACTTAAAAAAAAAAAAAAAAAGGAAAAGAAAAGAAAAAAAAAAGTGTGTGCAATAAAATGTCCCAAATTCAAAAGAATTAATAAAAAAGGTTTTATTGATAACATATGGGTGCAAAATAAATGCATTAGTCTCCCCCACCACTCTCCCTTGAAAGTCCCTAAGTACAACAGACAATTTTAATTACAATATGTTTTAATCTATTGACTCTAAACATTTTGAAGTTCAAAAAATGTACTTGACTTTAGAAAGGAACTAGATTTATACATTTAAAAAAATGGTTTCCTTTTTTAAAGTAAGGGACTTTAAAAATGTTGCTTTATCATTTTTTATGCAACAAACATACTCATAAAAATGTTTTAAAATAAAGTTAGTCTTTTAAATACCATTTTTCTTTTCCGTACCTCTGGTTGGAATTATATGGAAAGCTAATGGACATTTTTATTTATTTTTTTTTTTCCAATTTGAGAGAGTTATTTATCATTGGTGCACTGAAATAGAGGATTCTGGCTTAGTCTTACTCAGAAGTGTAGGTCACTGACAAAGCACAGGTTCCTGCTAAAACGCTCTCCTTAAGGGGACTTGTCTCTTGTCATTGCTCATTGAATTCTTTTAACAAAGGTAGTGTTTTCTTGTGAATAATTCAAATATCCCAGATGGAAGTAACCCATTAACTTACGTCCTCAGTAACGTGCCAATGGTTCTTCCTGGAGACACTTTTAACTGGAAGGAGTTGGGATACAGGTGGAGAATGACCTCTGAGCAGGGTGGGTTGGGGTGCAAATTCTGTCTGGTACAGAGTGCACCCTGATTGGGCTATGACTGCAGCTCCAACACACCCAAGTTGGTTTTTGTCCAATGTCACAAATCAGAAAATTCGAGTCCCTCACTACCAGTGTTCAGTCTGTTACCAAGCCCAGCCGTGTTCCCTCCTAATGGCTTCTGGACATGTCCTTCCATGTCCAGATGCCCATCCCCGCTTGGATTTGTGAACTACAACCATTTTCATCCCCATCCCCAATCTCTTCTCCACTGAAGTCAGATGCTCTCTTTCAAAAGTAAAAGTATTTACATTCCTCACTGCTGAGAGGCTTTTAGAAACACCCCATCTTTCCTAGAATAAAGGCTCACTTGGAGTTGCACTGTCTGGCTCCTGCCAACTGTCCTTCCCTCTGCACCCATGCTTCCTTCCCTGGGCTGAGGTCTCCGAGGGCGTGGGGGGTCTTTCCCTGGGCCAGGCTTTTGCTGGACGCCCCAGGGGGTGGTGATGCTTGCTTGTTAGAATTCTCTTTCCCTGGAAAAGAGCATCCACGATCAGGTCGAGCCATTATCACCTGTGGCCTCTGTGCATTCTGTTTCTATTCAGGGCCACTATTACTTACCCAAAACAGGACTTGCTGCTGCCTCAGGGGCTCCAGGGGGCGTCCAGCTTGCTCATCGCTTGGTCTCAGCAACAACGAGCACTTACTGGATTTTAAATCAACAAAGAACTTGGGAACTCCAGTTTCACAGGTTTATAATAACATATATACTACTATATGATATATACACTGTAACATTTCAGGCAAAAGCTGGGCGTTAATTTTTAGGTAAGGGCAAATCAACACATACAGAGAACACATGACATGTCTTCAATACAACTTAACTGTATCATTAATGGTTATTTTTATAAAGCCTCAAATTAGTATTTAAAAGGGAAATTTATTCCAGGTTTTCAAATTATAGGAATATAATATATCATAATATAGTAATAATAATATTTCATAATGGATGTTCTGTTGTTGAGGAATAATCAAGAAAATAGTTTTCAGAAGTGACTGCTACAATACTGGCAATGAACTGTGGGATGTCACACACCTAAATTGTAGCATGCCAGGACAGAGACGGCGTGCCAAGTAGCACTGGGCCGTCCCATCTGACTGACAGAGACTGCCCCAGGCAGACAGACTGGTTGGCAAGCGACAGTTAGAGGGGCTCCCACTCCCTGAAGACTCTTCTAGCTGAACCAGTCATCTGATTGTGCCTGCTAGTTTTTGGCAATGTCTGGTTTATGCCGACCTGGCCCTGCAGGCTCCCAGCTCACCCATCCAGTTCACAGGGGACATGCTCAGCGTGGATCCAGGAGGCTTCTTGGTAAGGAAGTAAGACTGTTAAGTGTGTGACCCTGACCACTTAGGAATGTCGTCTGCACTAATGGCATTGCCATGAGGCAAAATTGACATCACTTCTGGTTCCTAGTACCCTGGGAACGAGGTCACCATGGCACCACCTCAGTGATCCCACTCTGTGCATTGGGAGCGAGCTCGGTGTCTAAAGTGCTGCGTCAAAAATAATAGAATTACAATTTCTGTATGTGCTTCTCAATTCGATAGCTAAAATATTAATTGTGAAGACAATCAGAGTAGTCTTTCTCAACCTGTATCCCCCTGTCTTATTTTGGAATTGTCTGGTTTGCCTTCCAGTTTTGTTCAAAATTTATTTCCAGTTCATAAAGGCCTCTCATGATATTAATGAAAACGGTACAAAGTGTGGCAGCTTTACACACCGTGCTGTCGATAGCTCACACATGACACCAAAATCTTCAGAGTTAATGGAATAAGGAACCAGGGCTGCCCACAGAGGGTCACGTGTCCAGGCCGGTTGCCCAGGTTTTCCCACCTGAGCTCACTCTGATTTCTGTCTGGCATGGCAGGAAGGGAGACGATCTGCAGCAAGGGTGCTGTCATCATAAGAGAAGGGGACAGAGGAGCCCAGAAAGAAGTAGGCAGGAACTAGAGAGTGCTGTTGTTGTCTTTTTACAATGCGAGCTTATTACATTGGTCCTCTCATTTTGACTTTCTGACGTACGACCAGCAACCTCAACGGCTGAGGTGACCAAGATACAGAGCAAGCAGAGTGAGGATGAGAGGGGATATGCTGCTCTTACAAGGATTGGGAACTGGCATTGAAAAGCCTGTGCCCAGAGAAGCTGTTGAACAGAAGGGCTACCTGGCTGGGTCTCCCCTTGTGTGCAGCTCCAGTGTCATTCACATGGGCTGTCGCATTACAGTGCGGAGCGTGGATGTGAAAAGCACGAGCCTGCTCTTCTGAGAAGATTGTTCAATCAGAGCCCGTCTAGTGCCACGTGAAATGTTAGTACTTCTGAGCCCTCTTTGTGGTCACGGAATGCGCCTGCCTCATGAGGACCTCCAGCTAAGCTCCGGGCCTCACAAAACATCTTTTTTTTTTTTTTCCATTGAAATGGACTCCCTAGAGAGTTTCCATTGAATGTGACTCCCTAGAGAGTAAATTGCAGGAGAGTGAACACTGACGCTCCTGGGGGGGTGGGGGGGCTGACTTCACCAACCCTCTTCAAAGTCCTGGTAACCTGCAGGCGTGGTGCCTGGACCACCTCTACACCCTCCAGCCCCCACCCCCCACCCCCAGTGCAGAGCCCGTAGGGCATGTCAGAGCAGGAAGCTCTTGGGATAGGATGTGCGACTCTCGGGGGACTCTTATTTAAGGAACATGGAAACTAAGACGAAGGGTTAGGGATCTTAGTGTTGGGAAAAGCACAGTGTTTCAGTGAAGGATTTTTCCAGGTCTCTCAAGAGCAGAAACAGAGCAGTTGAGCCACTTGAAAAGGAGGTGGCACATACAGATCTGGTCAAACACAATCGTACGGTGAGTATCTCCAGATGTAAAAAATAGTATCGTTTAAAACCCAAATGAATGTTCGGTCCGCTGCCTTGTAAGATGCAACATTTATATCAGAGAAAAAAATATACCACTTGAATATTTCACTCCACTACAGGGATGTCTGGGGAACAGTAATTTTAAAATGAAGCTTCTCCCAAGTCTATTATGCTGCTAAAGGATGTTACCAGAGAACTGCTGAGACCCACGATGTCGTGGGTGTGGAGTCAAGGCGCCTGCCTGCAGGTGAGGGGTGACGTCACAGAGAGGGAGCCTGGGAGTACCCCAGGGTGACATGAGGGAGTGAGGAAGGGAGTTAGGGAACACGGCCAGCGGGAAATGCACAGGGATGGTGAGATCCCAAGCCTGTCAGCCCTGTGCTGGCCAGTATTCACTGTCACAACGTTTGCTTTTCTGCAAACTAAAAGTGGCCATTAGGTCCCAGCCTTTCATAAACGATTTGGGGTATCTAAGAAGACAGAAGCAAGGCCTGTGGTCTGTGAGGGCTTGGTGCACATGACAGCTGAGCGATGGGGCTCAGTAGGCTCTGAAAGCCAGAGGAACCACGGGAAGGCAAGACATTGGGTCGTACAAAGAATGCACAGACCTGAACCACTCTGATTGTAGATGTAAAAAGACAGCCTCACTCTGTTGTCGGATGCTCGGTGGTCTGGGTGTGCGGCTGGGGCTGGTCAGTCCCTGAGCTCCATTTGGGGAATGTCACGTCCAGAAATGCTCCACGTATACATTGTCAGGTCTGGGCCAGACCTTCTTGAGGCAATTATAACCGAATTTTAAGAACACTCTAAAGATCGAATCTAGTGTTGACAGTTTATTTTCAAGAGCTACTTCAAAAGTCAGGATTTTATAGACTCCAGCTTTAAATTCAAATAGACTTTGTTTGGTCTGTTTCTCTTTCATGATAAAATGCTAGATATCCTCATTCAGAAACTCAAGAAACTGGCCTGGATTGAATCCTTGGTCTGCTTTTTCTCTTTTGTAAAATGACACCATCGAAGTTTCTCGGGGACAATAGATAGTTGTCCGTTTCTGCTACGATTGCCATCAATCGCTGTGGCCTGCGGGAAGCACTGTGCTGAGAAGGGTGATGACGCTGCCTCAGGCTCATGGGAAGACATTGTCAAGATTGATTTCAAGTATTTGGCACCATGGACAGGGACAATGGAGAAGATGAGAGAAGAGAATACTCCATATCTGAAATACTGCACTAGGTAATCTAGTGGAGCTCCTTCCAGTCCAAATACCTGTGGTGTAGCGCTTAAGTAAATAGCACTTATTTCTTGGCCTCTGACGTACAGAAATGCCTGACAAATTGAATATATCCTACAAAAACACTAGTAGTTTCTCATTAAAGCCTCTCTCTTCATTCGGATATAAGTTAAGCTAATATATCAAACAGACCTAAAAATCTACGGTGGCTTTAGTTTACTTTTCCTTCAAATTGTAGTCCAGACGTGAGCCATGCAAAGATGGTGGAGATGCTGAGCTCCCGGGACCAGCCAGGGACCCAGAATCCTTCAACATTTCCTCCATTCCTAGGGGATATTGTACTCCAGTGCATGGCCAGACGACATCCTTGGATGTGGAAGAAAGCAATAATGAAGGCGAAGCCATTTCCTGGCAAGAGGTGACAGAAAAGCTGTAGACATCCATCCCTTTGACGTTCTACTGGTGATGTTTTACCTATGTTTACTCACGCTTCACAGAAGAGCAGAGCTAGAAAAAGTTTCTAGCTGAGTGGCCCATCGCCCATCAAAATGGGGGTGTCCTCCTCCTAAGGAATGCTGCAGCCAGCGTTCCTCTCCACTGTCGTGTAGTGTCACACAGCACACGCCTTGTGAGCTACCATTGCAAGGTGTGTTGTCAGTGTCCCAGTAGCACAGACACATGTCTCCTCAGCCATGTACAGCACCGACACCATGTAATGCAGAACCCGACAGACACAACTGGTCATCTGCTTGGCAAGTAGGGAGTGACACACTCATCTGTGGATTGAACAGCTACTGGAAGTGTGGGGTCACGGGATGCCTGTTTCATAGGAGTAGCTAAAACAGCACAAGAAGGCAGATTGGGAAATCTCCCCTTAGTAAAGGATGGTCAGTTTGTTTCATTTAGATTGAGTCATGTACCGCATCACGAGAACAAAAGTTTTTGTTCTTTTTTCTAGAATTATTTCTCCTTTCCCCTTAGAGTCCCCTCTCTCCCAAAAACCTTGATGTTTGGTCTTCCATTTTTTTTATTTGCTTGTTTATTTATTTAAATACTGAAAGATGATACTATTGATGAAACTACATTGCTACCAATAGGATATTTTTCAGATTTTCCAGCTAACTTGGTGGGTTCCCCTTGATTCATCCTGTGTGAAACAAAATAGAGTTGGGGCGTGTTTATTTTCTTTATTGCACACTTATTTCTATTAAACCACAAAATTAGGCAAGCTTTAAAACGTTTTTTGAAACTTAAAACAATAAGGAGAGGAAACAAATAAAACTTAATCTCTTATAATCTTATTAACCTGAAAATGCCAGGTAAAATTGTGTCTTAAAGCTTCATGCAAAATTAATTCTCAGGGGTCAAATTTGGGATAAAACACATGCCTTGGGTCAAGGGATTTTTGTTGTTTTTCAAGGTGTGCAGACATACTTTCCCTTATGTTCTGGTCACAGTTCCCTAGGAGGGATGAGGTGTGTTTCCAGGGTGCCAAGATGTTGCATGATTTCAAGGGAACTCATAGGAACACACCTGGGGATACAGCTGCTTTCAAAATGGTTCTACAATTACACTGACAATGGGGGATCAGTTAAAATAGAGAAGTGCTTTGTAGACAGGTAGATGGAAAATCAGATACCTAATTGCAATGATTTTTAAAACATTCGGTGGGAAGAAAAGCCATTTGCAACTATTACTAATCAACTCATATTTAATTATATATTTAAAGAGAAAAGCTCGTGCTTTGAATTTAGTGTGAAAGGAAAGGCATTCCTGTTTGGTGTGCATTTTCATTCTGCAGGCTTATCTCCTTGCTTTATATGAATGCAATTAGATTTATTTTATATTTATGTGAAAGTTGGAAATGTTAAAGCATAACAAAGTAATAGACTGGGTCTCGATGAACAACATAAATATTCAATGAACAACAAAAAATGACTGAGCTTGTTTCTTATGGTAATATTATTAAAATAAAAATGAGACATGCAGGAGTAAATAGAAAAGTGTGTCTCAATGGTTTTCATGTAAGGAATTATTCATTTTTACACACAGAATAAAGTATTTTTATTAAATATCAGTTTTGGATAAGGTTATGTTAGGCCCAGCGTAGGCTCTCTTAGGAGTCTAGCATCCTAGAAATTCAGTACTTTCCAGTACACCATCTCCAAAGCAAATACACCAAGAATAGTTGCAATTCTTCCTTTTACTGCACCTTTTATTTAATGAATGGCAGGGATTGGCTGTGATCCACAGTGTTTTAAACAGGGAGCAGTGGATTGCTTGGGAGTGTATGGCCTACATTTGCTCAATAAACATACTTACTCTTCCTTTGTTTTCCAGACCTAAAACAACATTTTTCCCCTCTGGGTCTGTATTTTGTCATGACCCAATTGTTATCTCAGATTTCTGCTGGAATACCCAGTCCAATTCCCCATGCAACAACAGCACAACACAAGTGTTTCTGTTTTTCTTCTGCCATATTAGCTCTTTATTTTCTAGAAGATTAAATTTTTGATGCTTCAACTGCTTACTTTCAAAATCACTTTTATCTGAATCGCCTGCTTAAAGCCTCCAGTCTAGATAAGATGCTTATTTTTTTCCATTTCTTAAGCTCAGTCATTTATTTTATGAACACACATTGAGCAAAATATGTCTAAGTGTTTTTTTCTTAACCCTGGAGAAACAGTAATCAATGAAACCGGCATCATTTGAGAGGTCGCAGACCAGTAAGGGTCTAAAAGCTGTTTCCTACAACTAGGGCAGGAGAGTGTGCAGAGCGTGGCTGAAAAACAAAGACAAAGTTGTGGGTTAATACACATGATGAAGTCATTTTCTTTTTTTCTCCTCTTTTTTTTCAATGTTCTGCTGAGAAACTGTATTTTATCCTAAAAGTCATTTACAAATATACAGCAGGAGAGTGATATTTTCAGATATTGGTCTTGGGAGGTCCAGGGCTGTGGCAACATAGGAGATGGGTTGGAGAAAGCCAGGTCATGAGTGTTTGTGGTGAGTATGTGAACAGTGACGGTGGCCTGGATCCTGGGGCTGCCATGGGGGTGGATCTTGCTGGTGAAGTGGATGGGTTGCCGTGAGACAGCAGGGAATAGCGGCTTTTATGGTGTCATTTTGAAACTGGCGAAGAGAGGTTCACAGGTTCCGTGTTAGGTGACTGTAAAATGCCCAGATGGAAAGCCCCAAAGGAAATTGGATATGACTCTGGAACTCAAGCAAAATGTCTCACGTAAAGTATAGATAAGGGTGCAGTGCAGGCCCATGGACGCCTACTTCCTGTGTGTGGATGAGGTCGTCATGGAGTTTCAGACCATACAGGAGACAATGGCCTTGGAGACTGACCGGCACTCACTGAGTTTCGCTTCCAGAAAGTCTTGAATAAGCTTCGAGAATATCAGTAGAAAATGAGATGTGGGAACCGGATTCCAGTGAACCAAAGGATAGGAGGGTAGGAAGCCGAGAGACCTCCCTAGGCTCACCTGTTCAACAGGAGGAGGCAGGTGAGGTGGCTGTCAGAAGGGGGTGCAGGCTACCCGGCAGACATTGTCTTTTTGAGAAGGTTTGAATGTCAATATATTAAGTGATGGAGAAAAGAGAGGGAGACATTGTTAAAAAAAAAAAAAGGGCCGGCCCGGTGGCGCAGGCGGTTAGAGCTCTATGCTCCTAACTCCGAAGGCTGCCGGTTCGATTCCCACATGGGCCAGTGGGCTCTCAACAACCAAAAAAAAAAAAAAAAAAAAAAAAAAAAAGAAAGTCATACTCTTTGATATTCTTATCTGAGAGAAAAGAGAGATTTAAAATAAAAAAAAAAAAAGGGATATCTGATGCAATGACCATCCTGGGAACCACACACTGTGTGGTCCAGACAGTGATGAGATCTTTTACACATTGGAGGAGGATTACAGCTGCCCAGAAACTGGTTTGAACATGGGTCCAGGGATAGATATATTTTGCAGAAAAAGACCATGAAGTTGAGGAATTTCCTAGCTGATGACCGTGATTTTATTTTAATGAAGAAAATAGAAAGTGTATCTCATGACACACGTGGGAATTCTGCAGGTATCCTCCCACCTTTAGCCATGGACCACACACCGACCTGTCTGTACCCAGAAACTCTGTTACTAGCATGACTCTGACCCAAAGAGCCTTCATGTCTGTGTTCAGTTTTTATATATGTTGGTTGTTTCCTATGTTCATAAGGTCTACCACCTATTCATATTGAAAAAATATCTCAGAATATAGGTACTGAGTACCCTCTCTCCATCTTCTACGCTCTTCTAATATTGAGTGCTCTGGTTAATCAGTGCATGAATTCAAATTGTGGTGACTGAAAAGTCTATATTTGGGGTAGGATGAAATGATGGAAAATGCATACCTTTTTAAGTGCTTTCTAAGTGTAAGAAACTGTTGAATCAGAATGCAACATGTATTTAATTTTCTATTGACAACAGCACAGTGAAATAACTAAATTTCCTCTTATTCGATACCTGATCAAACTCAAACTTAGTTGTGCCGTGTTCGCTCATAACAACGTAATTTTGTACATGCATTACACATACGTACATATAGAGGTTAGCTGCATTCACATGTGGGTTTATTGACTAGATATTGGGTAAAATGCTTTACATGTATGCTTATAATTAATGAATGGCAGATTACAAATTTAAACTTTCAGTTTTTTTCTGAATTTAAACATACGCGGAAAGTTAAAGAACAATCTGATATTTCTGATTCCTTGCTACTTATTTAATGTCTTTTTAAATTATTCATTTCAGGTGTACAAAACAACATAGTGATTAGGCATTTACACCCCTCACAGACTGATCCCCCCCAACAAGTGTGCTACCCCTCTGGCATCATATGGAGCTGTTACAATACTATTGACTGTATTCCCTATGCTGTACTTTGCATCCCTCTGACTATTTATTATTTTAATTATATTTAACATTCAATATTATTTTCTATTACTTTCAGGTGTACAGCACAGTGGTTAGGTATTTATATTATCTATGGAGTGATCCTCTGGGTAGTCTAGTACCCATCTGACAAGAGGCATAGTTTTTCCCGTATTATGGACTGTATTCCCCATACTGTATTTCACGTCCCCATGATTATTTTGTGACTATCAATTTGAATTTCTTGAATTTCATTTCCCTACTTTGGGAAGCAATGGAACATTAATGTATTACAGGCTCAAGTTTGGAGTCTAATTAATATAAGCAGCAGATCATGTACTTCCCTTAATAATGCATTTACTCCAAGACTGTACCATAAATCGGTACCCAAGAATAAAGGGACACATTGTGATACATTCTTGTCTAAAGTTAGACATAGAGTATATGACCACATCTTGCCAAGTATAATTAAGGTATATTCTATTATTCCTAGTTGGAGATTAGTATTTGTTTATTTCAAAGATGGGCATATGTGGGTTTTGTGTGTGTGTGTGTGTGTGTGTATGTGTGTGTGTGTGTTTTCCTCTTATTCACTGAAATCTTTAAGTTAATTTGAAAGATCATCAGTTGATCACAATATATAATATATATCAGCAAAACCTGAAGACAATTTTGATGTCAAATTGCAAGGAAAATAGTGGGTTTCAAATTGCAGGGATATTATGATTACAACTTCAGGGAGACAGGTACACTGGTAAAACACTGGATAAATATACAAACATGCTATATTTGTGTTAGAATTGAAGAAAAAGGCATTAATTTGTCTTTTTTTAATTTGCTAATATTTAGTACTATGATCATGTGACATTTCTTAAGTATTTCTTATAGGAATAATTGGTTGCTCATTTCTCATAGGTCCCAGTTGTTTTCTGTCATGTAAAATGCTGTTGTTATATAACGACTTTTACTCATCCCCATCATCTTGTCTTTGAGCAGAGTGAAAAAGTTGCATTGAAAAAGAGTATCAATGATACATATAAAATATTGGACAAAAATGACACCATCCTTTTATACTTTAGAATATACCATTCTTACAATTTCTTCAAGAATTGTATGTCAGGAAGAGAGTTTTGAAAAATTAATTTGGCAATCTACTCAATTTTTCTTCTACTTTTTTACTCTGTCTTATTAAGACTGTGGGGCATTTTCTATCTCATGGTTGCCCAAAGTATGAGATTTCTTTAACAGTAATTCTTCTGGAAGGATAAAAAAACTGAGAAAATTTAAGTGCAAAAATTGTTATTCTCTTTTGGAGAATGACAATTTATATTATATTAATGGCTCTACTTGACTTGGCTTAACCTAATATTTCCCTAAACAAGTGTTTGAATTTGAATTTCTTTTCTGAGAATCATGTGATTGTATATTTTTATTCAAAAACACAGTTGGAGAAAGACCTGAAAGCTAAATGTTGTCAGGATGTGGGTTTTGAATAGCATTTCTTTGCCCAAACTTATAAGTTCATTATCTGGGAGAGAGCATTTATTTGAGTTGGCGAGACACTGGAGAGTGCCCCACTGCCTGAACTGGCATCACTCTCTGGGACGCCATTTGTTCCATGTGGCAATACAGTGAGGTCCTTAGTGGCTGTCCTGATACAACCAGTCAGCCCCGGGCTTGCCAACATTAATGCTGAAACGTGGAATGAGTGTGACTACAAGGAGAGCATTTTATATCGGCATTGTATATCGCTAACTATGCAGTTTTACCAGGATTTATTGAGAATTATGGTGATATTTGTCAAACCAGTTGAAAAGAAAGTGGTTTCTAATAAAGTGTGGCACGTTGGTCCCAATAATGTCCACTTGGCAGTGCAGGCGTAAAACACACGACAAATAAGCAAAAACACTTTAGCCTGCATTAAAGGCCAGACAACGGCAAAAGCAGGATCACATGTCACCGTCAAAGCATCTGCATAAAGGGGTTGTGATCGCACCCATCACTCCGGTTACAAACCTGAGAATGAGAGATTATCTGATGTCCTAAAGCACACCAGTTAGTGGCAAAGTGGGGACCTGACCTCAGCGTCCCTAGAAAAGTTGTCGGAAAGGCTTTTTCATTTCATGAAATTGAGCCCAAGCACCAACATTGGCTCGTTTTGATGGTTGAAAATCAATTCACATAATTCTCAACTCTCCAGATAATAATATATTTTTTAGTAACACAAAAGTGTTCTTAGTGTTTGTAATAGTCTAGTTTATAGCAAGTGTTATGTGATCTGAAGCATTGAAATAGTTTTAGCTTTCCATGCGTCAGAGTCCCCAAGACCTCTCCTATGTGACTCATATAAATGCAGGAACTGCATGTTTATTTTCTTTAATTTTTATTAAATTCTTTGGGGTGAATTTGGTTAGTAAAATTATATTTCACGTGTGCAATTCTGTAATGTATCATCTATACATCACATTATCGGTTCACCTCCCAGAGTCAGTTCTCCTTCCATCACCATATATTTGACCCCCTTTACCCTCTTTTGCAAACCTCCCACCCCCTTACCCTCTGGTCACCACTAAACCATTGTCTATGTCTATGAGTTTTTGTTTGTCTTGTTCATTCGTTGCTTTCAGTTTTATATCCCACATATGGATGAAATCATGTGCTTCTTGACTTTTTCTGACTGACTATTACGCTTCACATGATAATGTGAAGATCCAAGGGTCCTTCAGTAGATGATTGGCTAGATGTGCCATACGTACACAGTGCACTATTACTCGGCCATAGGAAAAGATGAAACAGTGCCATTGCCACACGTGCATGGACATGTTTACTTTAGACCAGAGCCTTGTACTAGTGATGGCAGAAGACACAGCAGTTAAGAGCCAGACCCCCTGCGTCACTGCATTTTGGGCAAGTGCTTACCTCTGTCTGCCTCAGTTTTATCATCTGTAAGTGGGGACAACCATGATACCTGCTTGACTGGGCTGGGGGATTAGACTAAGTAAGGAAAATGGACAGCACTAATCATGTTTCCCTGAAAATAAGACCGGGTCTTATATTAATTTTTGCTCCAAAAGATACTTTAGGGCGTATTTTCAGGGGATGTCTTATTTTTTCATGTAAAACAATCTTATTGAAATACAGCCATGTCATCTTCTGCAACATTGTCATAATGTACTAACTGTGTCCATCTGGCTGATGGTCTTAACTGGGGCTTATTTTCGGGGTAGGTCTTATTTTCCAGGATACAGGGTAGCAGCACATGACAGAAGCTTGATGAATGTCAGTGATTGAAGTGAACTCAAAGCTATGCAGGAACCTTTTCTGATCTTCCAATACTGTTATTTGCCTCCTTTCTTGGCACCCTTGAAGTGCCGTTTTCACCTTGATTATAGCATTTATTATCTTTAATTAAAATCATTTGTTTCTATTTCTGCATCATCCCGTCAGGTTTGGGTATTGAATTTGTGTGGTGAATTTGGAGAATTTGGTTCAGGTATTACATCTTACTCTGTGTCATCGGAACCTACCATATTGTCTTACATGGAAAAGTTTAAAACAAATTACTTCCCTTTTTTTTTTTGTTTAAAATTGATTGGGACAACAATGATTAGTAAAATTACATAGGTTTCAAGTGTACAATTCTGTATTACATCATCTACATATCACAGGGTGTGTTCACCACCCACAGTCAGTTCTCCTTCCAGAAGAGGGTAAAGGGGGTCCAATATATGGTGATGGGTAGGAGAACAATTACTTCTTTTTAAACTCTTGATCACTGAACTGATTTAGGTGTCTCACTTTCCATCCCAACCACTTACTATATTTGTATATTCATATAACTCATATGTCTATATGGTATAAAGATGATGAAAATTGAAATGCATACGAGAAGTTTTTAAGTATATTTCCATTCTCCTAGATTCTAATATATTTGAAAGGAAAATTGGTTTACCTGTCTTTTCTACAAAATGACACATATAATAATGCAGTGCCTTATTTTTACTTATTTATTATTTTTTTTTGTCTTTGTTCAGTGTCAGCATTGCATTTTTTTAAAAAAAAATAAAACTGATACTGAGACTAAAAGGAGCTTGGATGAAAAAATCCCTTTCAATTTTTCAGGAGTGTGCTGATAAGCTTTGCCACCTGGAGGGTGAAGAGGGTTGTATATTTTGCAGAAATTTCAGAACCATTGAACTATCAAACCATTGGTGATGTGACTGAACAGTATTTGGATAAATGCCATCTAGTAAAACATGCAATCCAGACAAATTGTACTATTTTAAAGAATTGCTCCCCAAATTTGAATGAATATTTATTGTTTCCTTTAGGGATAAGAGGCGTAGAGTGTACTAGCATATTAGGGCTGACATATCAAAGCACCTCAGAACGGTGACTTAAAAATTAGAAATTTATTTTCTCATAGTTATGGAGGCTAGAAGTCTAAAATCAAGGTGGCGGCAGGTTTGGTTTTTCCCGAAGCTGCATTCTTGGGCTTAGAGACAGACACCATCTTGCTGTGTCCTCATGTGGTATTTTCTCTGTGCCAGGGCACCCCTGCTCTCTCTTCGTGTGTCCGACAGCACCAGTCAGATTGAATCAGGGCCTCCTTATGGGCCTCATTTTAACTTAATAACCTCTTCAAAGGCCACATGTCCAAATAGAGTCACATCTGAGGTCCTGGAAGTTAAGGCTTCACCATATGAATTTAGGGGGACACTATTCAGTTCATAATAGAGTTTTATATACGAAACTAAAAGTTTCATATTAATTTTTGCCATAAGAGAAAATAATACTTTATAGAAGAAGCTTGGCAATTCAGGGGTTTTGGTAGTTGTACAGGTTTATAAAACATATATTCATTTATATAAAAATTGTTGGTTGAGGGACTGCATTTCAGTGGCTGACAAGAGTTTAAAGAGATAAGGAGCAGCCAACAGTCTTGCTCCAGCAAATAGGCACTAGTATATGGATAATGTACATAATTGTACAAGATGTGTGTCCCCTGTGGGGCTTAGCAACTGGAATTTCAAGTCACAGGATAGAACTCTTTCTTCCAGTTGGGGATGGTGACTTTATAGAAAGTGTATTATTCGATTTGGGTCTTAATGAACAGTATGCTCTTAATTAAAAATAAATAAATAAATAAATAAATAAATAAATAAATAAATAAAAAATAAAAAAGATAGAATAGGATCAGGAAACACAGGATAATAAATACCAGTATAATATTTGCAAAGAATAGAGAATGTGTAATATAATTTGGTCTGACAGAGTTCATGAAGAAATATAACTGAAAATTCCAATTGACCCACATTGTAGATGACTTGGATTTTTAGGGGAAGGAGTATGAATGGTACCTGGTAGACACTTTGTCATTATTGAAGATTGACAGCCATAAAATTGACATTTATCAACAGAGTTTAGAAACTTGGACATAGAGTAGATTGGCAGTGAGACCCAAATGGAGGGAGAGAGAGCTGTTGGGTTACCTACATACTTCTTTCTGTATTAGTTAAAGGGTCACCAGTGTTAGTGACCACGTACAAGAGAGCATGAGATACAAGTTGGCACTGTGTCCATAGCGTCTATGGATGGAGTCTGCTAAATGGATTTGGAGGGTCAGAGAAAGAAAAAAGCCAAAGAGATGCTGACTTGGCAAATAGGAATAGTTTCGAGTGTTGAGAAAGAGCCCACTGTGTCTGCAGGTGACACCTGAGTGGGGGTAGCAGTCAGGATGGGGGAAGAGATGAGAAAAAAAAAGAAAAAGAAAAACACTGAGTTTTCAGCACCCCTGGCCTCTCTGTAGCCCATACCCTGAGACAGAAGTTGACCCAGAAAAGAGAGTGTGAAAAAATATTTTACGCATTCTTTTAGAATCACAGCCACTTCAATTTTGATAAGTATAATCCTAAACCTCTATGGGAAAGGCACCAGACTGCAAGCACCCCAAAATATTATAGATTAAACAACTAAAGATAAACCTTGTTTCCCCTAATAGGTTAATAATTCAGGGAAAGAATGAGCTTACGTTTCCCTGTAACTGTTTTAATAAGCAAGAGCCCCGATATATTAATCATCTATATTTAGAATTCTTATTTATCGACTCACATTTTCTAAAGTATCTTTTAACACAATAAGCCAGTATAATGTTAGGGAAATGTTCAATGTTTGCTAAATATCCTAACTCATTCTGCAAGGCTAATAAAATTGAGATTTTATTGAAAGAAAAGTTGGAGGAAGGTTATTTGTATTTTCATGCAATTTTGAAAGTGAGGTTTTGGAGGCTGATTAAAATGTAATCCATCATGAACGGGATGAGTTTTTCTGTGGCATACTCCAAAAATATTACTGCTGATCCACAGGCTTAGTGAAAGAGATTTGGAAGTCCATTTAGTCTAAAAATATCTCAAGATATGTTTTAACCCCACATATGCACATCGCCTTCTGGAAATATCACATGTGAAAGCTTAATGCTATATTTAATATCTGGTGAGTTATGCCCCCACAAACCCCGAGTGCAAAGATACTGCAGAATCATTCAAATCGCATGCTAATTCACAGAAATCTAAGTTTAGCTTCTTTCAAAGAATACTCTTAAGTTAAAGGTCATCATATAACATTTCTTAAAGGAAAAAAACAAAAACATATTTCTCTGGCACCTGCAATATCTGAGAAGGAAACAGCTTCCTTTATTTATTCTAGCTGACTTTGGAACCGAGGCCAGAATTAGCACTTTTTCTTTTCTGAACAAGTAAAGCTTGCTACATTTAATATATGGATTTTTAGATCCACATATTGTTTAAAAATACAGGGGGACCCTGGTAACTGAGAGGGGTGCCTTTGAAAATCCTCTCTGCACTCCAGCTAACTCAGTAGCCTGAAGCAATTCGCCTCTTTCAGCCTCTCTTTCCGTAACTTTAAAATGGGATGAGAATAATGACTAAACTACTGGGAAGCTGAACTGATCGGACACGTGGTAAGAGTCTAACCCAGGGATGGCCATCAGGTCATGGTTCCCATTGCTGTGACTTCATGTTAGACCTGCAGAGAGAATCTGACACCTGGGGGTTGTAATAGGTGTAATATTATAGTAGTCGAACCAGAAATTGAACTCCGAACAAGAGGGACTAGAGAAATATAAGGACCCAAGGTAATAGAGAGTAAATAAAATATTTTTTTTTTAATGGAGCCATTTCTAATTGAAGGTGACACCAGAACCATTAGCTACGTGTATGAAATGGCCACCTACCAGGCTCTTGGTCATTTTGTTGCAGATTGATACATAACAACAGCAGCAACAACAAAAACTTTTGTCAGCACTATTGGGAATGAGAGGCAATGGACAGCTATATTTATACTCAGTAATATGATTCAAATGAAAAAGCATGGCTGCGGAGCATAGTGTCTGGTCGTGAGAACAGCTGCTCAAAGCCTGTTGGTCTGGCAAGACGAGTTAGTGAACTTTTTCTCACAAAGAGCAACTAATGAGAAAACAAGCAATCTAAATCCTCCATGATATGTCAGTGCAATGCAGAAGCTCTGCTCAGCGGGAATCCTATACAACTGTGTTGGGTAGATACAGCCTTGGAAGTAAGTAATCTGTGGCCCACTGGCCCACACATTCACTCCCCGGTACCTCTCCTTTCCATTTTCCCATGGCTTTGCTTAAGGATCAATACATTTGTCCGAAATAATCTGACTGAATCCTCAAGCAAGAACGCAAGCAATGCAAATCAATACCTCACTTGAGATGCTTGTTGAATAATATAGGATGATGGTCTAAGAAAAGCAGAAACCTGAAAATCATCAGCAGAATCCAAAAACTGATTTTTTTATCAAAGTAAATGAAAGCTATTCTGAAATGACATACAATTATTCTGGAAAGTACAAATATTAGCCACATACTAAAGAATAATATTAGTGACAGCAATAACAATGATAGCAAAAATAACAAAAACAAAATAGAAAAATAACAAAATAACAAAATAGAAAAATAACAAAATAACAAAAATAGAAAAAAAATAGAAAAAATAGAAAGAAAAAAAACCTATAACCAACATTACATCATCCTCTAGAAATAGGACAGAGTATCAGCATACAGCATTCTCTCTTTTAAACACCTATTAAGCCATATCAACAACAGTATCTGTAAAGGTATAAGCAAGGTACTGTATAGGATACTTTAATTTTTAAAATAAGTGTTGCATCATGCTAAGTTGCCCCTAAATCAAACAGTTTTCAATAAATTACATTTTCTTTGATGCTTAAATAATGAAGTTTCATTTTTGAAATGTACAGTAGGAGCCCAAGTATAATAAATCATACCTATGAATAAGTGGGCGTGTAAAATAAGTCACATTGCTTTATTTTCATTGAAATTTCTTTGCCACATCTGGTTTAAATAACCCGCTATTGGTATTTAAAAGAAGACCTTATTAAAATATGTATGATATATTAAGGTAAATGCAAATTAAAATTGAGGTGTCATCTTTTACTTATCTGATTGGCAAAAAGACAAAGCTTGACAACATACCCTATTGATGAGATTGTAGAAAAACTAGCTACCTCAAGCATTGTTGTTGAGAATGATAAATGCTACACCCCCATGAAAGGACATTTGGCAATGTCTATAAAAATCATGTATTCATTATGCCCTGACACAGCAAACTTTTAGGAATTGATTCCAAAATTTATACTAGTAAAAGTGAAAGTGATATATCCTTCAGGCTTTTCATCCCAGCACTATTTATGATAGCAAACAAACAAATAGCAAACAGCAAATGAAGAACATGAACTAAAAATCCACCTGTACAGCCAGGAACCTGTATAGTACTTCCACAAGGACGTACAGTAAACAGGGCTACTTTTCACAGTAAAAGAACTTCTTTCTTTTGTTTTGTATGACTTCATTGTGAATGGACTCTAGTTCATTAAAGGACTCCTGTTTACATGAGGCTGCTGTAAAAAGGAAAGTGAAATCTCTCTATATACCAGATCGTAATATTTAAGATTTATTGTTAAGAAGACAAGAAGGCAGCATTGTATATGGAATGAAAGCATACAACGGTGAAGGGTGAGGGGATATCTATGTTTATTTCTATAGTAAGTTCAGTTTAAAATTGAACGGATGAATAAAAACAGCAACGACAAAAATAAATTTTACATGCAGGGAATGGGAAGAGCTGGAGCTATAAACAGGGATGAAAGCTAGATTTAATAGGCCATGCTTTGTGGATCTGATGAAGAATCTTGTGAATTATTTTACATAATCATAAAATATGAGATAAGTCAAAATAAACCACAAAAGTATCCCAAAACGTTACAGGCCAAATCACACAAACCAACCCAGTTATTCGTTGAGTCGGTGGCCTAATCTTACAGATAGAAATTGTGTCAAGTGAGTTGTAAATATAGCAATTAGATTTGCTGCCTTAATAGGTCATGTTCCCTCCCGAAAACAAGTGCTTAAGAAAATTCAATTCTTTTAAAAATATTGTTAATTTTTGCATTGGTATTCTGAGACTCTTGCTTATTTAAAGATAAAACAAATAATTACATTAACATGGTAGAAATCCAAGTTTCTCAATTCTTACTATAAGCAAGAGAGGGGAAAGGAGAACAGGGAGAGAATGAATTATAAAATTAAAGAAGTAAAACTTGGTAATCCTAAATTTGAATTGGAAATGTATGTAAGAACTCACGATGTATTTCCTTCAAAAAATAATGTATTTTTATTAAATGTATTGGGGTGACAATGGTTAGTAAAATTATATAAATTTCAGGTGTACAATTCTGTAATACATCATCTGCAACTCACATAGTGTGTTCACCACCCAGAGTCAGTTCTCCTTCCATGACCACACATTTGACCCCCTTTCCCCTCTTCTACCTTTCCTCCTCCCCTCTTACCCTCTGGTAACCGCTAAACTGTTGTCTGTGTCTGTGTTTTTGTTTCTTTGTCTCCTTTGTTTCTTGCTTTCAGTTTTATGTCCCACATAGGAGTGAAGTCGTGTGGTTCTTGTTCGTCTGACTTACTTTGCTTATAGCTCCATGGAAAAGACCTGGAAACATTAACCCACAACAGTGAGCAGTGCTCCCACCCTAATCATTCTATCTGAAGTACCTCATTCTATATAAAGTGATCAGGGCTCCTCGGAAAATGGCTGAATCCAGGCCTTTGACAAACACTGTCCAGGACTGCCCAGGATCTGCTGACACCTCACAAACCACACGACATGGGTGACAGTGCACTTGCCAACCTACATGGAACTTGCAGAGCCTCTGTTTCTCCCAAATAAACAGTCTGAACCTCTGGAGAATGACAGTGACAATGGGTTGAAACACATCTAACACGTCGAATTCATTAAGCTCATAACGATAGAAAAACCAACACAAACTAACAAGCAAATAAACCAATGAATTATATTGATCATCCTGGAAAGATCCTGGGAAATAATTCATTACACCAAAAGCAGCAGTGAATAAATGAAAATAAATGCTTCTTTCTATGTGCATACAAATTTTTAGGATAATCAGATAAATGACTCTTTCCCTGATGATTTTTGGTGGGTCTGTGCAGTGCATCTAATTTGAGTTAAAAGCCGTGGATTTTAGGGGTTTTGGAGAATTACCTTTTTCCATTTTGTGATTGATTTTAAGTATAAATACATACAGACATACAAAGCATTAACGCAAACTTAATTTTTCACAAATAAGGATATAGCAATCACACTTCATGAAAATTATGAGGAACCTGTTAAAAATAAAATGTAGTTATTTTAAGTGATATCACAAACTTTTAAAAATGTATCTTACATAGATTTGTCTGCCTCATGTACTTTAAAAAGTTGTCCTATATGGAAAAATGTACTTTTTTAAGTTGTATTTTCCACCCCAGTGCTGTACGGAAGCAAACAAAGAAATAATTGGTCGATATGCTGCCAGGAGAATGAATGCTGGTGTTCAAAAACAAGTTTCAACTTATAAACCATTCGTGCAAAGGCAGACTTAAAAAAAAAAAATGTGAATGGTTCAAAGTAAGCCAGAGGGTGGGAAAGAAAGGAAACGCTCAGAATCAGGATGACAGTCTTAACTTACCTGTCCTGGGAGAGGAGCTGTAGAAGTTACTTCCTTCTGAGGCCCGAGGTGTGACCAGTCACTTGTGTTTACCGGTGAATCCTCGCTCTTTCTGTTATTTCTGCTGAAAAGTTCCCACAAATGCCATTAAGATGGTGCAATGATAGATTGTTTATTGGATAAATTTTGTTGTCTGTCTAATTCTCTATGGAATCACGTTGTATGTATATGCTTGAAACTTAAATATCTATAAAGTGGGAGATCGGCCCATTCATGTTTGTGTTTCATGCATTCCAATGGACACATGGGCCCTCTAGAAGAGCATAACATATTTAACAATGAAATCAGGAAAAGTCACCACATACTTTTGTGCAGCCCAAGTATAACGCTCTTGCTAATTCCATGGTCTTTCAGCTTTTCATCTGTGAACAATTTGTAAACATTTAGAGGACTTTTGTTTTTTGAGCCTGCAGAGCACTCACTATGACTTCATTTTCACTTCTGCCAGATACTTACCTGTCTCCAGTGTCCTTCCTTCCCCTTTTTGAGATTTACTACTCATTTTAGGTAAATTGAAGAAAAAAAATCCCCAAAATATTGTCTTCACGAAAGATCTCTAGCTATGTGCTTGAGGAATGGGAATATTCGAGTCCGCCATGGCGTCTGCCCCTCAGGGCCCCTGAGGACTGAGCTCCTTCGATGTTTAAAAAGGAGAAGGGAGTGAGGTACTGATTCATGCTACAACATGATAAACCTGGAAAGTGTTACGCTACTTGAAAGAGCCAGGCACAAAATGCCACGTATGGTATGATTCTGCTTAGAAGAGATGTCCAGAACTGGCAAACCCATAGAAAAACAAAGTAGATTAGTGGTCGCCAGGGCCTGGAGTGAGGAGGGAATGGAGAGTGATCGCTAATGGATAGAAATTCTTTTTGGGGTGATGGGCATTTCTGAAAAGAGATTGTGAAAATGGCTGTTAAAACTGTGCATATATGAGTATTAAGAAGTAGTCTTCTGAGAGAGGATTTTATGGCTAGGAATTACATCTCAATAAAACAGTTGTAAATGTCTAACAGGAGCGCTAACCCTGGCAGACCAGGTACTTGCACACTGAGCGATGGTCATGCCACTGGTGCCAGGAGGCAGCAGGAACCCAGGGATCCCAGAAGTACCACCTGAAATTCTATGAAAGTCACTGACTCCTGAAAACCAGTGGTGGCAGACAAAGCCTATTGAGTTACAAGCATGGGACTGCCCAGCTCTAGAGGAATGCTTCTGTGTCCTCCAGGGGAAGAGCACATTATAGGTTTGTTTGGCATTTCATGGGTCGTTTACAGATATTTTTATGGTTAAAATAATGGAACTAGCAGGTGGAGTGCATGGGATGTTGAGGGCAGTGAAACTAGTCTGTGTTTTCTCATAGTGATAGATACATGGCATCATACATTCGTCCAAACCTGTAGAATATGCAATGAATGAACCTCATGTAAACTCTGGACTCTGCGTGATGATGACGAGCCAGTGTAGGTTGATCAGTTCTACAAAATGTCCCAGCTGGTGGGGCTGTTGATGACTGGGGGTGGGAGGGGTCGTGCATGTGTGCTGTTGGGGAGATACGAGCACAGCTCTGTAGCTTTTGTTCAGTTTCTCTCTGAATCTAAAACTGCTCTGAAAAATAAAATCTTAAAAAAGAAAAGGGGATATGGAAAAACAGTAGGCAGTATGTCAGAAAGAGAAATGTGTTACCTATCTCTGACTCAAACAAGAAAGACAAGGCCACCTCAGTTTTTGTGGGACATCACAAAAAAGTGTATCTTATATTTATGTAGAGCTTTACACTTGACAAACCCATTTACATTTCATTATGTCCTCTCTCTAGCCCTCTGAGATATGTGAGGCAGGGGATGTTATGCTTATTACTCAGACAAGGAAAGTCAACGCAAATGGATACCGTGAGTTAGTAAAGGACTCATGAGGAGCAAAGGAGAAAGTCCAGACTCAAACCCAAACTTTCGTACTCCAAGATCCTTGTTCTTTCCAGTATATGAGAGAAAAGTTACAGATTCTGACTTGTAGCGAATGAGGGAATGACCTGAATAAGTCCCAACCAAACCAGCACATCTAGTTTGGTTATTTTTGTTGTTTTAATTAATGGATTGCCACGTGGCCTGTAAGGAGCTCACCTCTCAGTGTGGCTAAAAGTGACAAATCAGTTGCAGTGAGACTGAGTACGTGACTCTGTGGGTTGAGGCACAGCTCCCACCAGCCCTTCCTGCTCACTAACACTCTCTACAGGTTCTCTCCCTGTGAGGGTTTGGCCAGGCTTTGCCCATGGGTTCTGCTGTTCACAATAAAACCTGGCGGACTCATAATCGAGCTAAGTCTGCCTTAGAGGAGCAGACAGGACCAGCAGCAGGAAACGGGCCCCACAACTTGAAGTCAGAGGCTGTGGGTGAAATCTTGGTGTCTGTCCGTGGGCATGGCTTCCTGGGTCAGCCGCAGGCCTGGTACAACGGGATGACTGGAGCTTCCGTCCCAGGTTTGTGGGAAGGAAATAGGAGGAGAGGGCCCTGAAGCGGTAGATTGTCAACAGTAGTTGTTGGTTTGAACCTGGGTGACACACGGCACAGTAGCCGCAGAGCCTGGCTAGGTAGGGGCCTGTAACCTACCTGCGGGTTCTGACTTACGGTTCTGATCGCACCAAAGTGTTTTCCGGGGCAGGGGTTTCCACATCTGCCCTGTCAGGGCAACTTCATACGGTGACAATCAGTGAGGCTCCTGAGCTGGGACTGTAAATGTTTCATGGGACATACTTATATGAAAAATTGTTTGCTACTTATTTGGAATTCACTTATAACTGAACATCCTCCTCTGTTTTCCTTCTTGTTTTTTTTTTTTTTTTGGTTTTGCTAAATCTGGAAACCCAGCCCCACAGAGCTTTTGCTTGTGTAAGTTATGTGTACTATGTCAAAAACAAAAAACGAGCACTCTGAAATATTTATTAGCTTAGAATAGTAACAAATCCATTGAGTGAGGATATTAATAACATTTTTTTAAAGAAAATACATGTTTTAAGGAAAATAGGTTTTGCTTTTTCCAAAACAAAACACACTTTACTAAGGAGTGATGTTCATATATTTGAGCAAAATTCTTTGTGCCTAGTTTAATACACGATATCTCTATTCTCATAACTTCTTTTCCATCAATCTTGCAATACTATGTGTCATGTAGCTTTTGGAAGACTCCACGGTATACTCATGAGGAAAAGAGGACAGTGCTAATAACATCTTCCTATTGTTATGATTACAGTTTTGACTTTACAGACTTCTGAAAGCATCTCAGGGTATTTTGAGGGGTTCCCAGGTCTTTTGAGGGGTTACCACATTTTGGGAACCACTAATCTATGGCTTTCATTTCATTGTCACGGTAGAGTCCTTTAGCCTCAAATCAACTTTTCAAATCACCTTTCTTTTTTTAAATATACTGGAGGGGGGGTGCCAAAAATGTATACACATGTTAATAAGTTGGTCAACGTTGCTCAAGCAGTAGTTCGCCGTAATCAGAAGTGTCTGGACGCTGATGGTAACCACTTTGAGCACCTCTTGTAATTGCAGAAGTCTAACGTGACTTGTATTCATCTTTTGAGTATTACAATTTTAATATACTTTTTTCCTTTCTTAAAATTTGTATACATTTTTTGACCCCTTATAGTCTCACATCCAGTATCATTATATAAAGATAATGACGTTACAAAAATCATCAGTTATTAATCTCACAGAGGTTCAACAGAAATACAGCAGATCACTGGGATATTTATGTGACTTGTTGAACTTAATTGCCTGTCCCAAACATACACATAATTTTGTGTGTTACACCTTTTGTGATAATTTTGGTGCTACACCTTTTCTTAGACCCTTAGACAATAGAGTTTTTAACTCTGTGAGCATGTGTCCGTTTGCGTCTTATCTGAAAATACAATATTCTCTTTTTATGTAGCATTTTTATATCATTGGTAGGTATGGTAATAATCCCCAAGTATTTTTCCTATTCCACTTACCTCCTGGAATCGAGGAGACTCTTAGAGACTCTTGGAATACTTATCTCTGCCTTCCTCCATCCCTTCTTTATTCTTATAAAAAACCTTTGCTGTTATTCATGAATATTTCTCCAGGAAGCTAGGGATTTGCTGAACTTGGTGAGCTATAGATGTCTAGACTTTGTCTTATCACTGAAAATGGAACACAGAATTGGAGACAGGATCCAAGAACCGAGGGAGAAAGGTTAAACCTAGTGGCATTGACTGGTATCTGTACTGGATCCACTCGAGGCAGTTTAGAAATTATCTTCAAAAGGGTGAAAGTCAGAACCTCAAAGTAAAATGCTGAACAATTTGAACACACATTACTGAGTGTAGTGGGAAAGGCCCTGGGCTGAGTGCATCTTCTCCAAAGCACTTATGTGACCCCATACCCGGGTCCTAAGTGAGAGCAGTGAAGGCTTGAGAAGATGAGGATGGCACAGACTGACATGTCTGTAGTCACCCCACACTCGTAGAGTAAGCACACACTCTGTGTCGTCTTATCTTCCCCATCAGACCTGCTGTGAAAGCAGATCCTAAGAGCTCATAGAATCCAAGACACAGACCGAGGCAAATCTTTCCCCTTCTGCATCAGACTGCTCAGGACTCATCAGCAAGAAGAGCTATAATCTAGGTGAGTCCCAAGTCATTCGTATGAATGAATATCATCAGTGCACCTGGGAACAGCGAGAACATTTTATGTTTTCACAGTCTCCTGTGAACATTCATTGTTAAATTTTATCTGTAGTGTTAGGCTCTGTTGCTGCAATACATGACCCTACCAACTTCTTAAGCAAAGGTGAGTCTTTGTACAAAGAAGATCATCTCTACAAATACCTACTAGTCCAGATAATCCATGTTTTGGAAAAACACTGTTCATTCCTTACATCTTGACACTGACCACTTGCAGACTGGCAAATGGAATCTATCAGGAGGGTAGTTACAGCCTGTTGCATGGACTGAAAATAAGTTCAGGAAAAAGGCACAGTCTGACAATATTGGGAGAAATAGTAGTTTCTGTTCCGATGCTATTTGGGGTAAAAGGACAGGAGGAGACTCATATAACTAAATGGCACGTAGTCGTAGAGTTCATTTCTGATCATAAATGCTAAGCAAAAGAATCCTAATGCTAATGTTTGATAAAATCCTAATACTGAAATGGCTAAGGCAACTAATTCTGATTTGGGAAGCATTTGTAGGAACCCTGCCTGTGCTTCAGTCATCAGCAACTAACCTTTTGAAAAAATTTATTTTTATTTATTTATTTATTTATTTTATTAAAGTTTATTGGAGTGACAATTGTTAGTAAAGTTACATAGATTTCAGGTGTACAATTCTGTATGACATCATCTCTATATCACATTGTGTGCTCACCACTCAGAGTCAGTTCACCTTCTGTCACCGTATATTTGATCCCTTTTAGCCTCATCTACCACCCCTTTCTTGAAAAAGACCTAAAGTGAAAGCAAGTTAAATTATTGTGAAAAAGTGGACACACAGGGAAAGGCAAAGACCTGTGTGACATCCTGCAGGTCAGTGGCTCTAGAAAGACTTTGCTGGTGGGAGCACGTGGATGGCCAATATCTCCATGTGGACTAGAGGTCGCTCTCTTAACACCGGGATTGTCTTAACTAAGCTTTGTTTGTCAATTGCACTCATCTTCTGCCATCAGGTCTAATTGTTCCGTGTCTCGTTGGTGGACAAAAAATGTCCAGCAAATTTATACTCCAATTTTGACAGAAAATCCAGGTCACCCATTGTAACATAACCTGTTATTTATCAAGTTTGAAAGCACATTTAAGCAGTGACAGTTGTAATAACCTTCCTTGTTTTGATTTTCTATTGCTTCTAGGATGTTTTTGCTGGATGAGGCTCAGAAACTTTGGTTTTCATTCTCAAGAGTGATGTCAGTTTAGTGGAATGATAGATGCCCATCAATGTGTGTGCCGATTGTTTTCCCAACAGAACACAAGATATTTCAATTATTTTGCAGATTTCCATTCGCTTTTCCATCGGTGTGTATTTCTGTTTGTACAAAAATTATTTTATGTAAAAAATTGTGAAGCATTTACTGTGTGATAATTAAGTAGGAGGCGTTTGGCATTGGGCATAGGTAAGACATAATTCCTGTCCTAGGGAGATGCCATACTTCATAATAAGAATCTATGTAATATTAAGTTATTTTGTAAAAGTGTTTTTCACATTCAATAATAAGTTTCATATTAGGTATAGCGAGGTGCTTACAGAGAATTTTGCTTTTATTTTAAATCTCTCGTCTACTCCTTGCATTATCATAGAATATAAGTACAAGAAAGAATATGCTAAGTCACAAAGTTGGTACTCAAAAATTGCAAATGTTGGTTATCCCTTACCAGCACATTTCCCCTTTTGTTGTATTCCTATTCAGTTCCTCTCATTTTTTTCTTTTTTTTTTTTTTTAGGTTTTCTTTTTTTCTTTTTTTTTAATTAAATTTATTGAACTTCATTTTTTTCAAATAACTCGCTACTTAGACTTTGCTTCCTGAGGACAAAGACCAGCCTAGTGCAAAGGTGTGTTCGCCTCCCACCTCCGTCTGCTGTGCCAGGCAGCTCCCAGCAGCCCCCAGACATTAGTTCCAGGTGCAGGTGGCTGCCCCAGGGACGCAGGGCCTGTCTGGGTGCTCCCTACTGGCCTGCGGCACAGAAGGAGCCTGCACTGCGGATGACAGTGAACTCTGGCCAGGTGTCACTGGGGCCTCCAGAAAGCCCCGCTGCTTCTGCAGTAACTGACATGTCTGCGCGCAATGTCAGGGAGTGTCCCCTCTGAACTCATCACGGCCAAGTGAGGTGACAGGGGGCACCTCGTGTGCTGGGAAAACTCCCGTCATTTATTTAATTTGTGAGTTAGTGAATTGAAGAGTCTTGTAATGAATAGGTTTTGCACTCATTGATTACAGATTTTTTTGTTCGTTTTTTTGTTTTGTTTTGTTTTCTGCTGGAAGGAAGTGTTGATACTAAGGCAGCTAGGCTGCACGGCTCTAATCTCTGTACGGCCACCTCCATGTATCACATGCCACATGTTACTCTCATGGCGACATGTGTAAAGCAGCCCCATCATAGGGATGCGCTCGTGGGAACTGCAGGCCCTGCCTCGGACAGTGAAAGGGGGGATCCCCTGGTCAGTGGAATGATGTGTGATAACTACGCGGGGACGTATTTTAAGGTTAAAAATTAGCTTTCATGGAAGAAACCTCTGGGACTATTTGTACGCTCTGATGAGGTCTGATATGTGTTTCACCAACACAGGACTTTACAGGTGACAGATACTTTGCTGTGTGGCGCTTGGGGGGAAAAAGAAAAGAAAGGGAAGACTACCGAGCATACTGAACAATGGTCACAAAAGTGAAAGGTTCACAGACTCTTGTCGCTAGTGATTTTTCAAAGAGGACTTCATCGTTTAAAATTAACGAAAAGTAGGATACAAAGAACAGGACATTTTAGAATTTTGGTAAATAACACTTAAGATACATAAACTCTCCTGTCATGAGCTTGTCAGGGCACAAGATATGACCCGGCTGTTTCTTCAGTGGCCAGGCACTGAACTATCCTGCATGTAACACAGAACTACACAATGAGCTATTCAAGGTTTTCTGTTTGTTTGTTTTGTTGTTGTGTTGTTTTTCCCTTCCTTTTGTATTAAAGTATCCAGTTATTAATTTTCTCTAATCTATACATTTTCCATTCTTATAAAGTATGCTTATCAAAATGTTTTGCTTGTACCACACGAGGGTCCTTAAATGGACAATTTTTCTTCACCACAGGACTCGAGGGCCTCATTTTTCCTAGATAAAGTTATCTTGAGATTATTCTATCATTGTCTCTGCATTTGTGTCTGTTAGACAATGAAATGAAAAATAGTTCTGCATTATATTTATTTGCATCCTTTAATACTGCTATATTAGACAAGGAGGGAATAATCATTAATTAAATCTTTGACCTAAGATTTTCTTAACGATATGTAAATTCTTCTAGAATACTGTAAGAATTCGGAGGTATATCATTCTTATAAAACTACAAGCAATGCCTGCTATTTCCAATCTGTTTTTTCCTCCACTATGTCAGAACAATTCTGTGTTCTTTTACGCATCCTAACTCATTTCCCTGTCTCCATCTCTTCATTTTTCTGGAAGAGAATGAATACCTATAATATCTGATTATAAATAATTCTGTGCGGAGTCTCTAAAGCAGTATTGTCCAATAGAAATATAATGAAATGCACATGTGCAAGTTAAAATAAGCGGCCACATTAAAATACATAAATACATAAAAACAGATGTATTTATTTTATTAAATGCATAAATAAAATATGTATTTATTAATTTTTTATTTAACCCAACATGTCCCAAATTTTGTCATTTCAATATATATTCAATAATGAGATATTTTGCATTCTTTCTTTTGAAAGAACTTGTCAAAATCTGGTGTGTATTTTACATATACAGGACGTTTCAATTCAATTTCAAATTTTCATTGGAAATACATGATCTATATTTAGAATTCATTAAAAAAAAAAAGAGTTAGAAGATTTGATGCACATACATTATCCCAAACAACCTTTCCCACAGTTTCCCAAAACGTAAACATCTACTTTAAATTTTACATACACATACACACACACACACACACTCACACACACACACACACACATAGAGGACAGGATCAGGGCTGCCAGCGGTTGGGGAGGGGGCTGGGGAGGAAAGTGGCATGTAAGTGCATAGAAGCTGCATTTGCTTCCTACTTGCTGTGCTTTCTTAGGTTTTAAATTTATTTTGTGTGGCTTGGAGAATGATGCCAAAGATGATGGGTGGGGGGGTTTCTAAGGCCTCCCCGCCGCAAGGAATGGCATGGGCCCTTCCCTCCTGGGCTCTGACAGTATCACCTGGGGAAGATCTTCGCTAACTATAGGACTGTGAGAGACAGTGGTCAGAATGCCTCAAAGCTGCCGACTCCCACATAGCAGCCACGTCTGCTGATGACATTGGTTAAGCACAGGGAAGTGATTTATGTGAACCAAGGACTTCCAAGTTCAGCAGGGTCTGCCTCCAGTGGCTAACTATTCCCCTGGTGATCCCTTAGAAAATAGGGGGACCACGTGACCTGTAAGACATGTTCCACCTATCAAGTTATAGGATTCCATCTGGTTTAGTGGTGGTGACCTATTGTGTCTTCCCATGACTTTCTAAAATCCAAATTTCCTACCCACGGCAGATGGAGATCCAGTAAAGTCTGGATTTTACTGTCTTGTCAAGGGTATATGTGGGAATAGCTTTCTCTAGAAAGTGAAGTGAACTACCAAATCCATTGGTGACTATCTGTTGCAAATCCTCTAAAGTAGTGTCATGTGGAACTTAAATTCCGAGAGTATTGTTTTGCAATTACTCCCACAAGAAATCCCAAAAGCCTGAATAAAATAGGAAAGAGGACAATTATCTCTTTGTTAACATACATGCATTTGCAAGAATATGGAAACAATGATTTTAGCTCTACCATCTTTACTCTTTCAGATGAATGTGAAAATAAAAACTAGAACACTATGAACAAATGTGACTTACTTTGAACTTACCTAAAAAACTTTTTGAGTGTTGAGTAAGTGTAGAATGTATTCTGCTTTATCTGTAAGCTTTCTCTTCATCATTTCCCTGATAACCTTTGCTGAAAAGAAAAGTGTGCAGACAACAAGTTGTCTGCAGTGTGAGAGAACACACAACTTCCTGGAATTCCCTTCCCTGTAATACCAACCTGGAGAATCCCCACATCCAGTAAGATCTGGCCGACTGCATCTTATACCAAGCAGCTGTCCTTAGCCCTAACTGTCAAGGAGCCATCCATCCCCTCTCCTATGCACACCGAGCATATTGTATCCACTGCTTTTCATTATGCATGTATTCATTTTTGTATGTGAATTTGTTTCCACATTTCTATTATGTTTTTCATATTTATTAGTTTTTACCACCTTCAACCTTGAACCAGGACCCTATTCATCCTGCTTTCATTTGCTCATCCATTCAGTAGGTGTTTGACAGACCCCGGATCATTTCTCAGGCAGGCACTGAGTGTGCATTGAGCAGCAAAAAAACTCATTTCTGGCTTCCAATGAACTAACAATTTATTGGGGAGCCCTGCTTGTTGAGAGGTAAATAACGTAATGCATTAACATTACAAAATATCAACCACTATCAAGGTTATAAATAGGGTGCTGTGCTAGGGAAACGCAGGATGAGGAGAGCCTGCTTAGATAAAAAATCTAGGTGGACTCTTAGGGTTCAAAGGGATGAGACGAAATTACCCGTAGGGAATGTCTACAAAAAAAAATTGGATTGTAGTGGGGCAGGAGAGAAAGTGGGGAGCCTCTTGCTACTTAAGAAATAAATGATGTGACCATTAGGTAGATAAACTCTTTGTTTCCTTCATTACCTGCTGTGACTATTAGGTAGATAAATTCTTTATCTCCTTCATCACCTCCCACTGGGAATTTTACTTGAAGATTTTTCATGAATAAGAGTTTTCTCTAGACCATGCCAAATAATCTTCTATAGTTTACTTAAATTTTATTTTGATATGAAAATATTAGTGGTGTGTTTCCATCTCAGGAAAGACCATCCAATTTATCTTTTACTTGCTCTCCTTCCAAACATTTAGTGTGCCATATAGATTCACATGCAGCCCTCATATTTTCAAGAATCCCAAACTGCCTGATGAATAGCACCCTTTACTCTGCAGGTTTTAGCGTCCGTGGTTTTTACCAGTACTCGCCACACCTTTACCGGGCACAGGATGCTGTTTAGTGTATGTGGGGGTGAGAGATGAAAATACCACACGTATGACAGCCTGATTATTGACCTAACCCCATGACTACCATCAGTATCACACTCTGTCTTCTTGTCTTGTGGCAGGTTACATTTCCAGTAAAAACATAACACTGTAATTCTGAATCTTTTTGCTAGATTTTGTGTGATTCCCAATGTTTAAAAGTCCTAACAAGGCTTGCAGTGACCTACGCAGTATTTTCCTTTCTTAAACTTCTTATGTATCCATTTAATGACAATACATGAAATACAGGATTGGAATTTTGTAATAGCTACTCAAAATACATTAAAATATGCAAGTGTCATATGTACTGCTCAGATGCAAATAAACCCGCTGCTCAATGCAAATTTCACAAACTATTCAGTTGATGCACTTAACAGCTATCGAATATGTATTTCTATGCTCACTTTAGAACTAGATTTTTTTAGGGTTACGTGACATTTGGTTTTGATGAGCAACTCCTCGAAGCACCGAGGTGATTTGGGTGTTGTGCGAAGCGATCATTTAGGATAGGTATCTGTCTGGTGATTACATTTCATTCTTAACACATATCCATACTAACCTATTCCATTTCAATAGCATATTGGCCCCGTAGTTGTTTAAAGGCTCATTCACGTTAAATGTATTATAAATATTCGGTATCTACTCTCTGTAAAATGAAAATGCTTCAAGTAAAGGAGAAAAGCGTATTAGAAATCAGTACTTAGGAAGCACTTGCTATGCCGTACTTACTGCTTCAGCAGCGTCTCCTGTGTGTCCAGATGATTCCCTCGGCTCCCTGAGAAGTGTCCTCCTTATGCTCACTTCATGTTGAAGAAGCCAGTGTCCTGGGGATTAGCTGTTTAACCCAGGATCACACTGCCAGACGGGAGGAACTGAGGAATGAGTCCCTAAAACCGAGTGCACTTGACACTTAAAGGATGTGCAGTTCCCATGACTACATTAGTCCACATGTGTGTTGTAACGTGATTCAACCATTCATCTGTAGAAACTGTTCTTGTGGTCTATCATTGTGCCTCACCAGTTACATGTTTTCTTATATGAATTACTTCATATAATGAACCCTAGAGTCATTTTTTTTTCTCATTTAAGCAGTCTTTCGTGAAAAGCCCAAAGCTTAACCTGAATTTCTGCATTCACAATAAAATAGAGAAAAATAGAGATCAGAATATTCAGTGTTCCAAATCTTGGACTATCGGATATACTCTGTTTTGCTTTTCTTAGGTTTTCATTTTTCATCATGCAAAGCAACTGGCATGCTGAATTACTAAGTCTGTGTCATGAGATTCGTGTTCGTATGAAACTGTTACATTTGTATTCACCCTAGAGCTAATGTAAAGGAAAGAATTTTGCTACATCTTGCTGAAAATAACCAAAGCAAATGCATTTAATAAATATTCCCTGGGTTAATCACCAACACATTTGCATGAATTTATCCAAATGCAAAGGTATCTAGTTCGTAGTCAGACATTAATTTGCAAAGACTCCAGACAGTGTGTAGGGAACGTGAGGGATTTGGGGCTGTTCTGAGAACAAGGTGTGACCTGAGAGGCTGTAATGCGCAGTCTTCACTGTCTGAAGCTTAGACCAGGTTACATAAGAAGGGATGTCCTTCACCTCGTCAGACCGTCCAGGGACTTAGAGCGGTTTAGAGAACCAAGCCGAGAGGGAGGAGGGCAAGGAATTTTGGAGGAAAAGAGGATGGGTGGACGTAGGGGGTGTTCCTTGTCCAGGTGACATCACACCGTGGCGCTGTGAGGAGTGTCTGGGCCACAGGACTCCACAGGCAGGAGCTGCTCGAGGTCTGTGTTAGTCAGCTCAGGCTGTCATACCAAAATACCACAGCGCAGGGGCTTCAACAACGCACAGACTCCTCACCTTCTGGGGTTGGAAGTGTGAGGTCAGGGTGTCCGAGGGGTGGTTTCTTCTGAGGCCTCTGTCGGTGGCTTCTGGACGACCACCTCCATCTGTGTGTCAGTGTCCTCACCTCTTCTTCTCACGGGGCCCCAGGTACATCAGATAGTTCCTACCCTAATGACCTCATTTTAACATAATTTCTTCTTGAAAGATCCCATCTCCAAATTCAGTCACACTGTGAGGTAAGGGGGGGTGAAGACTTCAGCCTATAAGTTTTGGAGGGACACAGTCCAGTTTATAACAGGGTGTTACAATGACAAGGCCCTACCATACCAACGAGTAACAGCTGCCGGGTGATGTTTTCCAGGGTACACAAAGCAAAACGGCTCTAAAATGGCTAAAATGTACTAGTTTAGACCATTTTGAAAATAATAGAATGTATAAAAATTTGAGTTTGGTGCCAGTGGGGCTTTGAGCTCACTGTTCTCAGCCTTCCATGAAGAAGTAGCCTAAGGGCCATACACAGAGGCCAGCTTTGCTCACTTATTTGACATAATAGCCGGCATATCGATACTAACCCTCAGCTCCTGAGGACTGCCCCATCTTGCTTGCAACAGTCAAGCACCCCGTAGGGAATTGGTCTCTATTTTGTTGTTTTGTTGTTGCTTATTAATAAAATGTCCTTCCCCCATGCTCTCCCAATACCCACTTTACATGTCTTATCGAAGGCAAGTACATCCAGACTTGAATTTAACTGGGTTTACCCTGAGTCAATTTCGAATAACTATGAACTTTCTGTAATTGAATTTATTGAGGTGACAATGGTTAGTAAAGTTACATAGATTTCAGGTGTACAATTCTGTATTACATCATCTATATATCACATTGTGTGTTCACCACCCAGAGTCTGTTCTCCTTCCATCACCATATATTTAACCCCCCGTTACCCTTTTCTATCATCCCCTCCCCCCTTACCCTCTGGTAACCACTAAACTGTTGTCTGTGTCTATGAGTTTTTCTTTGTCTTGTTTGTTGCTCTTAGTTTTATGTCCCACATATGAATTAAGTGATATGCTTCCTGTCTTTTTCCATCTGACTTATTTCACTTAGCACGATAGTCACCAGATCCGTCCATGTTGTCGCAAATGGCAGTATGTCATCTTTTCTCATGGCCGAGTAATATTCCATTGTGTATGCATACCCCACATCATCATAATCCAATTACCTATGGAAGGGCACTTTGGTTTTCCCATGTCTCCGCCACGGTGAATAATGCTGTGATGAACATCATATATCTCTATGGATAAATGTGTTCAGAGTTTTTGGCAAGAGAGATTGCTGGCTCATATGGCAGGGAGTAAGGAAGGAGGAGCATGGGAGAAAGGATAGAAGGAAGGACGGTTTAAGGCAGGCGAGGACTCCTCTAAGATAAAGCAGCTAATTCTCCTCCGAGATTCTCTTCCCTTGGTTCTTAATAAATACAGGCTTCATTTTGGAAAAAAAAACAAAAATTGTGTGTCGTTTTGTTTTTCCTGGTACGATGCTTTTCATTTGACTGAAAAACCGTGAGAATAACGGGGATAGCTTAGGAACAGAGATGGAACACTTGCACAGAACCCCACACAAGAAGCCTGTGATGAGACAACAGTTGGTTCATTACTGTACCAGTTGGTACAGTACCGGCTGTGTGTTTTAGGGCAACTTATCTGTCTTATGCTTTCGGTTCCCGATTTGTAATGGGAGGGGGCAGTGATAATCCATTGTGTGTGATAATTAAGTCAAATATTGGATGCAGAGAACTTGGGATAGGGCTTAGTAGGCCTTCCAAAACGTTGTCTACTTTTAGTGTTCCTATGACTCTTCTCTGAGTGAGCAATGGCCTCAGACTGACCCAGTCCAGGGCCCAGAGAGTCAGCAAAATGTATGTCGTCGGTATCTATGCAATAAGGAGACTAAAGGCACAGATTCCTAGACAGACACATTTGCAAAAAGTCAAATTAAACAATACACAACTGTTCTAGATATCTTCTATCACTACGCACACACGTGCCTAGCACGATCCCCTCCCACAAACTGTAATGCTTCCAGCCAGGTGGCATGTCCGCTTTCACTCTTTAATGCTTCCTCTGCTGACCTCTGTCATTGCCATCCTCGTATGACTTGCTCCTCACCTGGGGAGCTAGCAGACAGCGCTCTGTCTAGTCAGAATGACACTGCATTCGCTGCAGATCTCGAGGGCATCACTGCCTTTCTTCTATCGCGGGAGTTCTCCCAGATGATCCCCTAGCGCGTCCTCCTCCACTTTTCTTTCCCAGTACACAGCTTCTCTCTTTCCCCGGTCTTACTGTCCGCTGTCCCCCTCTGCCATTGAACTCCCTCTTCTCATCACCCTTGTCCATGCTGACTTCACACCCTGTCTTCTGTCACGCCGATGTCACCACTGTGCAGACGAACTGCACCACCAGCTTCCTCCTGCAAGCCAGGCCTTTTCCGTCTTACCGTCCGCAGAATGGGAAGGGCCGTTGCTTTTCTTGTTTGGCTTCTGTATCAGGTGGGCTGGGAAGACACCACAGAGAAGGACTAGGGCCTCCTTACTCAGTCACATGTATGTCACGGGGCCACAGTGAAGCCACAGAAAGCTCAAGGCCTCACCTCACATGTGACCATCAGGCTCTCCTGTGGGATGTGCACCCCATGGCACCTCAAGTTATTTAGGTACTTTCTCTACCACACAGATGCTACTGAAAGCTTCCAGAAAGCTATGCAGTCCTAAAAAAAAAATACTGAAGTAAAAGTTAGTATTTTTCAGTAGTTGACATATCATGACTCACTGTTTTGACATCCCACTGAAATAATTTATGAGTGTTTTACATCTTTACATTTAAATGCATCTGATTCCTCTTTGAAGCAGCTAAAAACTGTTCCAGACTCGGTATCAGCTGCCATGTGAATAAGGTTTATTCCCAACCCCTGACTCATTTATTTATAAAAGAAAAGCTGATATATCACTCATTCCCCTTGATCTATTTAATATATAGTAGAATCCAGCTTGCAAATTATGGGAGTTGGATGATTTTGTGAAAAAAGACAATATTGCTGAATTTAATACTAGAATAAAACATTTCACTTATTTAATTGGCATTTAATTGTAATTTTTGTTTGTTTGTTTTTTGTTTGTTTTTTTTTTTTACTTTGAAGCACAGCAAAAGACTATATGTTTAATTCTATATCAGAATCTTTAACACTGGTATTTGAACCAACTGGGAGTTCCATTCTACACAATCTTGTAGCTTCCTTGAAAATAAAACGTTGTATTATCTTCATCTTCGTTTCATCCAAGGGCATCTAGCAAAGAGAGATACACATTCGATGGAAAATAAATGTTTGCTACATGCACTGAGTTTAAGCGGTATCAGAGAAATGATAAAAAGGATGCCTCCTCGGAATAGAAAATAGAAAATTGATTTAGTTTTCACTGCATCCTGGATCTGCCATTTCACTGCTTTTACATTTTCTCTTTTCTACACCTCTGTCCATCTCCAGATGGCCTTTCCACGGAGACCGTTGTGGCCGCTATTGGTGACTGAGATGGGTTCAGTTCTGTCTGTGATCTCAGTGTCCCCACTCCGGTCACATCCTCATGTAGCCCCTCACTCGGGATCCTGTTTTCTGCGCCTTTTCACATAATTCCAAGTGCCTTCCACGTCCACGTCAAAGACATTAGACTACAAGTTGCTGATGTGTCCACCTCCTCTCCTTTCCACAGAAGCCCTGATCACTCGGACAAACATGCACACATCCAAGCCCTGTCTCATCACCGTCCATGTGGACAATTGTCTGGATGTCTTTGGATGAAATGCTCCACCTCTCAGCCTGAAGGCCTCCTGTTTCTCTTCTGCCCGGCAAATCCTCATTCATCCATCATTGCCCTATTCAGCCATCTCCACTTCCGGGAACCTTTCTGATTTGTTCCAGTTCGGAATAGATGTTCCCTCTAGTGGCCCTCTGTCTAAGTCACTGTCACTACGTATTTCTCCCGGCAAGGCAGGGATACGAATGTTCTTTCCCCAGCACTGTCATGACCTGCTTGAGGGTAAGAAACTTCTCTTGTGCTTGCTTTGGGCCACTGGCCAGGGTGAGGCACAGATGCTGGCACCTCATAAGTTTTCAGAACAAATGCATTGCAGTGTGTACTGTACATAGCACCAACCTCAATGGGAAAATCTTGTGGAAGGCGTAGGGTGGAATTGATTAAACAGTTATTCTTTAATGAGGCAAGTGCTGAGCTAATATTTGAAGGGATGTAGTTTTTATAGAAGACAGATAATACACTGAATTAACTTTTACGTGGGTATCTGCTAACGAGGGCATTTGCACTGGATAGTTAATAAACAAATGGTAATAATTTATTTCAGAAAACTTGTAGAAAGCTGGATTAATATAAAAGTTGAGTCTTATGAAATTTATTGAAGCATTAGACAAAAATTAGTCCCAGTACCAAAATAAGAGTTGTTTAGCATCTGCTTATTTCTTCATAAAAAGGCAAGGCTATATGAGAATAGCTCAGGAAATTACTATTAGAAATCCCTTAGTTGATTCTGTTTTGTCTAGGATCAAACAATATTTGATCATTTATCTCCACATAATTTGAGGACAGAAAAACTACCCAGAAGACAGAAATTGAATGCTCCCTTGTTATTTATAGAGTTATCATTCTTACAACTATCAGACATGACTTCCATAATTAAAAAGACGTGTGGTTATTCTGTAAATCAGGTTGCCCTTTCAGAAAAGTTCACTTGAGTTGTTGATTCTTATTTAACCGTTATTAAGCTGACAGCTCAATGTGTCTTGAGGAAAATGGAGAAGACTACCGTATCACTCAGTGGAGGCGAGCCGCCCTCAAAGAGACTGAAATGTCAGTGTCTTACTCAGCACGAGGTCGTTTCTTGTTCATGTGAGAGCCTGGTGGTGCTCAGTTCAGGGGAGTAGCCACGCTGCAGGCCCTATTCAGGGACCTGGGTCCCTTCCTTGGCCCCTCCCCGTGCACTGTACCCGCTGTCTGCAAACACAGCAGAGAGAAATAGAGCTCCGGAGGGAGCCAGGGCTGACAAGTGGCCGTCATCACTCCTGCCCACTCTCAGTGGACAACACTTCATCTCCTGGAAAACGTGTCTGTGAACTTGGGTCTAACAGCTGGTAGTCTGCCCACACCACCCTATTAAACCCCCAAACACAAAGTCACTGTTTTCCTAGTATTGACGTGTCGCAATGGCCTCAGTTTCGGACAAAACAGTTACTGAGGTGTGGGCGCCTAGAAAGGTTCATGCAATTAGTAGCTTTGGTTGTTCAAACATCTTCATGATGTATTTCTTAACACGATGGGTGGTGAAACATATGCTTTGATTCTTTGTCTGAAATTTCAGTGGCACCTCTTGCTTTATGAGTCAAACTTGAAATGTTTTGTCAGACAAGAAATTGCTGTACTTGAACTTGGAGCTCATAGATTGGTGAAGGGAAACCTTATAAGTCACACAGTCACAGCTGTAGTTCATCCAAAGGCCTCGTTTTGCAGACGGGAACTTAAATCCTCCAGAGGTCCCTTGGCTGTAGAGTGGCAGCACAGATACCAGACTCCAAGCTTGGGTTATGACAGAAGGAAACAGAGTCCTCTTTTAAAAGGGCAGGATTGAGTTATCAAGTGAGAAATCAATTCCAATATTGTATATTTTAGAAATAGTAATACTTCGAGGGATCAAAAACTTAAATGTTTATGTAGTTCCATCAATATAGCATATTAGCTATGAAAATAGATGCCATCTATTACTATTTAAGTAGAGAGTTTTCTCTTTTAAAAGTTATATTATTTTTTGAAATTTTTATTTATTATATCTTAGAAATTTATCAACAGCATTAGATTGGATATTTCATGAGTGAAATAAGTATTACTTATTTTCAATTTTCTCTTTCTTATTTACTGGTGATTTACCTTTTTAAAATAAAACAATATTATTTATTATTATTATTATTATTATTATTTAGTGAAATAATAGAAAGCTTGTCTCCCCCACAAATCAAGAGCTCACTGATTTACCAGATGATACTAAAACATACAGAAGAAGGTAAATCTTTTATCATAAATGTATTCAGGCTTTTGGGTTTTCACATTTTGCTTCCATTTGTCTTTTTATTGTGGTAAGAACGCTAAACATGACATCTGTCCCGTTGACAAACGTCTAAGAGCACCGTGCAGCACCGTGAGCCATATACGGCACAGGGTTGCACAGCAGTTCTCAGGATGTATTCCTCTTGTGTAACTGAAACGTCACGTCCACTGAACATCAGCTCCTCACTCTCCTCGCCCCCACCCCCCGCCCCGGCCACCACCCTTCTCCTCTCGTCCCTGTGTGTTTGACTATTTCAGAGAAGTTGTGTAAGCGGCGTCATGCAGTGTTTGTCCTTCTCTCACTGACTTGTTTCACTTAGCACAGTGTCTCCCATGGCAGGGTTTTCTTCTGCTTTACGGCTGAGAAATATTTCATTGTATGGATAGACTACATCTTATCTGTTCACTTGCCGATGGACAGCTTAGGCTGCTTCCATGTCTTGGTTGCTGTGAATAATGCTACAGTGGACATGGGGTGTGGAGATCCCTTCAAAAGAGTGTTTCAGTCCTTCTCCCTGATGGGGGATTTCTGAATCGTGTGCAGTTCTGTTTCCGATTTCCTCAGGAACCTCCTTCTGACTACCGTAGCGGCCACAGAGTTTAGTTGAGTTTTGAAGTAGACTCATATGGGAGGGGACAGATCTCTTGCTATGCCAGTGATTCTACCTAGAGCAGTAATCACTCTTAGGGAAATTCCTTAAAACGCTACCCTCGTGATGGCGACACTAAACATTCCTTCATTGCTTTATGGTTCACAGGGCATGTGCCAGGTCTGGCTTCCTGTACCTCCCCATTTCGGCCCCTAACTTCTAGCTGTCATTATGTAGGAGACAAGACCAATGGCAATGTATTAGGTCATTTAGCAGAAAACAACTGGTGGTGCCACTTTTATTGTAGAGATATTTGTTTCTCAAATTAATGACAGTTATTTTGATATTTAAATTTTTATTGTAATTGACCCATCTTACAAAGTCACGTGTTGCTTTTATAGAGCTTTAGTTATGCTCTTTTAGGTTTTCTAAGGATACAATCATATCATTTACAAATACATATTATTTCTCCTTTCAAGTTAATTTGGGGATAAATTGGAATATAAATATTATAAATATAAATTTGACAGTAAATTGGGAATATAATTCTTTTTTATTATTGTATGTGTTATCTCATATCCCTGCCATGTTGGGAAGACGTTGTAATGTGGCTCCTGGGCCGTTTCATTCACAGCTCAGCAGACACAGAACTGCAGAGTCCCTCTGTACAGCAGCAGTGTCCTGGGACACATGTGTACATGCCTCAGCAGAGCACCAGGAAGACTTGACCCACCTCCTCAGGCATTACCCTGTGGGCACACGCTTCCCCCGCGGACACACCTTCTGTTCTCAGTCCCAGGCCTTTCCCATGCAGTCACTCCAACCTAGGCTGTCTCCCTCGCCCTCCGTGCTTGTCCAGGACACACTGAGGTCTCTATGAAGTCCTGTTCATGTTCTGTCATTTACTGTCTTGCCTTGTTCTTTGATGACATACGGTATTTCTTTTGTTGGTTTAGCTTGGTTTAAATCCCTAAAAGCAAATGACTCCATTTTCCACTCCTTTTGTGTCTCTTTCAGCATCGACCTTAATGTCATATTCTTAGTAAATGATTTACTAGATATTTCTGTGAGCAAGTAATCAAGTTAGGGACGATTTCAATATATTTTTTTTCTTTTATCTAAGGAATATTTAGCTCTACAGTTTGTGTAGAACCAAAGACCATGTTAATGAAATAGTGAGCCCTCTGAACTAATTTTCTTCTCTATGGTATTCTTTCAGTTCCTGGGGTTGAATTAAACACAGATATGGGAGCCAGTAAACACTTGTCTGTAAGATCTGAGTTATTACTCAAAGATTTCCACTGGGAATGACACTGAAGCACCTGAGACCAAAGTGTTACGCTGGTCAAGTTCCTCAGCTATAAATTGAAGGTTGAATGTGTTTCCCGGATTCTTTGGAGGATTAGATATGCAGCGTTCAGAGGGCTTAGCCAAGTGCCTGGAGCAGTACGATTGGAACGCAACATACGTGGTTCTTTACCCAGACTTAAAAAAAACACAATTCTATTTTATCACAATATTACTAATTATTTAAAATCTACTATTTAAACCTGAATCGTCTTTCGCCAAATGATGGAAGACTCCAAACATGTCCCTGCATCCCTCCTTACACAAATGAAATATGTATTAATGGCATAATCTTATGTAGAACTGTATAGGATATGTATTATATGGACAACGTATGAAGTTATATAAAATCATATCTATGTAAACATGTGTGTATGCATATATAGGCAACTAACAGAGAAATCAGTCAGCATCACCCACAGACAAGCTTGGAAATCAAGTAATTAATATTTACTGACTCTAAAGAGGAATCAAAGCTGCACACTGTTATGCTAGGCTCCAGCTCAGGCACTGCAGCCTGAAGATGAGTATGACAATGGCCCTCCTGATTACCTTGCTGTATTCCCGAGAGGAATTAGACACAGAAGTCCCACTCAGGTGACATGTTCCAAGACCCCCGTAAATGCTTGAAACCGCAGATAGTACTGAATCCTATGTATTTTCCTATACATGCATACCTATGCTAATGTTTGACTTAGAATATAAGCACACTAAGAGATTAACCACAATAAATTATAGAAAAATAGAACAATTATAAAAATATACTGTAACAAAAGTTATGTAAATGGAGTCTTTCTCTCTCTCCCTCTCCCTCTTCGTCTACATCTCCCTCTCTCTCTTCTTCTCCCTCTCCCTCTCCCTCTCTCTCTCTCTAATAACCAGTCTGATAACCGAGATGGCTACTGAGTAGCTAACAGGCTGGGAGCCCCTACAGTGTGGAGACACTGGACAAAGGGATGAGTCAAGTCCTGGGCGGGACAGAGCTGTGTGGTGGGAGATTTCATCTTACTACTCAGAACTGTGTGCAATTTAAAACTTTTGAATTATGTATTTCTGGAATTTTTCTCCTGATGTTTTTGGACTTCAGTTGACTGAAACCACAATGAGGGAAGCCATGAGTAAGGAAGGAGCACTGTCGTTTCAAATTTTGAGTGCTAGAATAGAAGTATACCCAAGGTGTTGTGCAAACACAGGGCCACATCTATCAGGTGACGCTAATGCTTGGGCCAAAGGGACTTCTGTTGTGATTGTCACATTAATGTGAAATGGCTGCCAGCGTTTTGGGTGTATATCTCACTTTCATTTCTCCATTAAATCCAAGGGCTGTTCCAGGTGTGTGTGTGCATGAGGGGATTTGCAGGCACAGTGCATTCAGATGGCAGTGGGGGACCTACACATTTCTAAAACTGGAGAAAGGAAAAAAGAAATGATTTTTATATTATTGATTTTGGAGAGCTGTGCCCACTACCAGTCTTCCTGCCAAGCCTCAGAACTTAAACGTATTTCTTCCATAACTGTCTCTAGGAGCTTTGTGCTGAAAAGAGTTTTGTATTTTTAGCTTGCACTCTCTCTCTGTTTCTGCCTTCATTTAATGGAAGTATGGTAATTTCCTCTCTCAGACACAAGTTCCCTTTCTCATCTGTCTTTCCGTAGATGTCTGCATGTGCCTAAGTGTCATCAGCCATTACACTACCTCTACTCGAGGTATCTGTCTTTCATCCCACT